>NC_142698.1:4550044-4876260 GCF_029339155.1 Prunus mume | reverse complement strand
ATAGATTATAAGGATTGACAGAAAAACATATGCAACACATTGATTTGAGGTTGTATCTCATGCAAAGCGACAATAAGAGTTGGAGGAAGTAAAATATCAGTTAGACAATTGGTGATGTATTTTTATGGTATATCATAGGCCTTGACCAAGTCACGGTTAATAATTACAAATTAACCATACTTGCTTTGTGGAAGTGTTTAACCATTGATTGTTTTCTATTTCACGAATCACATCCATCTTGTTTTTTGGGATAATAAAGAAAAGGCGAGTTGGGTGGAAAATTAAAAGCAGTTCTTGAACATTGTAAATGGCAAGGTTAGAATTATGGGATGGATTAGCGGAACACGTATAAGGTGTATGTCCCTTGTATGTTATTGTGAAGTACAAGCATTGGGTGGTATAATGATTGATACAGTTCAATGTGAAATCAAAATATCACGATTCAATGGTTTCACTTATTCAGATGAGATCTTAAAGGAAGAACTATTACTTTCAATTACGATTCCAAATCTTCTCAACACCATCGACTTTTATGAAGGGTGTTTATGCAAATGATTGCTTGAGATTGGTGGTGTCAGTGGCCAATAGAGCGTGTGGATGTTCCACAACAGTCTAATTAGTAAACACAACTTTTTATTTAATTTTATGAATTTAAATTGTCAATTCGTTAGAATGTCAATAGTTGAATTGATCGAGTTCTTGTTTTTGAAGTGATTGTGGCATGTTTGTGTTGAAGTACATTGAGCTTTTGAGCGCTGAGATTCCGTTAGCTACTTGCATCTCGCAGAACATGCCCTTTTTTTGGTTAAAGTTGGTTGCAAAGATAGCACAGCGAGATGCTTACATGCCATGATATTGGTTGAACTTGTTTTAGGTACGTGATGATTAAATAAGTTTTGAGAATGTCCAATTTCAAACTCATGTAAATACACAATAGAGACCCATGGGTCCTTTTCGAATTCTAACTCTTCTCCTCAATTCTTCTTCGTCTTTCTCAATCTTAGTGTATTTTTGTACATAATTTTAGGTTTAAGTTATTGGACAATAACAATTAGAACCAAAATAGCGGCAAATATTATAGCGGATGCATGCTTTCATTTCGATTAGTGTGATACTACGTTACGTTTATTCTCATATTGTGCTAAATGTATATGGAGCTGGATGTAGAGCATAGATAGAAAAATGAAGAATCTGAAATGGAGATGCTGAGGCTTAGTGAGGGAGAAAATGCTGGATCTGTAAATCTATAGCACGTGGGCAATCTAAATGGATAAGCGGATCGTTTTGAAGTTAGACACATGTCATTCCCATACATAGAATGTGCATCTGGAGTGTAAATTTTTTTTGGATTTAATGAAACAAACATCTGTGTAATATTGGTCTAACTCCTTCACTACATTTATAACCTTAACCAAATTGCATTGCATTAGGATTTGAAGACTACATATGTGAATTGGGATTTGAAGAATGCATATGTGAATGGGGACTGATGGCTTTTTAAGTGTATTATATCATTGCAAAATGATATGTCACCATTTATCCAAGCCACCATTCCAAATATCAGATCCCAATCTTTAAGCCGTTCAACATGGATTGACTTAATCGCAATGGGTTGCATCTTAATAAGGTAATTCTATAAGGGGAATAGGCGACTATGGCCTTGCCTCCAATGTTTTATTCAACCATGCCCTCTTTATAGAAACACATGGAAAATACTCCCTATTTGTTCTGTACTGCCCCTCGGGTTTGAATCCCTCTCTCCTTTATAATCGGTTAATAAATTCGTTGATTTTCTTTATTTTATTAGTTTTGGGCAGCTCAATAGCATAAAAGTAATGTATATTGGTGCGTCTATATTGCATGTCTGTTGCATCTATATTGCTTCTCTATTGCATGCATATCTTACATTTATTGCGTGTGTATTGATTGTTTTTTGCTTACAAAGAAATAAACAATACACAGGCAACAGACAAGCAATATACATACAACAGACAAGCAATATACACGCAATAGATATGCAATATACACGCAATAGATATGCAATATACACACAATAGACATGCAATATACATCGGTCCCCAATTACATCAATCATAACGAAGTCGTATTGAATAGGAAATTTTACTTAACAGTTGTTCTTCCTACTAAAAGAAAGAATAAGGACCGTTTCCCCCTTTAAATCTAACTCCTTAAATCTTACTTGAGTAGTACTTTTGCCCCCAATAAACATGCAATATTGGAGCAATAACATGCGATATACATGCAGTAAACAATCAATAAACCATCAATAAACATTCAATATCGGTTCAATAACATGCGAAATACATGTAGTTAACAATCAATAAACCTTCAATAAACATGTATACCATCAATAAATCTTCAATAAACATTCAATATCAGACAATAACATGCAAAATATATGCAGTAAACAATCAACAAACCTTCAATAAACATTCAATATCATGTGATTTACACACAGTAAACAATCAATAAACTTTAAGTATACGCAAATAAACAATCTATATACACTGAATAATTATGCAATTTAAAAAAGTATTGTCTTATTATTATTTAGCCGTATTATTTGTATTTGTGATTTTATCGTCTTGGTATAACATATTTTTAAAGTAAGTCTTGGAAATTTTTGGCTGGGTTTCAGACAAATAAATGTTTCTGTTTCAAACAATAATTTGAACCAATGCCAATCCACCTATTTCAAGAACAAAAATTACAAAATGGGTTTGAAAACTCATTGGTAGTGCCTGCAACATGTCTTTTTGGAGAGAACTTTTACAATCCTTGAAACCGTGCACTTAATTGGTCATTAAAAGAACAAATAATATGACAATTGATACAACTAATAAAACTAATACCAAGTCCTTAATGGACTTCAGCATATTCAGCACTGTAGCATCATCGTGTCATCTTGTTGCTGCTGGAGGTTACATCAACCCATTCGAATCCATTGCAACTGGTGGCTCCCTAATTGCAGGCATCATATATGCAAAATAATTCTGTCGGAGTTAGACCTAGGTATTTTCCACCCACATACATATTCTGGAAATGAAAACTTACATAGGAGGTTAGACACTTCCAAAATGGCTTCCCTCGATTTTTATCTGATTTTGAAACCCGAAGCACCATTGCAGCTCCACAACCTGACACCTCTTTGTTTGAGCGGGAGATGAAGACGAAGACATGTTGAATCTTCTCACTTGTACCTCTTCTCACTCAGATTTTCTCACTGAAACCTCTTCGGACTCATACCTTCTCACTCATAGTTCTCAGTCATATCCCTTCACTCATAACCCTAAACTTCTCACTGAGCTCTTTCTCATCTCTGCCTAAATCGAATTATATCCTTCTTTTCTGTGTGTGGGTGGGTTGGTCACGATCTGGACACCTGTACTGTCAGAATTGTGACACCTTTTACCCCGAAAAGCAATATAATATTTCACTACCAAATATTAATCTGAAAATTGAGGGGACACTGCTTTAAATATATTATTTTATTTATATTTCATTAAGGCAACTAGTTGGATAAGAATCCATCATCATTGGTTCCATTTTAATAACATTACTAGGGGTAGTTTGGTGTGGGAAAATGAAAAAGTATTTGATGGGACCTTCTGTGACTAGTCGGTAATCCATCACATTTGTCGGGAAAATCCTAAAAATGGCTATGAAAATAGGTTATTAATTGACTTTTTGACTGTCTGACTCTCTTTGCATTTTGATGACGTTTTCCCTTCTCTTGTCTTGATTTTAGGGTGTTGGGTTCAGTTTCTTTCAAAAGGGTCAACTTGGAAAAACTCAAGTGGAAACACCTTTTCAAAACACTACAAACAGAGGCTACAACAAAACCAAAACCCAATATATTCTCATTTCTCCCCTCTTCCACTCCTCAAATCATTCCATTCCAAAAATATTTCAATGAATTCGAAATATTTCACTACACTCGGAGGAAAGAGAAGGAAGCATCTCCATTTGGATATGCCCCAAGCCTTCATCTCGGAGTTAGCTTGGTTTAAAGTGATGTTATCACGTGTAGCAATCGCGGAAGATCTCTTCCGTTATGACATTTAATGTGCCCATTGTTCCATATGTTGGCAAACACTCCACAAGTGTGGAACACCATTTCAATAACGAGTATCCAGACCATCTAGTGGTGCGTGCCAATCTGCGGATCCGACATTTCTTGCAACAATCACGGGCTTGCGAGAATACAGTCAATATTTAGAGAAGCGTTGAGTGTTTTTCATGCGAGGGTAGCGTTAGTGTTGTATGGGATCGCATTGCAGCCACGTCGGCCATATGGAAGTATCTGGTTAAACTTCTTGGCATGTCGGTGAATAAGTCAAAGAGGATGCATTAAATTCTTGTGTTCGTTGAATCAGCGTAACAACATTGATATAAGAAGGAACCGGGGATGCTTTGAGGCGAAGATTAAGCGAGTTTTCTGTTGCAAGACATATCGTAGATATGTTTTACTATGGAAGATTAAGTTCAATCACTGCAGCGCTTGTAACAACAACGAATGGTGTTTTGTTATTCAAGGCTGGACTATTGAAGAAAGATAAATCTTGCCTTACGGACTTGTTGCAATCGATGCAAATGCTTTGTAGAGAGTGTTTTTGGTTCAAGGTGATGCGTGTGTATGTTGTGCTAGGAATCCATACCCTTATAATTAGTTGTAGTATGTTTTTGGTTTTTATGTATTGTGGACTCGCTTCTCTTTAGTTCTAGGTTGGTTGGCTACATTAAAAGTGTTGTTTAAATATTGGGTTTTAATCTATTTTGTGTAAAATTGTTTGTCTTTGTCATAAACTGTTTTATATATAAATGTATAAAATATATTATATAGTGGAATGATTCACGACATCACAGAGCTGACTCGAATGACATTTCGTACAGATATTTTGCTGCTTGCAATCTTAATATTTGGAAAGCGGAAAGGCATGCATGGAGTGAGTAGGTGTATTTTCACGGTGCTTAGAATGACATTTTCCCATTAGCATATCCCAAATGATTTGGTTACCGTTTCTTAAGCAAAACTTGCGATAAATGACTTTGAATAATTTTTCCTGATGTTGTAGATGGATGGATGCTTGTATATTTCCATTTTATTTTCAAAACATCCCTTGACCCTAAAAGAAAAATTTAACAAATTGAAGAAGAGATTAGCACTAGAGAAATGGTCTATTAACACATAAAATAAAAATTTGGGGTAAATATAATTAACAAATGTACAGGGCTAAAAAGTAATAGTAATAATAATAAAATACTAATGTAGCATAACCATGAAACAGATTCAGTAGGAAGATGAAGTCTCAATGAGTTCGTTAGAAATTTCGGAACATTATTGTGATTTTTGTGTATTTAGTTATGAATTTTCTAAGAAAAATAATAAAATAATAATTTAGGGTAAAAGGAAAGGATGTGGCCATGTTGACCGACGTACACTTGTGCAAGTGGTGAAAGGTGGTGGGCTGAGATCGGGTCAGGTGTCCTCTTGCAATTATTTTGGCTTTTTTAGTGCAAAAATCTTTGAAAAATGTAATAAATAGTAGAAAAATCCTAAAAATGCCCCGAAAATTAGTCCGGCCTCCTTCTGACGTTATAAAACTAGGGGAACCTATAAATCATCCATTTCACAATGAAAAAATCCAAATTATTTTAGATAACACTTTCCTCTTAACCCTAAGTATATATGTTTGCTAACTTTAACTTCAATAACCTACTTCAACAAGCATCTCCCATTAATGTTCGGAACTATTTTTTAAAATGCATAACCATGAATCGGAATGATAGGCGGATGGAGTCTCAATGAATTCATGCAATTTCAGGATGATTTTTTAATTTTTGTGTATTTAGTTATGAATTTTCTAAGAAAAATAATAAAATAATAATTTATGATAAAAGGCAAGGATGTGCCCATGTTACTGATGTACACTTGTGCAAGTGGTGAAAGGTGATGGGCTAAGATCACGCCAGGTGTCCTCTTGCAATTATTTTGGCTTTTTTAATGCAAAAATCTTTGAAAAATGTCATAAATAGTAGGAAAATCCTAAAAATGCCCAAATTTACTCAGCCTTCTTGTGATGTTATAAAACTAAGAGCCTATAAATCATCCGTTTACAATGAAAAAATTCAAATTGTTTGACATAACTCACTTTCCTCTTAACAAGTATATATGTTTGTTCACTTTAACAAGTATATTTCCTTAATATTCGTTACATAATTTGTAATAATAAAAAAATTTGTTTCCTTTCATATATAAGGATGTAAAATTATCTGTTTTGTTATAATAATGTACATATATAATAATTGCACACTGCTTCGAAGCCATCATTGCAACTGCGCCTAGAGCTTTGAACACGTCAGAGGTATTCAATAAGTTGTCCATATGCATTGCACCTAGAGTTTTGAACCACGTATTGATATTCAATAAGTTGTCCATATGATGCGCATTGGAAATCAGTAATATATTTTCTATCATGTCCAATCACATAAAATAATGCCATACGTTTTTTGAAAAACCTCACACCAGTCAAGCAATTTTAAAATATTAGTGAATATTTGTCCTAGTCTATATGAGTGATTATATATTCACTCTTCATTTTTTTCACAGTATATGTTAACTTTTGAGGGGATTCCAAACATATAATATAAAGAAATAAAAGCAATAGTCAGGAGATAACTAGTACAAAAGCGTATATACTTGGTACAAAATAATGCCATAACCTTGTCACAAACGCACTCACAAATGCTTTTCCATTAACCTTGTCCTAACATATAATAAATAAAGGCAACATTGCATATGATGCAACCATGTCAAATCGATCGTGATATAAAAAATGGACATAGCGTGACATATATTTGATAGTAGATGGTTTGCATCTCATGTTATAAGTAATTAAAGACATCAAAATATTAAGGTTGAAATCTTCCATAGTAGTAAGCATCAAAATATGTTTGAAGCAGAGTTTAATGAAAATTCCAATTCCACTGATTTGCCTCTGCTCAAACATGAGAACCAAAATGGCTACTTCCTGCTAAGTATATTTGTTAACGTCGGAAAGGGTAATAGATTACCAATCAAACCCAGCTACGACGAGTTTTGCATAGGATCGGAAGTAGTTGTATCCAGCTTGCATCACATGCTTCTTTGACTCATTTGCATTAGATGAGTTCTTGTATTTTTGAACAGCTACACTCCGAAGTCGTTTGTGTCTATCCTTCATGCGCTGCAACTTCGCCTTATCCAAATTGGCCTGCCTTTTGTCATCTTCAATTTGGCCTTCAACAAATTCCAAACGTGCCCTTGCCCTTTGGATTCCATCACCAAGTTAAAGACGCCTCTCCTTCCAGAAAGAAAGAACTCTTTCAGACTCAAAACTTCCAAAAAAATGGTAATTCAGTCTAGGAATGTGACCTTTGCTTGCGATACTGACTCACTTTTTGTTTAGAGTCTTTGTTTGGAGGGTGTTTATTATGCTCACATCAAACTTGGTCGATGGAAATCCATTCTATGGGGAGAGAGTTTCTATGGAGAAGAGTTTGATAGATGGAGCAGTTGGTGGAGGGTAGGTTTTGTGAAGGAGGTTTCTATAGAGGGTGATAGTAATACCAATAAAGGGTTCCCCAAAAAACATTTGGTTGACAATGTATAAATTAATTTTGGTTTGATACAATCTAAGTACAATCCTAACTACTTTGGTTAGTTTGGTTGGGTTCACTAACTAGATGTCACTTCCATTGGTTTCTTTCCACCACTAACAGTGGTGTGAATGAGGTTGACATGTTTGAAAAGTAAAACTGACACCTTTTTAAAAAATTGAAATAAAGTATATATATTTGACTACACACAAGCTTTGGTATGTTGGTCTATAAAGCTATGTTCCCTTTCTCAAGCAAATTGCATATGCAATCCTCATCCTCTAAAATAAATAGGATTATTCAAGCATGTCAACCTCTTCAGGCGCCAACAACACAATCGAAGATGAAAAATTGGAGTCGCAGGTTCCATTTCCACGTTGTACTCACCGACCCCTGCCATTTTCAACATCATTTGGGAGTGAGGGGGACTCCGATGATCCATTAGAGGCAATAGATGCAGTCAATAGTAATTTGGATTATAAGTCGGTGATCAATTCATAGCCTGAGAAGCGTGTTGAAGACAAGGCCATTTTGATTGATCTTAACATTAGAGTGAACAAAGCGTTCTCCCAAAAGAACAAGTACTTGAAGCTGAGTCATAAAAGGAAGCTGAAAGCTGAGGAGTTGGATACAGTAATGAATGATGAAATTGAAGGTTGTTTGATGAACCATATGCGATGTGAAGAGCATGACAGTGAATTGGAGTTGGCATTCAACGAAGGATTCGAACAATTCTAAGCATTTGCGGCAACTACTCATACAAGTTATAATTGGGACTATGTGTCCGATCTTTGTAGAGAGATACTAGGCGATGGTGGTGACATGAATGAGCATAAACGCGTCAATTGCTTTCGGAAGAAGCGATCGATCGACTAAGTGATTGTAGCTATCATTTATTGGTTAGTTGGGGTGATGCATTAATATTACCTGATTAAGTATATTCCCTTAATGTCATGTTTCTAATTTAAAATAACACAAATATCATTTCATTTGCTTCATATATAATTATTGGGACTATGTATTGCAAGTCATCATGTGTTCCTTTTGTTTAACATTATATTTTGCAAATATCAAAATATTATTCAATCAGCAATCAATATCACAGCACGTTGGGAATCAGAAAAGCCCCATTATCATGTCCGTTCACATTAAAGAGTTGGCGTACTTTTTCTCAAAAAACTGATGTGAGCCATAAGTAACACACCATGTGCTATACATTGTTTAGTGAATGGTTTATGGTTTATTTTGTATATAATAAAATTCCAAATATTGCTGAATATTTATTTCATCTATATCATTGGGGACATGAGTGACCATAAGCACGTGAGACCTGCTAAGAAGAGGCATAATCGACCAGTGATTGTGGCTACCGTTGTTCAATTGGTTGGGGAGATCGTGGTATTGCTAAGAGGGAGCACGTAAAATGCTTTGCAATCAAATTTTCTTTTGTGTGTGGAATTATGAGTAGTTCAAATGTTAGTGTACCCTTTAATATTCTCCAACCGTTCGAAATGTGATTAGTTGCAATGTATTTTTATCGCTACTTTCTAATCATTATGTTCCAACAAAGTGCTTCAAGTATCCTTGATTCTGAATGTTTCTGAATCGTACACCTAATAACGATCGAGCTCAAATCTTAATAACGTTAAAACACTAGAATATAACATTGAAAAAGTAGGTCTCTTTGAAATGATGAGTCTTGCTAGAAATCATTACTGGTAATGGAAACAACACTTAGCTGCTGGAAATGCTGCATTAGCCTGTGATATAATCAATGGATCTTTGTTAAAACATAATTCACCATAAATTACCCATTTTACATGGTAAAAGTCATCGCTTCTTCACATAACTCAAAATTTGATACTTTATCAAATGCTTATGAAAATTTCTAAATAGGGAGAAGACATAAAATTAACATGTGTCCAAATTTCATGCAAGAATGAAACCAAGCAAATTTTCATTTCAATTATCAGTGGACATAGTAAGAGCTCATCGGTGGACATGAACAAAAAAATAATAATAATAAAACTGCATCTAGAAAACTTCACCTTATCATTAGTCTTCTATAACCGGCCGTATAATAGAAACATAAATCATTGATTAGTACATGCATCCTATAAAATTCGTCAAATAATGGGTCACTAAGATCTATTGGAGTTGATTCGTCATTATTGTTTGATATCTATATAAACATCAAACCGGATAAGCACATAAAATTTACCTATTCAAATTTTAGTGTTGTTATAAATAGTTTTAACATCTTACTTGTATGTGTTCAAATTTCTGAGGCGTATTGTCTTCTATCATGACCAATGTGTCCACATTCTAATAAATTTCTAATCCCTTGCTTCATTGCTTTTTCCTTTGCTCCCAAGTTACTCATTTCGACCTTCCTTTGCACCTTACTCTCTTAGGGTCTTTCATATATTGTGTTTGAGACGTGGACCCTCCAACTTCATTATTACTTAATCCATCCTTCAACAACTTCAACTTCACTAACAAACTTTTAGAGTCTCCGAAGTAGCTCACCATCCTCTTCACACATTAATGCATCCTCAACCACATCTGAAGCAAGTCCGGACATTGTACTCCGCTTTATTAAAAGACCAGGATCTACATACTCTTTAATTTCGCTGCTATTTGCATCCGACACCAATCCGCATTTTTTTCTTCCAACTCTTCAAAATATATTTATCGGGCATATATTCAATCTGGTCCCTTCTGAACAATGCTAGGATATGCTTGCAAATAATTCCAACAAATTCAAATCTTTTGCAGCTACATGATGTGTTGTCAGAATCTTTGACATATATGACTTCTGCCACTCTAGTTTCCCAATTTTTCCTTTCACTCACATTAAAGACAACTTTAGAAGCATCCTCTGTTTTGAGCTCTAGGAAACATGCTATACTTTGTGTTAGTTCTTGCTAAAACTTTTGAAACATTGTCCTTGTGTACAAGGTAGCCGTTTGTTTGTTCATTGGCATCGGTAGAATACATTGAGCCTCTTCAAATGCATCTACGTGATCAGCAACTAACTCCTTTTGACGTTGATGAGAAAGTGCCCTCTCAAATCGTATTATGAAATCCATCAACGAATTTCTCCTTGATATGTATTGCTTGAAGAAAGTATGAGAACACTCCGCTCTTGGGCTGCTTGACATTCTAGCGGCAAAAAAGTGTCGTGCGTAGGCTGGAACCCAAGATTCCCTTAAATCAAACATTGAACTTAGCCATGGATGGTCAGTCAAACCAGCCTTTGTAACCATAATATTCCACTTTGCATCAAACTCATCCTTATTGTCGGTATCGCATACGGCTTTCTGAAATTCACGCCAATACTCCTTATAAGCAGAATGTGGTAACTTAATAGAGAACTTTGATGTGATGTGCCATATGCAAAGTTGATGAAATGTAGTCGGGAAGGCTATTGAAATCACTCTAGTCATTGCCTCATCTTGATTTGTAATGATCATTTTAGGTTCGCCACCTGGCATGGCTTTCTTAAACTCCTAAAACATCCAAATAAATGACTCAGTCGTTTCATTGCTCAAAAATGCGCATGCTAAGACAATTGTCTGACCATGGTTATTAACTCCCAACATTGATGCAAATGTCAAGTCGTATCGATTCGTGTTGAATGTGGTATCGAATGCAACAACATCTCCATAAAACCCGTATGCCCGTCTAAAAGTTGCATCTGCCCAAAAACATTGACTAAATCTGTCATCGCCATCTCCCTCAATCTTGAAATAAAAAGCCTCATTTTTTTTCTGTTCAGCCATAAAATACTTGGTCACTAGTTCAACATTGTGGTTCCTCAGCTTCGCATTCACACTACATTCAAGATTGTAAATATCCTTTTTGATAAATCCGATTTTATCCATTCCTCCGGATTGCACCTCGAAGATACTTACCTTCTGATGAATGGGAATATTCACCGAGCCTAACTGTTTTGTGAGTACTTTTGTAGAATCTAAAATACGATGGTGTGATCTCAATAAATGCACTCTTTCTGAGGGTGTCATCTTATGATTGTGTCCCTTTGCAAAAAGAGAGATGGTATACTTCTTGCTCCCATTTGTCTTCACAACCACGATCTTAACTTTGTAATTGCATCTACTTATTCCCCGCTAGTCTTTTTCTCACTCGAGTTTCATCTTTCCTGTATGCACCTTGTTTGCAACATACAAATTCTTTCCTCAGAATCTCTTTCTCATTTTTACCCCAAAAGCTGGAATGAAGTCGAATACCAAAGCCAGCCAAGAATGCATGTCTATTATAGAAATTATAAACGAGGTGAAGTGAGTCAAACTTCATCCCAACAGCTGGGGTTTCCTCATTTCTTACTTCAGGAATGTAAATCCTCCCATTAGTTGTTACACAGTCATCACCTCTGAGCCCCCAGACATTTCACCCATGTATATTATTGAACTACTTCTATATTACTGCACAACAAATATTAATTCATTAATCAATCATTACTCCATTACAACATATCAATGCATTCCACTTACACAAAACATTGCTCAAATTGACACAAAAAACGCATAGCCTAGCATGTTGGATTCCGATTACACAAAACGCAAGCAAAATTTAATAATAGTTACGTCATCTCTTGTGAAATAATCTGGAAAAAATAACATTACAACCAACATGTTCAACTAAGAACACAAATGTAATTCAACCCAGCAATTACAGAACTTCACCCAATATCCTCTCCAAATGCTTACTCCTAATGCCATTAAGCCTAAGTTTAGGATCTTTTACCTACATTTCATAATTTCTCACCCCCACCAAAAACAATCAACTAAATATATTGAATATTCATAAGACGCACTATAGATGATAGAAATGACGCATTATTGATGCCACAAATGACGAATTTCCCACCCTCACAAAAAACAAACCAAATCAAATAAATCAATCCAGCAAGAGTGAACTTACCTCTCAAAGTCAATCGGGAGCTCCGAAGTTAGTTAGCTTCAGAGAATGTGGTGGACATTAGAGAAGACTTGGAGACTCCATCTCTACCAAAATCGAGGAACAACTGCTGCTGCAGCATCTAGCTACAGAAAGAGATATGCTACTTTGCTTTCATCTGGAATCTCATCTGCTGAACAAAAAAGAGAAGGGGTTTTCACTTGAGCCATAGAATCAAAACAGAGCAATGGCTAGGTAAGAGCCATTAATCATCATACCGAGGATACCATAGATCGCAAGCCTCCCAAGGAGCTGATGACAATGAAGCGACTATAGGGTTTGGGAGCTTTGGATCTTTCTAATTGTGGGTTTGCATTACATTCAAAAAGAGAGGATTGTGTTCTTGAGTTTTTCACAGAGAGGGAAAGATCTTCAACTAAAGTTGGGTTTCCAACGGGTCAGATTTCAACCCAGTTCTACATGCACCCTCTTCTAAAAACTCACCGTTGGATTTCATCCGACGGCTTTTACATACCCCTCAAAAACATCCCTTATAACTTTCCACTACTATAGAAGCACTCTGGTTGGAGAGTTAAAGGCCTACTAAAAACTTTGGACATTTAAGGCCCATTAATAACTTTGGAGACATATGAGGAATTTTTTGGTGTCCATTTATGAACAAATGGAGGAGTATTTTTAGAGTTTGTGATGGTTTTTGGGTAGCATTTGATCTCGATTGATTAATATTACAAATTTGACCTTCGGATATAAATATGGGGAAATGATCAAAAAGTCCTTAAAATACAAGATGCTTCTAAACCCGTCTAGCATGCTTCCAAATAAAAAGACTTGCAAGTCTTGCTTCTTTCACTCCACCGAAGATAAGGCATTTTTGTAGTGTGTATATGAATTTGCTTATTTATTTGTGTGCATGTGATGTGTAAGTGGTCTGCATGTGATGTGATGCGCATATAATATGTAAGTAGAACTGTCGGAAGGGAAACAATATTGTATATAAGGGAGAAGTCCCCAAAGTGAGAGCATTAGGATACAAAAAAAATTATTCAGTTGTAGTGCAGCATGGAAGAGAAATTGGCAAGACGGGACGAGATATCGACATTGGTGTCAATACAACATAAGTGAAGCCCTAAATTTTCAAACTGCAGGACTGAACTTGGGATCTCATTTCTTTTACTTTTTTTTAAAAAAATTTGGGTCAAATAATTTGGGGTGTACTTGGGCAGTGGAGTTATGAGTTTTGTGGTTCAAGAAAAGTTGCAAAATTAACCACTCTCTTGTATTTTGTGTGTATCGCTTACGTACCTAGCCATTTCCCTTGCACACCCTTTGCCCACATACTGTACGTACCGCATATGCCAAATATCCACGTATATAACCCTATGTATGAAACCCTAGTATCTATGCTTCATAGGTGGTAACAATAATTTTTTGAAAGAACAGTAGAGTGTGACTTAAAGCTTCTCATTGATTATTTTCTTCTTAAATGTGATATTCTTTAGTGAATGCCGATTACATGAGAGACACATTGTGACACGCCACTGTTTCTCCTTTATTATATTCTCTTCTAGCCTTTCTTGATAAGTCTTCCCCCCCCGTCTTCATAACACCCACCCACCCCATGCTCCAAAACAATTCTTCTGCTTTTCATTTTATGATCTATGCATATTCTTTACCAGCAAGTCTTCCTATAGAATTTTATACGCCATTTAGACTTCAAATTACATAACTTATGACCATGGACTATAAAGTCTTCCTTTTCTATTCCCTCAAAGACTCTAATGCGTTGGTTTTATTTTATTATTATTATTATTTTTTTTTAACGAAAGGAATGAAACTTCATTTCCAAATCAAAGGTACAAACTACAAGGGAGCCCAATAACAAAAAAATAGATAAAAGAAAAACAGGGGCTCAAACATAACAAAACAAAGCCCAATCTAAAATACCAAAAGAGGAGGCCCCAAACAAGAAAAACCCACAAAATACACAAACCCTAATACCTAACCCTAAACAAAGCAAGTTGTCGCCACCACCAGAAAAGCTGCTGATACCACAAGAAGAGCAAGGTCCATGGGAACCAAGAGAAGAGATATGAAGAGTGTGGATTTTGGGGAGCAAGCCACCAAGCATCATACTCGAGCGATCTATCAAGTAGTGGTAAAAAATGACTATAGATAAACAGAGCCTACAAGCGCATATCGAAGTCTTAGATCTGAGAAAGGGTTGTTGGAGTAAAACAGCTACAACAATCCAGTGGCAAACTAAGTAAATTTTAGGGATAGAGGTCATTTGGGTTTGAGATTTGATGGGATGAGAGACATGGGTAGATGGAGTTGTGAAGAGGTGAGAGGAAAGGGAGATGCGGGAGAAGTGATGGGGCCAAAGGGAGAGGAATTTCAGATCTCATGCATGCCTTTCTTGGTTGGACCATCAGATTTCTAACAAGTCTTTCTGTTAGAACATAAAGCGGTACATGATATGAACTCATAGAAATCAATACGTTCATGCATCGTAGAAAATTGAGAAACCAAGTGTACATGAAAAAGTGAGAAATGGGAAAATTTCCGCAAAGAGAAAACTAGTCATCTGCAAACTACTAATCAATCAACACCAATCTCCTGCCCATTATTAATTGGCCCAACACGAGCATGGCTTGACTCCTTAAAGTTAAGGAACAACTCCTCCTAAAAAGAAATGGGGTTTTGACATTTGTCAAATTTCCTTTAACCACCAAAACTTCTAGCCCAGAGTTTAATATCAATTATTAAGAACTCATGGGTAGAACTTGCCTTGGAAAACCAACTTATAAGGGAAGGATTCTCATGAGCTTTTAAACTACTCTAGGATATGCTATTTTTGTAATGTGGGATCTTGAGTCCTAACAAACAATTTCTATGCAATTCAAATTCAATGGCACCCAACAATTATCTGGCAGAAAACCAAAATGCTTGACAAACTAGATCGAGAACATTTTGGAAACCTTGGCTTAGTAATTAGGTATCCTCCATTCTGGTTAGAGATTATGACCAAAGCTAACCAATGGCGGAGTCACGTGAGGGGTCCCATGCCCTTTCTCACCTCTCCTCCCGCCCCACCGTTTTCTTTTTTCTTCTTCCCCACAATTTCACTCTCCTTTTCTTTCTCTCTTTCTCTCTCTTTGTAAATGGTTTAATGTTTTATTTATTTATGAATTGAATATTGAAAGAGGATACAAGGGTTTTATATATACAACAATTAGAACTTGATGCGTAAAATTTGTAATTTAAATGCTTATTTCTTGATTTTTACTTAAGGGGATATTGGTTCATACAAATTATACACAAGAAGCTCTATGAGAACTTTGCAGTGTTTATGCTCTCATTCCCTTCAGTTTTATATTTTGTAACAGGCCCTCTCTAACATAGGGTGGCAATGGGCCAGATAGGGGTTGGGTATGACAATACCAACCCCGCCTTCCACTTCCCATCACCGGCCTCATCCCCAGTTAAGAGTTTTTGGGGAATCCTCATCCTCGTCCTCGTCAGGAGGATATCCCCCATACCCACCCCAAATCCCCGATTCTTGAGCTGAGATCAACACAACCAAATCCTACTCCAAAACCCACTTCTCCAAAGTGGTAATTAGGGAAAGAAAAAAAAAAAGTAAACAAACACAGGGAAAAAAAAGAGAGAAGAGAAGTGATCATTGCAACTCATTCAATATATAAACATCTAAATCCAATGACAACAGAGGGTGAGTATATATTTCTTTTTTGTACTGTTAATTAGTTGAATTGATGAACTCACAAACAACAACCAATTAACTTCTATATGGCCAAAATTACTAAGTCTTTTCTAAGCTGAAACATGAGGATTTGTTGCTCTATCAAATTCAACAAAAAAGCAAAAGAAAAAGACGATGAAGTTTGTGAGTGATAGACAAAGAGAGAAGAAGTAGGAGATAAAAAGAGGTGAGGAGAGGAGGTTTCTAATTTATTTATAAATTTTGAATAATGTTTATTGTAATAACCCAACCCTTAATTAGTATTTAATTATTAAACTATTAGGAGGAAAGGACAATTTTGCCCTTGGATCTTTTATTGAAGAAAAAGTTGACTTTTTGACCGAGAAAGAATTTGACAATTCCACGCACACCGTTGCGTAGAGCGCAACAAAATGAGTCCGTAGACAAGAAGTGGGCTCGAATCAGAGTTATAAGGAAGAAAATATGGTCAAAATAAGTAGAAGGGCAAAATGGTAATTTTGAAACCAGGATTTTTAAAATGCCGTCGTTGTGTCGTCGGAAAACTCAAAAAAATCCGGCCGAGACTGTAACATCCCAGTCCTAAATAAATTTTTAATTATTAATTTACTCAGGTAAAAGACTGTTTTGCCCCTGAAATATTTTATTAGTATAAAAGTTGACTTTTGATTCGTGAAGGAATTCAGGAATTTCATTGTCTTGTGGGAGAGTACAATGAAACGAGTCCGTAGACACGTAGTGAGCTCAAATCGAGTTGTAACGAAGAAATGATGATCCAAAGAAATTCATTGGCATAAGTAAATATCTCAAGTTCAGTTTTGTAAGACCTGCACTTCTGCATTACGGCAGTTCGACCAACCGACTTTAGGAGGGGATTTTCTCTCAGCTCCACCACCAATTCAAGCAAGACCGGTGTCAAACGAACCACCTCACTTCCCTATTTCAGTCTAAGCCCATCCCAGCCTATATCCCCGCCTTGGTGGCGGAAACCGCCATGAAACAGGCGGTTTGTTTTTGACAGAATTTCACGAAGCTCGTTTGGACCCCTCCGGCCACCGTTTCATGCGAGTGAGGTATCCTTTCTCACCTATTTTTCATGATCTAGCTGATGATTGGGTAAGAATTTATCAATTTTGAGCCTAGGTAGTTCGATTTTCGAATTGGGATTCAGCTGGTTTTGGGATTGCGATTTCGGCCACTTCCGGCCATTTTTCAGGGTATGTCCAAGAACAAAAGTGGCTCCAATTGATGTCCAAAACTGAGGGTCGGAAGCTTGGCCCTTGATTTTGAGACTTTCCGGCGAGTGGTATCGCTTTGGACACCCGGGCGCTACCGGCTCGTGGACAAAGTGGTTGAGCTACATTGTGTCCTAAATCGATCTCCTAGTTATCATGAGCACGTAGGTGTGCTCGGATTCTAATTTGGATACCTTTTGAGCTTCAAACGGATTTCGCCTATTGTGCAATTTTCGGGTTCAATAGGTTCGGATCGTTGGATCACAGTCAATTTCTTATATGTTGATCTGTGTATTTCCAAGATCGTATAGGATTCAACGGATTGTAAACGGAGTCCCGGATACTCCGGAAAGGCCAACCCTAGGGCTAGGTGTACAATAACCGTCCGATCATGTGATCGTGAGTAATCCGACTATCCGATCAAGACTAAACTCTCGGGACATGTGTCCTAGGCTTATTGGGACCTTTAGGGGCTCTTGGATTTGTGATAGGTGGTAGTGGACCCCACACGGGTCTCGTGGACCTAGGTTGGGAAGACTAACCACTTTGTGGACTGAGAGTCTTCAAAGGTAGTTTATCCTTCGAGAAGTATTAGAACGATCTTATACTTGAGAATTGACTATTATGTTAAGTGTTTTGTTATGTTTGGTTTATGAGTATACGTTATAGTGTTTTATGTTGATATTGGATATTAATTTGGTATTGGAAGGTTATGAATTATTGGAAGTTATTTATTTATTGTGTTCAGATGTGAAGAGTATGAGTATTTAATTATCTGTTCATTTATCACCTGCTTATATATTCATGTGGTTAGTTGTGTTGTAAGATTATAAATATAATATTGGAATGTTATGCTAATCAGAGATCAATGGTTGAAAAGGAAGAAATATGGCTTTTGGTTTTTATAAGATTTTGGTATATATATATATTTTTTAAGTTTAGTTGAGAACTAATTTATTGACAGTTTATATAAATGACGGGTTATGGTTTTCAAACCCACCGCGAGGGTACCCCCAAGTTGCCTTGAGACAGTTTATGCCCCACAAATTTCGGGACGCTGAACCGTGTGGTGCGAGGAATGCGGCTTAGATTGAGGTGTTATCTTCAAGACTGCCGGTTTGCAGCTCGGATTGAAGTGTTATCTCCGAGACCTGCCACCAGGATCAGTGACTACGGTCCCCAATCCTACCAGCTTTGGCTCGGTTGACCTTGTGTCACCTAGACCTACTAGGGGAATTGACGGATATCAGGAATTGATAGAAATAAGGGGGTATGCCTAGGTGGAGAGAATTTAAGATATGAGATGCTTTTAAACTAATTGAAGATTTTATACAATTACTACTATTTTCTTAAGCGTCACATTTGTTTTACAAGCGATAGATGGAAATATATATAGATTTTAATCAAGTTATTGATGTATAAATATATGTATATATATTTATTTATGAACTTTACGTGAGTTCGATACAAGGGTGTTCGGAGTTTATAAATTTTTAACTTACTTTATTTTATTTTATTATGTTTATTTATCTTTATCTTGTATTATTTTATATAGTATTAAATAGGTTAAGTTTTTCTAGCATATTTTGCCCCACGAGTCTTAGAGATATTCAGACCGTGTGGAGCAAGGATTACAGTTCAGGACGTGCCACTATTGGTGTCACGAGAAATTAATGGTTATGACTTTCCAAGCGTGATTACCTGATATAAATGCTTTTGTTTAATAAATTGATTATATATTGCCATGTGAGAAATGCCAGGAAGCTTGAAACAGAAAACTGAGATAAAATATGAGAACTAAAGGGGTTTTGCAACAAAAGAGCTACGTGTGGCTTGATCTCTCAATACGTAGGCAGCCTATAGTTACAAGGTGCAGCCACGAGTGAGAATGTTTGAGATTATCCTTGCATTATTGTTGTTCTGAAAGTTGAGATGAATTTGTTAGCAGATTGATTTATTTGAGTTATTGCGATCTGAGACCAGAATATTATGATGCTAAATTTATTTGGATATAATTGAATGCATGCTGAACAATTGAGTTATATAAATGTTTGATGACAAGTGGAAATTTTGGGAAATGAGTAAATTACAGAAACTCTGCCGAATTTTCGACAGAAGATAATCTTATTTTTAAAAATGGATTTTTAGTAGAAGGGCATTGGTCTTTGTGCCCGACATTAGTCAGGTGTCGGACACCCATGGGTTTGGCTCGGATTCCAAAGTGGAATTTAGGTCGGTCTGTCGAAATTCGGTTTTCGATAGGAATTAGGAGTTGGAGCCAGGATAGTTAGTTAGCCACGTGTCAAGTTTTAGTTGGGGAATCTATTACAATTACTGTTGTATCCTTGACGGTGGCTTTATTACCAATTGGGGGAGCCATTGTACGGGTTGTTGAGAAATATACAGGGTTTAGGGATGAGTTCACATCCACGACAAACGCCTCGATTCAATTGATTCTCATCATTAGGGTTTTGAGCAGCCATTTCCGCCTCCATCTGATGACAACGATGGTGACGGCTTTCGTGCAGCGGAGAGAGGAATCACCGAGATAGGGAAAGGGGTTTTTCTTCTGAGAATCGTATGCCCTTTGTTAAGATAGAATTTCCTAGATTCAACGATGAGGATGATCCAATTGAATGGATTTACAAGGCGGAGCAATATTTTGATTACTTTTCAATGCCCTCTGAGAAAAAGGTAAACACGATTTCATTCCATCTGGATAATGAGGCTCTACAATGGTATCAATGGGAGGAATGTGCTTCTTCTTTGTCCAAATGGGAAGATTTTACCAGGGCATTTTGCAGGGAATTTGGCTCTCATGGGTTTGAGGATTTTGCAGAGTCGCTCTTTAAGCTTCGTCAAACAGGTCCCTTAAAGGATTATATCGCTCAGTTCCGACGTTTGGTAACTCAAATCCGTGATCTTAGTCCGACTTTTCGATTGAGCTGTTTCGTTGGAGGATTAAGGGAAGAACTCAAGCATGATGTCAAGTTGCTTCGTCCTGCTACAGTTCATGAGGCCATGAATTTTGCTCATGAAGTAGATGCTAAACTCCAAAAGTTGAGGTATGCACATTTTGTTGGAATTTCTAAGTCAAGATTGCCTCTTTTACCCATACAAAATGATTTAGTTCCTGCGAGACATGAAATTGTTCCTAGGAAGGATATGCCTGTCAAGAATTTAACCCCTGAAGAAATCCAATATAAAAGACAGAATAATCTTTGTTTTTATTGTGATGAAAAATTTGTGAGGAGTCATAAGTGTGCAAGGAAACAAATCTTATTGTTGGATATGGGTTATAATAGTTCTAAGGAAGAGGAAATAGTTCAGGAATTACAACAAATTGAACAAGCGGCTGAGGTGAATGCTTGTTGTATCACAGCTTGTGCTTTGTATAGTACTCTGGCCCCTATTGCTATTAAGACTATGAAACTCACTGCTGTAATTAAAAACTATCCTGTTGTGGTATTGTTAGACTCTGGAAGCTCTTATAATTTCATCGATATTGGCATGGTTAAAAAGTTGGGTTGGAAGTTAGATCAGTCTCATATTTGTGATGTCATGATAGCTGATGGTGGACAAGTTCAGAGTAAGGGTTGTTGTGCTGCGGTGCCTTTAGCTATCGGGACTTATCTATATACCTCCGATATGTTTGCTTTGCCATTGGGAGGCTGTGACATTGTGTTAGGGGTTCAATGGTTGAGAACTCTTGGTCCAATCTTGTGGGACTTTGATAGATTAACTATGAAGTTTTGGCATGGGAATGAGCAAATTTGTTTGTCCAGTTCTAAGCCTCAGCCTCCATAGCCTATTTCTTGTCATTAGATGGACAAGTTGTTGCATTCAAGTTGTTATGGTGTGATTCTTTGTGCTATAGAATGTGAAAATATTGCCAAACCTGTGGATGATTTATCCTCAACACAACAACATGAATTACACGCCTTGTTGGATTCTTTTTCTGCTGTCTTTGGCACCCCAACTACTCTACCTTCTGTGAGAGAACATGATCATCGGATCCCACTGATTTCTAGTTGTAAACCACCAAGCATTAGACCCTATGCTTATGGACCACTTCAAAAATCAGAAATTGAAAAGTGTGTCAAAAAGCTGCTGGACTCTGGATTTATAAGGAACAGTCATAGTCCTTTTTCTTCTCCTGTTTTGTTGGTCAAGAAGAAGGATAGCACATGGAGAATGTGCATGGATTACAGACAGTTAAACAAGTTAACTATAAAGGATAAATATCCAATTCCACTTATTGATGATCTGTTGGATGAATTGCATGGGGCAAAGTATTTTTCCACTTATTGATGATCAGAGTAGAGTTCATCCATAAGATATTGAAAAGACAGCTTTTCAGACTCACGATGGACATTATGAATTCCTTGTTATGCCCTTTGGTTTGACAAATGCTCCTGCCACATTTCAAGATTTGATGAATGAGATTTTCCGAAATTGTTTACAGAAGTCTGTCTTGGTATTTTTTGATGATATTCTTATTTACAGTACTTCATGGTCAGGTCATTTGAGGCATTTACATACTGTTTTGGAAATTTTGAAGCATCATCAACTTTTTGTCAAGATGTCCAGGTGTGCCTTTGGGGTTTCTACTATTGAATATTTCAGCCACATCGTCTCTAGGCAAGGAGTTTCAGCTAATCCTTCCAAATTAAATGCAGTTGCTAATTGCCCTGTACCTACTTCTGTTAAAAGTTTGAGAGGATTTTTTGGTCTCACAAGCTATTATTGCAAATTTATTCCTCACTATAGTAGGGAAAGTTTCCCTTTGACGCAATTAACCAAGAAGGATGGATTTTTGTGGACTCCATAGGCTACTGCTGCCTTTCACAAACTCAAGGAACTCATGTTATCTCCTAGGGTTCTCGCCTTGCCGGATTTTACAAAACCTTTAATCATATTGAGAGTGATGCTTCTGGATCTGGTATAGGAGCTATGTTACAACAGAAGGCAAGCCTATTGCTTCTACCAGCAAGACTCTTGGCCCTAGAAACCAAACCCTTTCTACTTACGAGAGGGAAATGATGGCAATTGTTCATGCCATCACGAAGTGGCATCATTACTTACAAGGAAGACACTTTATCATTAAGACAGATCACCATTGTCTTAAATATTTTCTCAATCATAACGCTCACACTTCTTTTCAGCAAAAATGGGTCACCAAGCTTTTGGGCTATGATTATGAGATCCATTATAGGCAAGGGAGTGATAATAAAGTAGTTGATGCTTTGTCTAGATTTCCTATCAGTCACAGCTCTTCTACTGACCAAGTTCAAGTCTTTGCCATGAACAACTTGCCCATTGGAACTGATGTTTCTGGGCAGTATATTGAGAATTTGGCAATTACATATCCTTATCACAGTTGGATTGATGATTTACGATGATACAGTGAGGGTGATCCTTGGATTCTTAGTAAAAAACAACAAGTTATAGCTGTTGCTGGTCCTACACAATCACCTCCTCCACCATCTTTTTCTACAACAAATCATTTACTCAAGTTTCACATTGACAATGGTCTCCTTAAATATAACTCCAGAATAGTCCTCAGTCCTGATTTGGTTTGGAGGACCAAAGTTTTTGCTGCTCATCACTCAGGCCAACGGCTGGTCATGCTGGGTTCTTGAAGACTTAACAAAGACTTTCTCGAAGTTTTTATTGGCCAGGTATGAAACATGATGTGCAGAAAATGGTAGCTAAATGTCACACCTATCAACAACATAAGTATGAAACTATGACTCCTGCTGGATTATTGCAACCCCTGCCTATACCGGATAAGGTGTGGACTGATATCTCAATGGATTTTATTGTTGGATTACCTCCTTGCCAAGGGAAATCTGTCATTTTTGTAGTAGTTGATGGTCTGAGCAAGTATGCCCATTTCATTGCTTTATCCTATCCTTATTCAGCTGCTACCATTGCTCAGCTCTTTGTGGACCATGTGTTTAAGTTACATGGTATGCCTAGCTCCATTGTTTGTGACAGGGATCCAATATTTTTAGTGACTTCTAGAAAAAATTCTTCAAATTGCATGATGTCGTCTTATGAATGAGCTATGGTTACCATCCACAGAAGGATGGCCAAACTGAAGTGGTTAATCGGTGTTTGGAGACCTATGTGAGGTGCTTTGCTACAGCTCAACCCAAAAAATGGTTGCTTTAGGTTATCTTGGGCAGAATTTAGCTATAATACCGCCTATCATACAGCAACCAAGTTATCCCCATTTGAAGTAGTTTATGGTCAGCCCCCACCCACGGTTACACCATATGAGCCAAACACTACAAGATTCGCCAATGTTGACAGAAGTTTGGCTGCCAGAGACAGAATGTTGACCTTGCTGAAATCTAGTCCCCTTATGGCATAGAATCGAATGAAGACTCAAGCTGATAAACATCGCTCCGAAAGGGAATTTCAGGTTGGGGATAGGTGCATTTGCGATTGGTACTTTATCGGTTACAGTCCTTGGCTGCCCACTCATACCATAAACTTTTGCCCAAATTTTATGGACCTTATGAGATACTGGAGAAGTTGGGACCAGTGGCTTACAAACTCCAATTGCCTACTGGTTGTAAGATCCACCCCTATTTCATGTGTCTTGTTTGAAGAAGCATTTGGGAACTCACATGACTCCTTCATTAACATTACCTCGAATTACTGAAGATGGTATTGTGCAAGATGAGGCACTAGCTATTTTGGAAATGAAGTTAGTCAAACGTGGTAATTCTGCAGGGGTGGGTGTCTTAGTGCATTGGAAGGGTCACATACTAAAGGATGCCACATGGGAGGACTACCATGACCTCAAGGTTAGATTTCCAGATTTCATTGCCTAGGTTGAAGCTGTTTTCAATTCCAGATGAATCATGTTGCATTTGTTATAGCAACTCTGTTTTTATTCTAATAAGTTTTCAATGCTTGTAAACTTAGCTTCAAAGGGAGGGGTAATGATAGGAATTAGGAGTTGGAGCCAAAACTGTAAAACAGTTTTAGATGGTTAGTTAGCCACGTGTCAAGTTTTAGTTGGGGAATCTATTACAATTACTGTTGTATCCTTGGAGGTGGCTTTATTACCAATTGGGGGAAACATTGTACGGCTTGTTGAGAAATATATAGAAAACGTTCTTTGAGTTCTCTCTGTTCTTGGTTGATGTCTAAGGTTGAAAGATAGAGTCCTATCATTTTCTCAAGCGATTTCTCCATCCACCAGCCACCAAATCAGATGATCAAGGTATGGTTTCTTACCTATTTTTCATGACTTAGCTGCTGGTTGGGTAGGTTTTCATCAATTTCTAGTGTAGATACCTTGATTTTCGATCTAGGTTTTAGCCGATTTTGAGGGTGCATTTCCGGCCACTTCCGGCCAGTTTTTTGGGGTAGGACGAAGAACAAAAATGGCTCCAAATTGTGTTGTGAACCTAGGGTAGGAAGTTGGGCTAACAATTTTGAAGTTCTCCTGCCATCGGAATTGATCAAGCCACCCACGCTGCCGGCGAAGTGTGGCTGCAAGGCTTTGGTGGGGACCACATTGGTCTTAGAATGATCCTCGTGTTGTCACGAGCGTGTAGGAATTTGCGGATCTTAATTCGGACAACGTTTGAACCCCGATCAGATCTCGCATAACTTGTGATTTCTGGGTTCAATACAGTTGAGCCATTGGATCGTACTCCTTTTCAGATATGTTGATCTAAACAATTCCATGATCGTTTAGGATTCAACGGATCTTGAATTGGAGTTCCGGATACTCCGAAATCGCGAACCCTAGGGTTAGGTTTACGATAATTATCCAATCGTGTGATCGTGAACAATCCAACCGTCCGATCTAGACCAGACTCACGGGACGTCCGTCCTAGGTTTAAAAGGACATAAATGTGGGCATAGGAATAACTTTAATTTGATGGACGTATTTCTAGGAGCCAGGGGTCAGGGTTTTTGTGTTAATATTATTTTATTGAGTAAGTATATTAATATATCATTATGGTAATTGAATCAGGCACTCGGGCACCAGTTGACCCGCAGGAGGGACCTTCAAAAGGTCCAGTGAGCTCAGATCAGCTGTGAGTGGACTCTTTGCTTTCATAAATGAATTTATGAAATTCAATTACAGTATTTGATCTTGAATAAGTATCATTCAAATATTAGTGTTTTCATGATTTGATATGTGCCTTTAAATGTTTTAATTCACATGTTGCCGAGTAAGATATCCTTTATGGATATAGGAAAAAGGAAGTTCTAGCTTAATATTAGATAAATGGCAACAGAGTTCTAGATTTAACAGAAATTCAATTATTTATCAGATCTTTCGAAAATTTTATGTTATCTTAAGCCACCTGAGGTACCCAGAGATTAAGATGTTGCCTTCGGATATGACGATGTCCACAGACATCCAGGTTGCCTTGAGTAAATATGTTGCCTTTGGATTTTATTGGTTGCCTTCGGTTTAGTCAAGATGCTTGACAGTTGCCCCATGAGTTCTATGGTACCGGACTCGTGGCAGAGCGAGATATGCAGATCATGCTGACTTATGTCCTTGAATCCTCCGTGTTTGCGGCAAATATGCAGATATGCAGATCATGCGACTATACTCGCTATTGTAAATTTTGCATACTGGTTGTGGGTTGTATGTTTATGCTTGTTTTGATAGGTGTAAGTTTTGGGGAATGAACAAATTATAGGGGAGACTACAATTTTCGGTCGAACTTGCAAAGAAGGTTAAAGTTTACTCAAGAAGGGCAATTAGGTCATTGTGCTCGGCAACCTCCAGGTGTCGATCAGGCACATGGTTTGGCTCGAATTCCAAAGTGAAATTTGGTTGGGTCCTGTCATTTATATTAAATTATATATGTATTAATTTAAAATTAATCTTATAAATATCGAGCCAGGTTCGGGGACGAGATGGCAGGAATGCTAATACAATCCCGCCCGCACCTAACGGGATTTTTAAGATCTGGATCCCGTGCACTGATCCCCGCTTGTCCTCAAATTTCCCCATTAGGGCGGAGACCCAGCCCGACGGGGATTTTTGCCATCCCTACTCTAACATCAATTCTTAGCTCCGCCACTGAAGCTAACTAAGGTGATACCTCTAGCTATTACTAAGAGGAGCAACAAAAATAATACTCATGCAGTCTGACTTTCATATGTGGTTTTTTTTTTTTCCTTTTCCAAATTAAAATAATATAATAAGAAGGATTTCTAGTACAATCAATCAACATATCCCTTTAGGGATCGTTTGATACGGCGGACTGTCATAGACTAGGCTAAATTATGGGACTATCTTAGATTGGCTTGGTTTGTCCTAAGCTGGATAACACTTGTACTCAATTTGGTGTATATTTCATTGGACTATGACTAAATTATTTTTAAATATATACTTTTCTTAAAAGTAAGTTTTTTTTAATATATTATTTTTGGGGCATGTGGATTTTTTTAAAATTTTCTTATAAAACTTTTCTTCTCCAGGCATCTCTTTCTTTTTCTCTCTCCTGCGCACAACCCTGCTACTATGGGCTCTTCCTTCCTCTACTTCTCTTATTCTCAGTCCTTTTTTATCAGTGCATGTGAAGCCCAAATTGCTTCCACTTGGTTCATTCCCATTTACCAAGCATGGGACATTCCACACTTACATGGACCAATCTCTTTCTCTGTTCTACCAATATAGGGCAAAGGTGTTTTGGATTTCATTCAAACTTCCAACAATAGTTACTACCAAAACAATTCTCTAAAATGAGGAACTTACCAAAACCAAATGGGTAATGAGTGGAGAGGTCCATGATCTTTTAAGCAATTGATACAATTTGATCTTCAATTCAACATGCTCTTAACATCGACTAACATTATTGACTGTATCAAATTATTCATTGGGATATCATTAGTTTGCTATTCCTGACCAATGACGTTTTGACACGCATGACAACACTTCTACATCACAAGTAGGACTTCTACATTTATGCATTTGGAGGAAATTTCCACAGTTCGACCCAGTTGCTCTCAGTAATTTCCGTAAATGACAAGACAACACGTAAGTCAAGTCTAACTGATCAGCAGGGACGAAAATAGATTACTCTAATATTTATTTTTCTATTCTTGTTTTGTTTAATTTGCCTGGCATTGTAATGCGAAAACAAAGAGGCTCTCTCTCTCTCTCTCTCTCTCTCTCTCATCTACATGGCTTATGTACCGGCAGCTCTGTTCTTACTCTTTGCTTTAATTATCTTGATCAATGATAATATTATTGTACAGGCTGCAAGAAATGAGTCCCATGTCATCAAATTGGGTTCCTCTCTATCCCCGGATTCTAACCTGAGTTCATGGCTCTCACCTTCTGGCCGGTTTGCCTTTGGTTTCTATCGACAAGGCAAGGGCTTCACTGTTGGGATATGGCTTGTTAATGACCTTAATCAGACTGAGCAAAGCGTACACGGCAAGATGATCCGCTTGTCTCCTCCAACTCTATGCTACGGCTAACGAGAGACGGTCTGCTTCTTCAAACTGAGCAAGGTGAACAAGTACCCATTGCCAGTGATTTTTCAACAACAGCAAGTTCAGCTGCTATGCTTGATTATGGAACTTTGTAGTCTATGATAGTCGTTCTAAGGTTATTTGGCAGAGCTTTGATTCCCCAACTGATACCATACTGGGGGGTCAAAATCTGACTGCTGGCACATATTTGGTATCTAGTGTGTCTGCATCCAACCACTTTAGCGGACGATTTTCGCTGCAGATGCAGGATGATGGAAACCTAATTTCTTACCCGGTAAATATCCCAACCATTCCCGAAAATTCTTATTGGTCTTCCAACACTGTTGGTTCCGCACAACTGCTCAGTCTGAACGCATCAGGTTTTCTCGTTTTGATTCCTGAAACTGCACATCCCTTGGCAACTGGCTCATACCCTGCCCGTGATGACGGAACTATTATCCACTGTGCAACGCTGGATGCCGATGGGATTTTCATATTGTACTTGCACAATTACTCTGTGATGAGCCCCAGCTCAAGGGTGTCGATTGTTTGGTCCAATTTTCCTAACCAGTGTGAAGTCAAAGGTTTCTGTGGCTTAAACAGTTATTGTGCAGTCCTGGAAAAGACGAACAAAACTGAGTGTCAATGTTATCCCGGTTTTGTAATCAACCCCGTTGATATGTTTCCAGGCTGCTATCAGAATGCTAGTGACAATGGCTGCACTGGCAATGAAGACCCACGGCTGCGGTACAAGGTAGGTTCTGTCAACAATATATCATGGCCCATTGACCATCCTTATTCAGTGGTGCCATTGAAGAACCCGCAAGTTTGTAGCGACTCTTGCCTGGAAGACTGTAGTTGTAAGGCAGCGCTTGTTAATAATATATGCAGATTTGTGTAAATATAAAACAGATTAAATACGTCCAATTAAAATAATCACAATTAACAATAGGTAGATTAAAGGAGAAAGAAAGTCTGGCATGTGAACCCAAGAGAGGCACGATAAATGCTGTCCTAAAGCCGTAGACGTCTTCCTACGTGCAGATTATGGTGGTGTCTACAACTCCAAGATACAACCCAAAAGCCTCACAGGATGTCTAGTCCGTTATGCACGCCAACAGCAGACGGGTATGCCAAGTGTTGATCGATTGCCCAGGAAATAGATAAAGAGAATTGTAGGAGATGGAGAATGATGAGTGTAATTCAGATATGGAGTATGAGAGAAACAGAGAACTGTTCGTACTCTGTTATGAATGAGGAGTTCTTTATTTATAAGACTCCAGACACCCTTTTATAAAGTCACATCTATTGGGTCAACAAATATGACTCTCAAAAATAAATAATCATTACTGTTAAATATATAACAATAATAATAAGTTTTGAATTTTAATAAAATAAAACAAAATAATAAATAACTCACAGCGCTACATACTAATGGCAATTGCAACAAATACAAGCTACTACTTAGATATGGTATAAGAAGCCCAGATACAAAAGGATTCATCAAGGTAGATGCAACACACAATCTGCAGTTTCACAATCCAATGGCTGCCGGAAATTCGACATTGGTGAAATACGAAACCAAGAATAGTCATGGCTTGATTGTAATTCTTGCTGTGAGTCTGGGTTCCATTGCATGCGTATGTTTTTCCTTTCATCATATACATGCACCGATTTCAGAGGTACAAGAAGCTTTTGGATCATACCAAATTGGGATTGGCTGAAGAATTGTTCAGTTTACAATCGTTTTCTTACAGAGCTTGAAAACGCAACTCATGGCTTCAAGGAAGAGTTAGGAAGGGGCACTTTTGGAGCTGTTTACAAAGGAACTCTGTCAACTAGCAACAAAATTGTTGCTGTTAAAAGGCTCGAGAAAGTTGTGGAAGAAGGAGTGAGGGAATTCAAAGCTGAAATCACTACTATTGGACGGACTCATCACAGAAACTTGGTTCCGTTGCTTGGTTTCTGTATCGAAGGCTCCCAAAAGCTTCTTGTATATGAATACATGAGCAGTGGCTCGCTTGCACATCTTCTTTTTAATAAGGACGGGACCGTGCACCCTTCCTGGAGAGAAAGGGTAGGAATTGTGTTGGATGTGGCTAAAGGGGTGCTCTATTTACACGAAGAGTGCGGTGTGCATATTATACACCGCAATTTGAAACCCCAAAACATACTTCTGGATCACTCTTGGACTGCCAAGATCTCCGATTTCGGTTTGGCGAGGCTGTTAGTGCCAAATGATCAAACAAAGATAGCTGCCGGAGTCGAACAGAGAAGTGGTTACTTGGCACCTGAATGGCAGAAGAACGCCCTGATATCAGTAAAATCAGACATCTATAGTTTTGGTATTGGTCTTTTGGAGACTCTATGCTGCAGAAAAAACATAGAGTTAAAAGTTTCAGTTCCAGATGAGATGATTCTTTCTAGTTGGACATATAAATGCTTTAAGGCCGGAAAATTATACAAGCTTGTAGAAGATGACGAACAAAATGTGGATTTGAAGACACTAGAAAGAATGGTAAAAGTGGGGCTGTGGTGTGTTCAGGACGACCCAGCTCTGCGTCCCCTCATGAAGAACGTAATCTTGATGTTGGAAGGGACAACGGATATACCAGTCCCTCCATCTCCAGAGCTTCGCCAAGCCTGTTGACTGTTGATTTATCTTTGTTTTGAGCATTGAAGTAATGTATATGCATATATGTCAAGGGAATCAAATAATCTTGATTTGATTTATGGATATATATACCTAGACTCATTCATATTTTAATTTGGTGTAGCTTGGAAAATCTCTAGATTTCTTTCTTTCTTTTTAATTTTCTGCTGTTTGTATCATGTCAAATAAAACGTTTCTAGACTTTAATTGATTATAATTTTAATGTTAAGTAGATCCAAACTTAAGAGCATTCACAATGGTGGTTTTCAAATTGGGTCTCTATCCACCACTTTATAGAGAAAAATCTTTGGGGATCTAAAAGCATCTTCAATCTCTTAACACTACAAAAAAAGGAAGCAATAGTCACATTTTTTTAAGTAACTAATTTATTTTGGTGCCAATTATGGGTGGTCAACGCTCTTAACCAAATTAGTCACAATTATTGTTGTTTAATGATTTAAATATAATAAATTTTGATATAGCTGACACATGAATATTAATAATGTAATAAAATATAAGAGGATAATCTTTCCCATAATAAAATATTTACAATGATATGTTAATAAAAATATATGGATGGAATCTTTCTCACTAACCAAGGCTCTTTTCCTTTCCCTCTATATAATTAGTAATAGTTACTCTAAATAATAAATATTATAATAAAAAATGTGAGAGCATGCATGTGCATGTGAAGATGCGTCCAAACCAACCCCTTTTTTTTCTTTCTTTTGTAATTTTTATTCTCCCCATTTCTCATCTCTCCCAACACCTTCATTTTTTTATTTTTTTCCCCATCTTCTTCTTCCTTCCGTCACTTTCCATCCATTGTCTCTTTGACAGCCACGTTGAAGCCCAACCAACGGCGATGTCAACGCCGTCAGTCTAAACCTTCATGTGTTCAAACGATGTTGGCCTAGATCCTGTTGTCTTTGTCTTTGGTTTAGTGTTTGAAGAACATTTGTTTGTTTCCTACATATGTAGCTAGACTGTGTCTGAAATTTTTTCTTTTGGTTTCTTGTTCTTAAGTTTCTTGGTTTGAATTATTGTGTTAAAGGTTTGTTTGCCCGTTTTGCGTTTACTCCTGTGATGGAAGGGCAAAGTTCCCACCGCTTTGAGAACCATAGACGTCAACAAGTCGCCTTTCTTTGGTGTGCGAGCGTACTGCTAGTAATAAAAATTTAGCAGACTTAGTTTGGAATGGATAACTTGCGCCCCAAGTTATCGATTTCTGCAAACAAACGACAGTGAATTTGGGTGAGGAATATCTCCCAAGTAAGTTCTTTTCTTGCCTCAGATCGGTGAGGACTTTAACAATTTATCTCAAGATAAAGAGGTTGTTCGCCGTAATGGTTGATGGAATTTAAATCGCTTTTTAGCGTAATCGCTTTTACAAAACTATAACAATAAATACTCATGCTAGAGAGATGAAGACTGCTTGGAACTCTATTTCACCGAGATGGAAGGTTCTGCTCACCGGACTGAAATGTCCGGCCGATTGAGACGCTGTTGACTGGGAATGTCTGGTGGATCGACCGTTGACAACTCGATTGCTAAGCTTCAACTATAAATCGATACCAAAGGTTGATTCGGCAGAACTTCAATGTACCTTAAGCTTTGTGAAGCTTCGAGTGGCGAATCGCGCTTCTTCATTGTAAGGGCGTATGGTGTTCTCGAGGACTTCGATGGGCTAGAGACTACACTGTAAAATTTGTTGAGGTTTTCATGTTTGGGAAAAGCTCAAGCTCTACCTGTCTTGGTTTTTTGCTAAACCAGATTTGTAACGAGAGAAATCTCGTTTTGAATGACTTATTTTCTAAGTCCGAACCTTGGGAATTCTAATCTAAAGCTGGTTTTCACTTGGAATTCAAGTGAGCTTGGTTGATTTTGAGTTGTTTGTTTGATTGATGACTTGAGTGTTGGATTGATTGTTGTTGTGTTTGTGTTTGTTTTTGTTGGTGTCGTGGCTCAATGAGCTTTGGTTGCTTCAGTGTTTTGAAGGTTTTTTGAGATCAAGTGATCATTTTGAGTTTTTGTTTTTGATTGATTTTTTGGTTGTCCTTTACCCTGTTCACCCCTTCTTGTATTTATAGTAAACTGTTTCTTCTCTGGAGTAGGGTGATTGTGTTTATTTATTGGGCGGCAAAGATATTTCCCCCCTTTTCCTCTTCTTCTTCAGTTTTGGCAGATAGGCTCTCAGATAGGCAATCACTTCCCTGATTTTCTTGAAAAGGAACCTAATCTCTTTCCCAATTTCTACTGCCCCTTGTGATATTTTACCCGTGATGGTTAGTTTGATTCCTTTTACAGCTTTCCACGCTTATCCTCTCTCGAGATTGTAACTTGCTTATCTCCTTGGGAGAATTACCTTCTCTGAAAGGACAGAAGAAAAAATCTCTGAATATACATATATAAGAGGGATTTGATCTTCAGTTTTTTCAGAATCAACTTGATGTCATGAACCCTTCAATCACTTCTTCTATGACAGTCGCCATTGTCGATTTTCTTTATCCTGTAGATGTCACGTGGGATTGTTCCTATTTCTGGGCTCCCTCTTCCTACTATATTGGGCCTGTGAGGCCCAAATTGGCCTTGTTTGCTCTGATGAGCCTTGGGCTGGACTCTTCGGTTTTTTGGCTTCCATCTTTCTTTGATTTTTTGCACTTTATTCGGGCCTAATTTTACTGGTGGGTGTGTCAATTTTGCCCAAACACGTTTCTTAAGTCCAATCGTTTTGGAACGGTTTGCACTTAAATGACATAACCATTAAATTGGCGTGTGGTAAATTCCCCCGTTAACGGAAAACAGAAGTAGAAGTACAACAAAGGGACAAACTCAAAACAAATCTAAAACAAGGGTAATTTTGAAAGGAATCAAAAGATTTTTAGTGTAATCTTGTATCTATCCCAGGGTCTGTTTGTACAGCGACTGCGAATCCCACATGGTTGGATAAAACTTTTTAACCATTTGCCATTGATTGGGGCCGTATGAATTTCTCCATCCCTATCCTGCAACCTTTGTATGCCCCCATTCCGAGGATCTGATTGATTATGAAAGGGCCTTCCCATGTAGGCGACCATTTTCCATAACCAGCCACATGGGTTCCGAGGGGCAGAATCTCTCAGACTATCTCCCTTCCTCAAAACTCTTGTTCCCGACTCTCTTGTTGTAGGCCCTTGATACACCTGTTTTCTGCCGCCAAGTTTGTTGAGAGTGTCACGCTTGCATCCAATCCCTCTAGTTCCAGCAGCATGGCACGGGAGTAGTTTTCTCCTACTAAGTCATGTTGGTGAGCAATTACTGAGGTGAACAGCTATCTCCATAGGCGAATTGCATCATGACCGTAGGTTAACGCATAGGGAGTCATGCGATCGCTTCTCTTTTTGAAGTTCTATATGCCTGAGTTTCTGACGCTTCTCATGCCATTGTTTCGGATTCTTCTCAAGCATTTTCCTGATAATGTTGATGATCACTTTGTTGCTTGATTCCGCCTGTCCATTGGCTTGGGCATAATAAGGAGTGGATTGGAGCAGTCTGATTTTGAATGCCTCTGCCATGTCCAGCATTTCTCCGGATATGAAGGAGGATCCTCTATCAGTTGTGATTGATTCTGGGATGCCAAATCTTTGGATAATCTGCTCTTCTATGAAAATGATGATCTCTTGAGATGTAGTAGATTTAACAGCCTTGGCTTCCACCCACTTAGTGAAATAGTCTGTGGCAACAATGATAAAGCAGTGGTCTGGCCGGCTGGATAGATCTTACCAATGAGATCCATTGCCCATCCTCTAAAGGGCCATGGTTTTACCACTGGATTCATGGGAACTGATGGAGCCTGCTTTGGACTGGGCCGTGTCTTTGACAAGATTCACACCCCTTGGAATAGTTAATGCAATCTTTCATCATGGTTGGCCAGAAGTAGCCATATCTCCTAATTAACCAGCACATTTTTCTCCCACCTTGATGCGCTCCACAGATTCCTTCATGGGTTTCCCCATAACTTTCATGTATTCTTTCTTTCCAAGGCACCTTAAAAGCACCTCATCCTTGCTCTTTCAACCAAATCTTCATTCCACATAAGGTAGTTTAAAGCCATGATTCTGACTCTCTTCTCAGAGGGCAAAGTTGGATATCGTAGATAGGTCATGATAGGATTTCTCCAATCATCTTCAGTGATTGTGGCAGAGTTGACATCTATCTCCATCCCACGGCCGGAAGCAGATGGTAGGCTTTTCTTTCCTATCCTGATGATTCTTTGTACAGTCTTCGGGCATTTGTATGCTCCACTGGGCCAATTCATTGGCCGCAAAATTTTCTTCCTTGGGATATGTTCCCAAGTGGCTTCTCTGAATTCTGCAGAAGATTCCTAGCTGCCACCAAGTAGACACCAAAGAAGGGCTTAGGCACTTGTATTCCCAAGAATTTGTTTTAAAACCGCATGGAATCTCCCACTTTCCACAGATTGGATTCCTAGTTCTACCAGTATTTCTAAGCCAATGATTAAGGCCTCATATTCTGCCCTGTTGTTGGTGCATTGGAAATCCAATTGGAAAGAGTAGCGTTGTCGATTCCAAGTGGTTCTTCAGACAATTCCCGCCTTTGAAGTTATATCGAGTTTTGATCCATCAAAGTATAACTTCCAAGGTGCAAGATGAACTGAGTAGATAGGATTGTTGAGGCAGGTGTGAGCTCTGGTTAATAGATCTGCATTTGCTATGTCTAAAGAGTCCATATTTTCAATCTCCTCTCCGGGATGATCTGCTAGGAAGTCTGCCACAGCTTGTCCTTTGACGGCTTTACGAGGAACATACACAAGGCAAATTCGTCAAGGCCAAGGTCCATTTTCCAATTCTGCCTCTTAGCATTGGTCTTGTTAGCATGTATTTGATCAGATCTGTTTTGGCAATGATATAGATGGTGTATGGCAGCATGTAATGTCTGAGCTTTACAGCAGTGAAGTACAAGGCTAGGCAAAGTCTTTCAATTGCAGAATATTTTCTTTCCACTTCTTAGAGTTCTGCTTAGGTAATAAACCGCCTGTTCCTTTCCTTCCTTGTTATCCTGAACCAATAAACTTCCAATGGATACTTCGATGCGGATATATAGAGCTTGAGTGGTCTGCCTTTCTCTTTGGTGGGACAGAACTGGTGGATTTGAGAGGTAATGCTTGATTTCCTCAAAAGCTTGTTGGTGCTGTTCTTCCCACTTAAAGGTTTGCTCTTGTTTTAATCTTAACAAAGAAGAGAAAGGCTGGATCTTTCCTGCAGAATTGGATATAAATCTCCTTAAAAAATTAATTTTTCCTAAGAGACTTTGCAATTCCTTCTTGTTCATAGGTGGCAAAGCTTCTATGATGGATTTTGCTTTGTTTTTGTCGATCTCTATGCCTCTTTGGTGGACCAAGAATCCTAGGAAATTTCCCGCTTGAACTCCAAAAACGCACTTCTTTGGGTTCATTTTCAGTTTATGTTGCCTCATTCTTAGGAATGCTCTTCTTAGATTTGTCATGTGGTTTCCCTCCTCTGGTGATTTAATCACAACATCATCAATATAAACTTCCAGGGAATGTCCAATCATATCGTGGAAAACAGAATTCATTGCCCTTTGATAGGTAGCCCCTGCATTTCTCAAGCCAAAAGGCATTACAGTGTATTCAAAAGCACCTATATGCCCTGGACACATGAAGGCTGTCTTGTGGATATCTTCTTCTGCCATCATGATCTGATTGTAACCTGCGTTGCCATCCATAAAAGATAGCATCTGGTTGTGGGCAGCTCCATCTACTAGCATGTCTGCCATTGGCATAGGGTACTCATCCTTGGGAGAGGCTTCATTCAGGTTTCTGTAATCCACGCAGATTCTGACGCCTAGCTTTTCCTTTTAGAACTGTACAATATTAGCTAGCCAATCAAAGATAGATGGCAGGCCTGATGAATCCTGCCTTGAGCAGCCTTTCTATTTCTTCTTTGACTTTTAGTTCTGTGTCCATGGACATCCTTCTTCTGGCCTGTTTGACCGGAAGGTATCCCTCTTTGATTGGCAGCTTGTGTTCTACCAATTTCCGCCTAATCCGGCATCTCATGATAATGCCAAGCAAAACAATCTTGAACTCTTGTAGAAGTGCAACGAGTTCATTCTTAAGTGGCTCTTTCAATAGTGCGCTGATAAAGGTAGGCCTTGGATCCTCCCCTGTTCCTAAGTTTATTTCCTGCAAAGGATCTTCTACCTCTGGCAGAGAGTCATCCAAAGGCGGCTGGTGCAAAATCTAGCACTTCCTCCCCGTAGTTCCTCTTCCTCCCGCTTTCCGTGCTTTCATGAGTGAATTCGCCATATTGATGGTCGGGTTCTCAAAAAAACTTTCTTTCCTCCCAAGATATCAACAATCTTTTTGTAATGGACCGATTGTTGCAAATCGATCCTTTTCTTTGTTGATTGGGACTAGACATTAGTGCTATGGAAATTTAGAACAAAAGGTCTGCTCCAATCCTCCAAGGAATTGGTTAGACCTTCTTCAATGAGCCTCAGGGCCGTGACACCATGGGGGCGGCTGTCTGGTTGACTCCAAAGAAGGTGAAAGGACCAAGGTCATCATGATAATACCTTGCCTCACAACACATGGCGAAGGTAGAAATGGCCGTGGATCGGCCTCTATTATCTCCATGTAGCCTTCTTCATTCCATAAAGCTAACTATTGATGAACAAGTGGAAGGAACACATAGACTCTAGTGAATCCAGTCTCTGCCAAGCAATGCATTGTAAGTGGTAGAGGTAGTATCTACCACAAAGAATGCAACCTTCAGCTTCTTGCTTCCTACTAAAACATCCACATCTAGGATCCCAAGGGTTTTGGTGATGCCTCCTGCGAAATTGGTGACGGTCAGGGTTGGAATTAAATCCTTTTCTGTTCGCCCATTTTGCTCAAGATTCGTGAGGCGAAGGTTGATGGCTGCACCTCCATCTACCATAGTTTTGGGAATAGGAACACCTCCAAAGTTTGCTTGTTATAAACAAGGGTCCGAGGTGGTTTGCCATTTCTTTGGTTGGTTTGGAGAAGCAAAGCTGATCCAGTAGCCAACTTGTGGGTTGTTCTTCCTGGCCCCGACTGCTGCTTGTCGCTCCGCATTTCTTCCGCTCAACCTCGCATTCAAAACTTTCTTGGGAAAATACGCTCCATCCGAGTGCTCTTCGTCCTTCTAACGCCTGTAACTTTTCCGCGTAATGAACACCATATTGATGCCTAGGTCAAGACGCAACAAGTCCTCCACCGCATCAAGGCCTCGGCCGCATCCACCTCCGTCATAATCCATCCGCTTCTCCATCATACCCTCCGCCCATTCTCCTAGTTCTTCTCGCTTCGAGGAGCGATTCGTCATCTCAGATGGTTCATAATCCACCGCCTCTTCATATTCCTCAACCCAGTCTACTTGCCCTTCTTCCGAATAGGATCGGTTTTTTCCTCTGGTCGGGGAGTTTTAAGTAGATTTTATGAGGCGGAGGTAGAATGGATAGAAGGTTTCTTTGAGGATTCTCGCTTTTTCAACTTCTGTGGTTGAGAGATTGCTTGTTCTGTCTGAGGAAATATTTCGCTCTTTCCTTTGGCAGATTGGCCTCCGGAAGCACTGCGTTTTTCTCGCTATTGAGGAATGTGCAGATCGCTCAACCTCCTCCTTTGGGTTCTTGTCGGCCCATTGTTGGTCGCCACTTTTCCCGATGTAATACCACCGCCTTCAATGATGGCCGCCAAAGGTTTATCACTGGGCACTCTTATTGATTTTTCTTCCTTGGGCCTTAGTCATTCTTCTGGATTGACAGCCTAGGTAGTTTCTCCGTCTGCCTTATCTCGGGCGTGGTTCCAATCGGCCAAAAATACTTGGAGGGGCAGATCCTGCTTTTCCAGATTACCTCCACCACCACACTTGCACTCGCTGCAGAGCACTATTCCACCTGAAATGGTTGCTTTTGGTCTTTCCATAGTCTCCTTTGAAACTATTCTCGCTTCTACCGAGTCACTCTATAGCCGCTTCTTTCTTTCGCTCGCCAATTTAGGTTGACCATATTAACTTGTGGCGGGGAAAAGGATCTGTGGTGACGGATGAAGGTTTTTCTGCTAGCTTCAGCCTTCCCGCCAAGTATTATCCATTCCTCGTGATAACATCTTCAAAACAACACAACTATTGGTAGAATGATTCCAAGAATTGTGTCATCTACAATCTTACCGCTCGCCTTGAGTTCTTCCTCGGTTTGGGCATTCTCGTGAGGCGCCTCTATTGCTTTCTCAGAGCAACATTTCATCAAACAAAGCATCTACTTTGGTCAGATCAAAGAATATACTTTGTTCTCATGGGTTTGTTTGGAAATCTAACGCTCTCGTGAATGGTGGCGCTTTTGATCCTTGGAGGCTTTGTAAGGGTTTTACAAGCCGATGGGATGCTTTAATTTTGCCATTTCCAAGAATCCGCAACCTCTCTCTTCTCCGATTCCTCTGCATCTTCTTCCTGACTCTACTTCAATCATATGTATTGAGGAAGAAGGGGATTTGTAATACGCCTTTGGAAGAGTTTCTCTCGTTGTTCCTCTCTCGAGCAATTCTCGTACTTGGTCGCTTATCCGCCAGCTTCTGCCAGATCTTCCAAACAACATCCCATCAAATCTTTTCTCAAAGAAATTTTGAGAGCAATGAGCCATTTGATGAAGTGTCTTTCTTCATGGGGATTCGCACTTCATTTTGAGCTTCCCGAACTCGCTTATAAAGTCTTGGGCAGGTTCATCTTCACTGTTTGAGAGCGCAAGGTCACTGATGGTGACTTCGTCAATCCTCGTAATAGTAGTCATGGAAGACGCTCCCATTTGCTCCCAAGTCTGAATAGAATTTGTTGGTGTGTTAGTGTACTAAGTGAAAGCTTGTCCAGAGAGAGTTCCCAAAAAGTCTTAGCTTTAATAAAGGGTTATTCTCTATGGCTATGCATTGGGTGGAAAATCGCCTACGTGCTCAATCGATGAAGCATGAGGATCCTCTCCGTTGAATAAAGTGAAGTTTGGTACTTTAAAACCTGGGACAAGGGTATCTCGATCGATGTAAGGTGGATATGGCTTTATAAGTGGGCCTTTCTCCTAGCTTCGAGCTCCATCATTTTCCCGATCATCCTCTCGCAATGCCCCCACGTCATTTAGAGCATTAACGGGAGGGGTTTGTCCTGCTCGCCGAGCAAATCGTGGTTCTCGCCTATATGGTCTAGGCAGAACTTCTTCCCTGTGCTCTCCTCCTTTCCACCATGGGTGGTTCCTCCAGCTTGCCTCGCCTGCTTTTGTTGCTATTAGCATAAGGATAGTTTCCCCCTCCGCCTCCTTCCTCTTGCAGTGGAGGGAATGGATTGGGGTCCATCCTTCCGGGCCTGTGAGGATAATATTGCCGGGCCGCCTGCAAAATTTCCATAGGAGATCTTGTGGGCCGCTTGTCATGCGAACAAGTCGAGGTTCCGGGCCGATTCGCGGACTTGTCCTCGGCGCAGAGCTTCGGCCGCATCGGGCCGGATGTTCTTAGACAGAAAACCATTTCCGTGGTCCACTCGATTTCTCCCGCTCGTATCCCTGCCACTGTGCACCGAGAGGATTCTCTTGACATGGCCATGCCAATCCTCGGTGGGGGACCATAGGGAAGGTCTAGTTGCCGACCACCTCACGGGATTGGGAATTCCGCCATGGCAGCCCCGATCCTTCCCGATTGCTCGCTGACCGCCATTGCATCATGGTCAGCTATATTATTTAGGTATCTTGGCTCCTTTGTGTTGTGACCTCTTGTCGTAATACGATTCCTCAGATCGTTCATCCTTCCGAGCCGGTCCCGACCTCCGCCTCGTGGCCGCCATGTGCCAATGCCGCATCACTTTCTTCGACTCCACTCCTTCCTCGAGGGCCACTTGGTTTATTTCATGTCGTGGTGTGGGTTCGCTAGAGCTTCCAAAGATTCATGGACTGTAAAGAACTCAATGAGAAAATGTATACCGAGAAGTCCCATCGTGCCAAATTGTTTGCCCGCTTTATGCGCTTACTCCGTGATGGAAGGGCAAAGTTCCCCACGCTTTGAGAACCATAGACTGTCAACAAGTTAGCTTTCTTTGGTGTGCGAGCGTGCCATCGCTAGTAATAAAATTATAGCAGACTTAGTTTGGAATGGATAACTTGTGCCCCAAGTTACTGATTTCTGCAAACAAACGATTGTGAATTTGGGTGAGGAATATCTCCCAAGTAAGTTCTTTTCTTGCTTCAGACTGGTGAGGACTTTAACAATTTATCTCAAGATAAAGAGGTTGTTCTCGCCGTAATGGTTGATGGAATTTAAACTGCTTTTTAGGCAGAACTACCTTTTACAAAACTATAACAATAAATACTCATGCTAGAGAGATGAATATACAATTGGAACTCCATTTCGCCGAGATGGAAGGTTCTGTCAGGACCGGGAAATGTCCGCTAGACTGAGACGCTTGGGTTGACTGGGAATGTCTGGGCTGGATCGACCGTTGACAACTCGATTGCTAAGCTTCAACTATAAATCGATACCAAAGGTTGATTCGCGAGCTTCAATGTACCTTAAGCTTTTGTGAAGATTCAGAAACGACCGACCTAAATTCCACTTTGAAATCCGGGCGAATCCGCTTTAAATCGACACTGTATCGTGGATCGTAAAAGACGAAAAATACCTCAAAAACAATAACATAAACCCCGAGCCCCTAACTCGTGGCTGCGCCTAATAATCGTAGGCTGCCACGCATTCCCTTCGAGGATCAAGCCACACGTAGTTCTTTCCCTCTGCTTCTTGACTCGCAACTAGTTCGTTATTTTGTAACTGGTTTAAATATCCGTAAAACATACTCTAGGGCTGACATTTCTGGAGTATCCGGGACTCCGTTTTACGATCCGTCAAATACTATACGATCTTGGAAATACCTAGATCAACATACTTGAAATTGACTACGATCCAACGGTTCAAACGTATAGAACCCGAAATCGCATACTAGGCGAGATCCGTTCGGGGTTCAAACGTTATCCGAATTAAGATCCGTGAAATCCTATGCGCTCGTGAGGACTAGGAGATCACTCTAGAACTGACTGTGGTCCCCACCTCGCTGTACGTCGCTGCGCCACACGCACTGGCAGCAGGTGGTGCTAAAGCGATAACTCCTCGCAGGAAAATCTCAACATCTCGGTTCAAGACTCCTATCCTAGGTAAAACACCCTATTTGGAACCACTTTTGTTCTTGGACCAACCCCAAAAAGTGGCCGGAAATGGTTGAATAAAGTGACTGAAACCGGCTGAAACCTAACTCGTAAATCGAGCTATTTACACTAGAAATTTCTGAAATCCTACCCAACCAGCAGCTAGAGCATGAAAAATAGCTAGAAAACCATACCTCACTCGTCCAATTTGGTGGCGGACGACGGAGAACGAACGCTGGAAGTTCACAAAATGCCCAGCCGCTGTTTTAGGTGGCTGTTTCCGGCGACTATGGCGACGGATCATGGCGGTGAAGGGCTTGGAAGAGGAAGTTTCGTGGTTCATTTGGCACTGGTATGGCCTGAATCGGGGTCGGAGTTGAGAGGAATCAGCTCAGAAAATCGCTCGTTCTCCCGAAACCCAGAAAAATCTGGGTTTATAAAATTTGAAGTTCGAGATATTTACTGCTATACCACTGAACTTCTTTGCTCAGAACTCCTTCATTACAACTCCGTTTTGAGTCCACTACATGTCTACGGACTCGATTTGTTGCGCTCTACGCAACAGTACAACTGGAATCCTCAAATTCCTTCCCGGTCAAAAGTCAACTTTTAAACTAATAAAATATTCTAGGTATTTTAGTCTTTTTCTCAAATAAATTAATAATTAAATATTAATTTTAGGTTTGCATTATTACATTCTGAGTGGGCAGAACTACGGCTTCTTCACTGTAAGGGCGTATGGTGTTCTCGAGGACTTCAATGGGCTAGAGACTGCACTGTAAAATTTGTTGAGGTTTTCATGTTTGGGAAAAGCTCAAGCTCTACCTGTCTTGGTTTTTTGCTAAACCAGATTTGTAACGAGAGAAATCTCGTTTTGAATGACTTATTTTCTAAGTCCGAACCTTGGGAATTCTAATCTAAAACTGGTTTTCACTTGGAATTCAAGTGAGCTTCTGGTTGATTTTGAGTTATTTGTTTGATTGATGACTTGAGTGTTGGATTGATTGTTGTTGTGTTTGTGTTTGTTTTTGTTGGTGTCGTGGCTCAATGAGCTTTGGTTGCTTCAGTGTTTTCAAGGTTTTTTGAGATCAAGTGATCATTTTGAGTTTTTGTTTTTGATTGATTTTTTGGTTGTCCTTTACCCTATTCACCCCTTCTTGTATTTATAGTAAACTGTTTCTTCTCTGGAGTAGGGTGATTGTGTTTATTTATTAGGGCAAAAGATATTTCCCCCTTTTCCTATTCTTCTTCGGCAGATAGGCTCTCAGATAGGCAATCACTTCCCTGATTTTCTTGAAAGGAACCTAATCTCTTTCCCAATTTCTCGCCCTTGTGATATTTTACCCGTGATGGTTAGTTTGATTCCTTTTACGGACAGCTCCTGCTTTCTCGCTTATCCCTCTCTGAGATTGTAACTTGCTTATCTCCTTGGGAGAATTACCTTCTCTGAAAGGACAGAAGAAAAATCTCTGAATATACATATATAAGAGGGATTTGATCTTCAGTTTTTCAGAATCAACTTGATGTCATGAACCCTTCAATCACTTCTTCTATGACAATGCTTATCATTGACTTTCTTTATCCCGAGATGTCACGTGGGATTGTTCTCTATTCTGGCTCCTCTTCCTATTATATTGGGCTGTGAGGCCCAAATTGGCCTTGTTTGCTCACAGTGAGCCTTGAACTCTTCTAGTTTTGAGCTTCCATCTTTCTTTGATTTTGCGCTTTATTCGGGCTAATTTTATCTAGGCTGGGTGTGTCAATTTTTGGCCCAAACAAGGTTTCAACTCTTGTGGAAGGATGATATATATATATATATAATATGGATCTTGACTCAGATTTTTTCAACTTTGATTGTGATTTCAGCGAATAATTGGGTGATGGGTATTTTGGTTTAAGTGTTATAATGTGGTTTTCAGTAAGGGATTTGGATTTCAATTAAAAATAAAAATAAAAAAGAATTGGAAATTATTATAATTGTGAAAAATATTATACACAAATATAACACAAATAATAATGGAAATGATTTCTTTAAATATAAATATAAAAATAAAAATAAAAGATAATGAAATGATGTTGAACAGCGCAGTATCAAATAAAATAATAAAATATAAATATAGTTTAACTAGACATGATGTGGGGCTCACTTTGGAGCAATTGGATGGTCAAACACCATTTGTGAGAAAACCCAATAGTTACGGCCACATAAGTCACAGGATCAAAATTTGTAACTACACCGTTACTAATGGCTTTAGTTATGAATATTCATGGCTAGTACTACCAAAATTCACGAAAAAAAAGTGACTGTTGTGTTTTTTTTTTTTTGGTAGTGTAATGGCTATACATTAGGGTTGCTAAATTTCGGGCTCTAATGTATAGAATCCTGAGGTACGCCTCATTTTCTCATTCTTATGCCAAGTCTCTTTAGACTTGTTCATTAGGGACAAGGAGAAGGTAGGATGGAGCCACCAGGGGCAGCTGCCTTGCCCCCACTAAATTTTTTGCCATACAAAAAGTCATATTTTAAAAAGAAAAAGCCTTTTATCTTTTTCAAAAAATTAGCATTTACTCAAGGGCCTTGTAGCTCAAGTGATTAATAATTTAATAGTAGTTATCTATGCACTCGAGGTTCTGTGTTTAAATCTACATACAAAGTAACTTTGATCATATTATGTTCTTGAAACATAAAGATGGGAAGGTACTACTATAAAATCTTTACTTCGACATTATACAGATACATGATAGAGCAATATATTCTGTCATGATAAAAATTAGGATTGCGTGGGTTCTATCATCAGCAATGATTTTCATTTGTGGTTGACTTAATAAGAAGACTTGCTCAGTCAACACACCTTAAACCACCGTATTTCTCTCTCATGCCCTATCAATTCAAATTAAGGAGTGAAAATAATCCCAGATTTTCATATCCGAGTATGGCTTCCAGATTTCGGATTGTTGCCTTTCTCCTTTCTGTATTTTCTCTACGAGATGAAGGAGCTCGACAAAATAATTCTACCTAACTAATAAGCCCAGTGCTCTTCACTTTCTCCCATAAGTAGCCAAGCTCAAGGCCTTCCCTTCTGGCCATTTTGCATAAAGGAGCAAGATTTGCAGTGGAATTTGGCTGGTGGAACAAAACAATTGTCTGACAGCAAATCGCGATAATCGCCTCACCTCAAATGTGTTGGAATTTTAAAAGGTTTTAAAAATTTAACCGTTTTATTTATTTAATTATTTTGGCTTTTTTATTTTATTTATTGTGGGGGTTGTTGAGGCCCAAAAAATCCAAGGATTGGGCCCAAGCAATTATCAGCCCGATACAATATTCCATAAGGAAAAAGAAAGGAAAAAGGGTCTACCACATGCAAGTTATAATCCACATGCCGTGCTAAATAAACAAATTATCATGCTATGATTCGCGATAAAAAGAATATATACGATTAACTCATGCTAAGATTAAAACAATTCTTCCCAAGGGCGATAAATTAAAATATGCCAAGCAACATGCCATGCCGTTATCTCGCATCCAACCACGCTACAAGCCTAGGTGGGCCCAAGCCACTCAAAAAACCCGGGGCTTGCTTGAGTGGGTTGTGGCATGGATGGTGATAAATCAACATGAGACCCATTGATGGACCGAGAAGCGGAAAGTCTCGGGTTGCTTGGGAGCCTCGAGACTCAAGCCCATTTCTTAGGCCCAAACATGTGGGTAAGCACAAGAGAAAAAAAAATAGCCCAAAAGCCCAAGCAAAATAACCTAGCCAAGAGATAACCCAACCAAAAAATAATAAGCCCAAATCGAGAAGCCCAGCCAAGCCCATTTGCTTAGAAAGCCATCTTGGCCCTTAGAAAAAAACCAAAATAGCCCACAAGAGCTTCAGCCTTTTGAAAAACAGAGAACACGTGAAGGAATAGATGGCAGGCTCCTTAAGCAAAGTCTGAAACCAGTCCCAAGCCAAAGACATCTAAAGAACCGATGAATACCATCCCGCATGTCGAAGCATCCCTTGGACCAGATACATTTGCACCTCTTTTCCTTCATCAGATTCAGCCAAGGAAGAGGAAAGAAAAGAAGAAAAGACAGCAAACCAAGAGTGGAAGCTCTCATTGCACAGACCCATGGGAAAGGAGGATGTTGAGCCCCCAAATCCCCTGAATTCATGAAAATAGACAGAAGCAATCTTTGCCAAGAAAGGGAAGTTAGAGAAGGAGATGAGAAAGGAAGAAAAGCTCAGCCAAAGTAAGTAGAAGCCATTAGGGTTTCTTGAAAAATGGTGATTTCCGGCAGCTATAAATTGAGCATTCCCCTACCCAACAAACTCAACCCACAACCTGGAGAGAGCAAGCTTTTCTCTCTATCTTGCAAAACTCATATTCGTAATCGCTGTTCATCTCCTTCTCCAATTTGTTTTTCTGGCAACTACTGGAAGAACCATGCCTTTCCTTTTCTCTTTCTCTAGTCAAAATCCCTCACAAAGCACCTCATTCCTTACTTAAACAATTTCATTTCTCATAAACCAAGCCTAATCTCTCTCTTAGTGCTAAACCCATGTTGATTTTCCTCTCCATGCCTCATGCCACTCATGCTGAGCTGAAAGACCATCTGTAAGCATGCCAAAACTATCTGCAAGTCACCATTATTCTCGTTGGTGAAGATTATCCAAAATATCTCCTAGGGTTTTGCTGCCCTTTCGAGGTATTTTGGGGCTTAATTTTCGAACCTAAACAAAAAGGGGCAATCTCCTCAGTCTACCTTTTTAACAAGCCCATTTATTTGCTCTTTGGAAGGAAAAAGCCCTCTACAGGGGTTATAAATATTTAAAATTCAGGCTTTATTTCTGGTTAGTGAATGCCTTAATTTTTTAGTTGGTGAACTTTTATGGTTAATGAAGGTTACATGTTTTGGATGCCTATAAAAGGCCACTCCTCCTTCACATTTGATACACACACAAGACACAATACACTACCAGAATATCACATACCACAATCACCACCACAAACTAATTCTTTCCTTTTCTACTTTTACATATATTCTTTACTTTATATTATTATTATTTTGGGCAATGGTTATGTGACTTGGATACCTATATCTGTCTATGAACGTGCTCACAGCAGATCTTGAGTTTGTGTACAAGGAGTCGTATCTTGGAGTCTTGTAGACCGTCAAGATTTGCACGTAGGGAGGCTACAAAGGCTTTAGGATAGCGTCTTTGACGTGCTTCACCGTACCAAACTCACCTTCTTACCTATTATTTATTTTCCTTTTATTTCCCTATTATTTTATTTTTTAAAATTTCATTATACCTTCAAAGCTTTTCAATTTGTTTATATGTTATTTATAATATAAATATTTTGTATTTGGCTTTACGGAAAGAAGGAAACTATTATTTTTCATAACAAAATGCAATGTTGCGGTTAACAAGTGACGGCTAGCTTGTTCTAAGTGATAGAGAACGACAAAATAACCTCATCATCACTACAGATACTTATTCACCAATGGACTCTGCAGCTTCCTCTCCTCCATGCTCAACTCTGGAAATTTTGTTCTATATAATGAAAGGCGATGTCATCTGGGAGAGCTTTAATCATCCTATCGATACTCCCTCAAAGGTCAAATTCCGCTATTGGGGTTCACTCTTCTCAGTCTTTGAAAAATGACCACTTAATAGGACGGTTCCATCTCGACATGCAGGTGATGGAAACACTTTCTATACTCGGCAAATAGCGAAAACTCGTCTACTGATTCCTATTGGAGCTCTGGAACCTATCTCCAACTTCAACTTTATCTTAACGCTACAGATCGTCTAGTTCTCATCAACAACACTAATTGGGAAGAAATCCATGTTTTAGATTATGATGAATCGTCCAAAACCATCTACAAAAAGGGTACCATATATCATGCGACTGTTGACGTGGAAGGAAATTTCCGGTTGTATTCTCATGTATATGATGAGAGTACAGGAAAATTCCAGCCATCCCTTATTCTGTGGCAAGCACTGGATGATCCTTGCGATGTTAAAGGTTTCTGTTGTGAATTTTAGACAACTTGAAAAATAGAGATTATAAAGATTAGTCTAAACACAAATTATACTCGCAAGTGCACAAGGTCAATCGTAATATAGTATGGCAAATACGAGGTCATTCCCACGAGGATTGATTTCAACTACCAATTAGTCTAACCTAATTTACTTCACAAAATAGTTTAACTACTCTAATTATATAAACAAGAAATTAAACGCGTAGCATACTCATGTAAACACAAAAAGGGTTTTTGAAAGAACGATTTAATCAACAAAGAAATTAAAAGACAAAATAAGTAGAAAGTCACGAAACACAAGGATGAGATATTCAAATTGATAAAAGCACTAGGACAATGAATTCACTACTAGTAATCCAATTTAGCCTCTTATTCACCTACCTATTTACTAACCATTTGATGTTGCCACTTAGTTTTCCTTTTTCATGAATTACCTATGGTATTTAGGCTAATTCGTATATTCCTACATTCAATTCGCCTATGGTATTTAGGTCAAATATCAACATAGAAACTCATTAAGATCAGTGAAAATCTGAAACAAGCATGTAAACCCTAGGAATATGGTATTTACCCTAGACGAATTACAAATCCTAATCGCAAGAAGCAAGCCTCAAATTAAGTATGGTATTTACTCTAATTTGCATCCGATTAACTCGATTAAAAGTCTAGATGGTGATCAAGCATCAAGATAAGAAACCAAGTTATTAAGCACAGTGATTAAGAATCCATCAAACGGCAATCAATAGATAAGTAAAATAAGAAAACTAGATTATCATACTAGGGCTACATCATGCCCTAGCAAGAGAAAATTAGTTACACATAATCATAGAATTCAACATAAGCAAAAACATAAGGAAGAAACAATAAAACTTAGCCAATTGTGGTACTCTTCCGGTGTCTCCAATTTCTCCTAGTCTTTGCATGTCCTCAAGGGAGTTGTTTCTCATGCTTAAATAAACACCACACATCTATTCCTACCCTAGCTGGGCTTTTACAGCAGCCCAAGAATAAAGAAAAACCTAATTAAAACATAAATCCAAAATGGATAAGTAATTGATTCCTCTTCCTACTTGGACTGGGATAACACATCAGCTACTTTGCACGCACGTTTGGGGTTGTTTCTCCTCCAAGAAAACTCGGGAAAAATATGTAAATTGTATGTTTTGGTCTTATCTCGAGGAAAAATCAGGAAAGTCTTCAAATAGTCATTCTTCCACAACAGCACATTTTTGACGGGATTGCACCTTATGCTGACTTAACTTCAAAACTGCTCTCATTGGCTTCTCCGAAAATTCTAGAAAAATTCCACAATCATCTTCAAGGTCTTAGCTTTCATCTCCAATTGGTCTCATACTAAAACTCCACCAAAAAGTTGTATTTTCGTTGATAACAAATTACTTGCTCTGGAAAGCTGAAAATTGAGAAAATAAAGTAATAAGTCCTTTTTAAATCAAATTCTCCTACAAAAACTAAGTATAAAGAGTACATAAATGTGTAAATTTATGGACTTATCAAATATCCACAACTTAGATTTTGCTAGTCCTCCAGCAAAACAAAACGAAAAATAAAAACAAAAGAATATAGACCCAACGCAAACAAGCGATTGACTAACTTCCCAATATTGATCTCAGAGATAATCACCAACCGTTAGCTAACTTTCAAGAAATAAGCAACAATAACTCAAGACATTATCCAAACTTTAATTGAAGAACTTGGACGTACTGTGTGAAATAGCCAACATTAATACAACCCACAACTTAAGCTTCACAGAAGTTAAATAACCAAATAAGAACAAGCTTCAACTTCAAATCTCATCAAGGAAATTCGCTCCAATAAAAGCACTTGAAATTTGACTAGTTATTGCCACTCATAAATATGTGAGAGGAATCAAAGCAATATGATGTACTCACATAATTGAAATAAAGGCACATGACATAGATAAAAGATCTCATGGAAAGATATCGCATAATTGAGGAACCACACTTCTCCTTGGATCAAGTAGGACTTTCATTAAGGTTGTAATAGGGCTTAGGGTGATGGGTGAAACATAAAAAAGATATGGATGAACAAACTCTAAGGAATTCATAGAGCTTTCCATGAAAATTATAACATCTTGCACTTTGAGCACGAAACTTCATATTGATTCTGTCTTGAATTATTATTTTTTTCTTGTTTTCTTTTTTCTTTTTTTTTTTTTTTTCTAACTCCATTAGCTTTATAATCAACCCATGTAGCGAGGGTTAGGCCAATGACTCCCAAGCTAGATAGCTTTAGGGCATTAAATGTAAAACACTCCTAGGACTTAATAACTCGAGTTGAAAAGGCTTCGAAATTAGTTTTTTTTTTTTGGTTGAAATAGTATCCTTTACTTTCCACATGATTGAACAATTTGTGCAATTCTCCCTTAACAACGAAAATACTCTACAAAACTCCTTAGAAGGGTGTAGGATAAACATATGATAGATTAAGGTGAGAAGAATTGGGTGAAGAATGAAAAATGCTTACACAAAAGGCACAAGGGGGTTAACTAGGGATAAAAGTGATATGGGTTGGCTAGAAGGGCTCAAACGAAAGAAACAAGGCCTATATCACTTCCTAGAATCCATGTGGTTCACGAAGTATGCCTCAAATAGATAATGAAAGTAGTTCTTACAAACAATTTAAACATCCTCAAGTATTTGACCAAAAACAAAGAATAATGAGATCACAACGATGTAGACAAGAAAATTATAAAATAGTATATAACACTCAAGAAAGAAAGGCATAGGCTCAAAACCTCACATAATGAGCGTTACATAAGTTTACACTAGCTCTTATTTAGCCATTTAAATCATGTGAAATCCCCAATCGAAACTCATATTAACATGGCTATGTGCATAAGGATTTCCCAAGTCTAATCATAAAAATAAGGCTAACACAAAGATAATGTAAAGAATTAGTGTCACGCTCAAAACTTCTTGAAAGTTAATTGTAAATAAAATTCAATCTCATCATAGAATTGGGAAGTGACTATCACAAACAAATAAATTACTTGGCCAAACTTTACGTTCTTTATATGGTTGGATTCAGAACGAAAAAACAAAGAATGCATACGCGGGTCAAAATACAAAAACAGCAGCGAACAAGGACAGAATTTGAAACAAAGACAGAGGATCTGCATACATTATGAAACCAAAAAACTCAATCACCCACAACTTAAAACAAACATTGTCCTCAATAGGTTCTGAGTGATTGAGTGCTTGTTTGAGAGAATAAAACCATAGGTTCTGAGTGATTGAGTGCTATATGTGAGAATTAGAGTTGAAGCATGTTCTTCCTTCAAGATTTGATTATGTTTACTTTGAATCCGTGTGCCTTTGAGCTATAGCTTCCACTTTACACACTTATTGATCATCTATCTTGGCAACTCTCTGGTGTTGGAGGTATGATTAAAGTTTTCTTTCATTTTCATTAGTCGTTTTCAAAGTTAGTTTTCTAACCTTTTGTTTTGTAGAGTCAGTAAAGCGTTTGTGGGTATCGTTTCTGTTAAACCCTCAGGAGACACAACTCCTCCTACTAGGGATGCCTAGAGGTTTAAAGGCTTGTTGCATATGCTCAATGCAATCGAGTTACCCGCAGAAGTGGTTTAGTTAAACTTCTTGTTTTGTTTTTAACTTTGTTTTCTTTTGTTTTGCTCGAGGACTAGCAAAATCTAGGTCTGGGGGTATTTGATCAGTTCACAATTGCATATCATTTTGTACCCTTCTAACTTATGATTTGGTTATGTTATTGAGTCAAACGTGTGCTTTTAATCCCTTTTCTGTTTATCATTCAGTTCATTGAGCCTTAGGTAGCAATGGTGCCTTTGGATAAGAAAAGATGCAAAATGGTGCAAAAACGAGCAGGGGTTGGCAACTCATTTCGCCTTAACGTCTTTCTCCCAACTTTGATTGGCCCATGTAATATGTGCTTGGAAAGATGAGAGTCTGAACTTCAAGATGGACAACTCAAATGTATCAATTGATTAAGTCAACCCCAATCTGTGAGCCCATCAAAATGCACACCATGCTCGGGAATGCATTTGCTAATTGTTGAGCCATGTGCCGACAAGACAGATGGAAACTCGAAGGCATGGGCAGTGACATTCCAAGAGGTATGGGCAGCTGACATTCCTAGAGGCATGGGCTACACATCAAATCACATAGGAACCTAATGGGCAGCTCGGATAAATGGGAAGCTAGGAATGGGTGTGTTTCACCAGCCAAAGGGGGAGCACGAATTTGCACTCTATAAATAGAGTGATGCACACTCATTCAAGAAGAGTCACTCCATTCATCCTAAAATTCACTTCAGCCATCCTCTAACACTCCCATCCTTCCCTAACACTCCATTCAGTCCCAAATCACCAAAAAACTCCAACAAGCCTTCCTTCCATTTCCCTACGAATTTCCTCTTTCTCTGCCATCACTACTCACCCAAACTCATCCCAAATCACCTCTTTAGTTGCCATACTCTAGATGTGAGAACGCTCTTGAGCAGCATTAGGTGTGGAGAAGCACTTGGAGAAGCCTTGGACACCACAAGTAACTTGAAATGGGTTTTCCTCTTATTACATTCATTATGTTTTCTCATTTGCTTTTAAGTTTCATTTCCATTATGAGTAGCTAAATTCATAACTAGGACTTCGATGTAACCTAACATGAATATTCTGGGTTTATAAGTTGAAGTTACAGTTTCAAGTTTGATTAAGTGATTCATGTTCTTATTCATTATGCTTATCATTTAATATGCTTGTTTGGAGGATTGATCACCATTAGAACTTGTATATTAGCTATCTTGGTTTGAATCAAGAGTAGACACTATGCTTTGATTCGAATTGAACTATGAATAAGAAAAGTATGTATGGACATTCGACAACAGGGATTAGATACATGCTTGGTTGTTTAAATTGTTCTTCTATGCTTAATGAGTTCCTAATGCTTAATTTAGGTTAGACAACAAATGATCAAGTTAGGAAATTAGGAACACAAGGTTAGGACCAGACACCATGGCCTAATCATACTTTAGCTAGAATCAATCTTTGAATCCGAATTAGACTTGTTACTTGACTCCTTATAACCTAGAATTGAACTGTTATGGTGAATCGAATGCCCTAGTCTCCCAATCTGTTTTCCAGCCCACAAAAACACTCTTTGTTACATTTGCTCACTTTGCTTTTGAAATTTCGTTTTGCCTCATTTGTTCAACAATTACAATCACTCTTGCTTTAAATTTTAATCTGTTTTCCAGCCCACAAACACTCTTTGTTACATTTGCTCACTTTGCTTTTGTTTGAAATTTCGTTTTGCCTCATTTGTTCAACAATTACAATCACTCTTGCTTTAAATTTTATTTTAGACTTAACCTCCTACTTTCTTGAATTTGGTAATCTAAGTACATAACTAATTTTAACTTCTCGGTCCTCGTGAATTTGGTACGACTGTACTTGTCTTGTCAGATTACTAATTGGCCTGCGCATACAATTGCGAGTTAACATTTTAACAACACTTGCTTCTTGGAATGTCAACAGACTTGTAATAGCTCCTATAAGTCTTGGAATGCGATGAAATTGGAACGAAACTGAGCTGGATATGTAATCATAAAAATCTGGAAATCCGACTTCTAGCGACAAAAAATCTGATGAACACCGCTGCTAAAACCTCTTTGGTGACGAAAAATCTTCAAATTAGAACGAATCGTCTTTTTTTGTGTTTTGTGTCCTTTTTTGAGATTCAAATTGTCCTAAAACATAATGTAGGCTACCGGAGACCCCCAAACCTAGTCCAAAACATCATAATAACCAGTCTAAACATGTACGGTGGCTTCAGATTGACCTGAAAAACAACAAAAAGACATTAGGCAGAAATTTTGATTTTCACCAAAATAAGAACCTACTAAGCTATTTTGCGATTTTCTGGCATTTAACTTCAACCAATGACTAAACAAATTTCTGTAACACATCTAAAATATGCTGCAAACATCTTAGGGCTAGAAAAATGTGAAAAATGTTCTTTGGAACACAAAATCCTTGTTTGATAACGCAAAACTTAACAAAAACAACAAAAACAAAAACATGATAAATGTAAGAGAAATCACATAGAAACTAAAAACAAAAAAACAAAAACAAAAGTTAAGAATGCTTGGGATGCCTCCTAAGAAGCGCTTCTTTATAGTCATGAGCTAGACTTTTCAAATGTCTATGGTGGTGCGGAAGTAGCAAAGAATGCTACTTCTTCCATATAGTGCTTGAGCTGTTGTCCAAACTCCTTTTGCGAATAATGGCCTTGTCATGTAATGTCTTGGTGTGATCCTTGGCAAGGAGATGCCACAAGAGCCGCTCATCTTGGAAAAGCTTTTGATACAACATTGATAAATTCCAGCACGTCCAAGAGAAAAGCGCCTGCATTTCACGTATGGAAAGGGTGCCAACTTGGTTTTCAAGACATCTGTAGAGGTGTTTTCCAAGTAGTTGACATGTACAATTGGGTCAAGGAGATCTATACGACTGCACTCTTCCAAGTCCCTCAGTTTTTTAACAGCTTCAAACACCTTAAACTCAACGGATTCCCCTTGAACTCTCAAAGTTAAAGTTCCTTGTTGCACATCAATTAATGTACCAGCTGTTGCAAGGAAGGGACGGCCTAGCAAGAGTGGGATGTTGCAGTCTTCCTCCATATCAAGAACTAGGAAATCAGCTGGCAACACAAATTACTTCACTTTGATCAACACATCTTCAATGATTCCTTTTGGATATGTGACTAATCTGTCCGCAAGTTGAAGAGAAACGGAAGTGCTCTTGAGCTCTCCAATTCCTAATCTCTGAAAAATAGTCAAAGGCATAAAGTTAATGCTTGAGCCTAAATCTAAAAATGCTTTATCAAATTGAACATCACCAATAGTGCAAGGAATTGTAAAACTCACTGCACTCTTCAGTTAACATCACTTTTTCATGAGCTGCGAATTTCCTCTTGTTTGTACATGCATCCTTCAAAAATTTTGCATAAGAGGGAAATTGTTTGACAGCGTCCAGTAATGGAATATTGATATGGACCTTTTTGAAAATCTCCAAAATATCCATTTGATCTTTCTTTTGTTTATGGACTCTGTTGGGCTGCTGGAAACGGAAGTGGGGGAACATAAATCCTTTCTTTGACAGGGGCGATTTGATCATCATTAGAGGTTCTTTCGGAATCGCATGGTTTGCCTTGGGTAGGTGCTGGAAGTAGTCCTTTAGTTTCTTCTCTACCTTCATCTTCTTTTCCAACACTTGTCATGGCTTCTTCTCGTCTATCATATGACTTGCCACTTCTCAGAGTTCTAATAGACTTGACGTGCTCAACATTTCGAGGATTAATTTCAGATTGGCTTGGGAATGTGCCTTGCGCCCTCTCATGAACAATAGTAGCGAGCTGACCTACTTGAGTTTCTAACTTAGTGATGGACGCTTGCATAGTATTCTGATTTTGTTGAGAAGTCTGTACAAACTGAGCAATTAAGTCCTCCAACGTAGGTTTCTTAGGCTCACTTGAGGGCTGCATTTGCTACTGGGAGGGATGGCTAGAACTAGCTTGTTGTTGCTGGTTGCTCCATGAGAAATTTGGGTGGTTACGCCACCCTGGATTATAGGTGTTCGAATATGGATCATTCCGAGGTCGTTGAAACTAATTTACTTGGTGAACTTGCTCAAAACCTTGCATAGTAGATGGACAAAGTTCCATTGGATGAGTTGGGTCAGAACAAATGGTGCAAACTTGATGTGGTGAAGGTGGAATAACAGCACACATAAGAGTTTCAAGTTTTTTCTCAAGGCTTGATGTGGTGAAGGTGGACAAAGTTCCATTGGATGAGTTGGTGTCAACTTCATAAACTCCTACCTTCTTTGTCCGCTCACTACCCCATTGTTGATTATTATTTGCAGGCAAATCAAATTGATCAAACCCTTGTTGAGATGTCTTCTCCATCAATGCACCTCCGCATGCAAAGTCAACCATTCGTTTGTTTGTAGTTGTAAGTCCTCCATAAAAGAGGTGCATCTGCATCCAATCAATAATGCCATGATGAGGGCATTTTTGCAGCAACTCTCTAAATCTCTCCCAAGCTTCATAGAATGGCTCATGCTCCCCTTGACTAAAATGCATGATATCTCTTCTAAGCTGATTCGTTTTCTGCGCAGGGAAGAATTTACGGAGAAATTTTTGAGCTAATCCCTCCCATGAATTAATGGATTCAGCTGGCAGTGAGTGAAGCCAAGCTTTGGCTCTATCCTTTAATGAAAATGGGAACAGTTTCAGCCTAACCACTTCATCAGAGACATTTAGGATCTTCATTCGACTTGCCATAGAAAGATGGTAACAAGTGAATCATTCTGAACTTAAGTTCAAATGAATTTGCTTCAACTTCTGGTACTACAATACGTGATGGAGTGTTGGAAAGAGTTGGGATGGAGTACTCCTTCATAGCTCGAGCAGGTTGTGTTCGTTCCCTTGCTTCCTCTTGCACTATTTGTTGTTCCCCAACGTTCTCGTCACTCTTCTCATTTATATTTTCAATGAAACCTCCGTCTTCTTGATGTTCCAGTGAGTGAGTGAATTTGTCTTTTCGTTTCCTAACTATTCTTTCAATCTTAGGATCAAACAGTATGAGGTCACGACCTTCAAAGCGTCTTCCAATCATACACTAAGCTGAACCTAAAAAAAAACACAACACAAACAAGAAACACAAATCAATTCCAAAAACCTGAAATTTCCAATAAATATAAATCAAAATGAAATAAATAAATTAAAACTAAAAAAAACGAAAAGTAACTATTAATAAAGAAAAATAATTAATAAAATAAAAACTGCAAAGCAAAATTAAGATTGAACTAAATCGTAGTTGATGAAGCCAATCCCCGGCAACGGCGCCAAAAATTTGTTATTTCTCCTCCAAGAAAATTCGGGAAAAATATGCAAATTGTAGGTTTTGGTCTTATCTTTCCAGCCATATATCGCACGCCTTGAGGAAAAATCAGGAAAGTCTTCAAATAGTCATTCTTCCACAACAGCACAGTTTTGACGGGATTGCACCTTATGCTGACTTAACCTCAAAGACTGCTCTCATTGGCTACTCTGAAAATTCTAGAAAAATTCAGCAATCATCTTCAAGGTCTTAGCTTTCATATCCAATTGGTCTCGCACTAAAACTTCACCAAAAAGTAGTATTTCCGTTGAAAAAAAGTTACTTGCTCTGGAAAGCTGAAAATTGAGAAAATAAAGTAATAAGTCCTTTTTAAATCAAATTCTCCAACAAAACCTAAGTATAAAGAGTACATAAATGTGTAAATTTATGGACTTATCAACTTTTGTGGCCTTAACAGCTACTGCACATTTTATGACAATCAACCAACTGTTTTTGCCTTCCTGGAACAGATTACGCTAACTCCGACCAAAGGACCCTCAGTTGCTTGAGAAACTATACTGAAGTAGAGTGTAATGATGGGAAAGAAAATACATTATCACTCCAATTACATTAAATCTCTAACATTTGATTTTTTCTGATTTATAATTTTAAATAGATGTTGTTGATAACTGTCGTCTCAGTATTTTACTACGTCGGTTTTTATTTTATAAACTGTCGTGTATTTCATTAAAGCTTTCACTGCATTTTAATTAGACGACCTTTCTATAGTTTAGCACCTTAGAACATTTACACAATGACGGTTATGTCTTTACCATCATCTATAACTTTATCCGTCAGTGTGTTCTAGAAACCGTCGTTTATATTATATACTACGTCGGTTTGGTTGGTTTAGTTAGAGTTGTTTATTTAACTTGATGTACAAACTAACTTATATTTCTTTATTAATTTCTTGTAATAGGATCTATCAAAGCTAGACATGCCACCTCCTCTGTTAGCCCTATGCCAATTTGTTGAGACCAAGTTGAAGCCTGCTAACAAGACCATTAGAATTCACATTCCAGAGGAAGTGTTTGGCATTGACCATGATGCCTTCCTCTTGTGTGAAGTTATTTTGCAGTTTCCTTCCATGGTTGAGATTGGATCCACAGTGATTGCAGTATACATGAGATAACTCTCGAAATCCAATTTTTTTATTTTTTTATTATTTTTTACATTTCCTTTCTTTTAAATTAAAATCTCATTTAATTGAATTTCATATATTTAGGTATCTATTTGACTATTTAAAATTGGCAAATATGGTAAACCTTGTTGGCCTTGTGGACCCTGAACAAGTCAGCTCTTAATCTGGAACGTTATCTTACTGTTCAAAACATCTCTCAAACTGCCTGAAAAATGCAGATGGGAATCAATTTTACTTGGTGCCTTATAATCCAGGGTTAGTCCCCTTAACTATACTTGGTGTCTTGTAATATTTTTCTTTGTAGTATATTTAACCTATATGTATCATTATGTGTAGGGGTCATTGGGCGTTAATAATTGTGAGACCAGCTAAGGAGACTATCTATTACATGGATTCATTGCCAAACCGCTCTGTTGACGAGGACATGAGAAATATAGTGAATACGTAAGTTTATCTATGAAAATCTAAGATTTTTTTGTTTCTGCATTTGAATGATACGACAGTTTTTTCTAATACAGATGTTATAATGAAAACACAACGACGGTAACTTCAAATTGATGTTTGAAATCATTTACAACATTAATAATTTCTGTAAACTGTCGTCTTAATTGAACTACCACGTCGTTTATATTTTTCATTTGAGGACATTTTAATTTTTTCTGTTCAACTTTCATTTACAAACAACTTTTGGTTATATGTCGTTTTTCGTTGTCGCCGATGTTAAAATGCTACACAACAACGGTTTTTATTTATCAACGCTTGAAATGAAATAAAACGTCACTTTTTTTACAAAACCGTCGTCTTCACTTATTTACCACGACGTTTAATATTTTTTATTTAGATTTTTAGTTTTGTCATTAATACTTTTTGTTTTCTTGAAACAGTTCAATCAAAATGTATAACTCTCACACAAGCAAACAATCATCACGCAAATCAACCATATGGAAAAATCTACATGTCACTCCTCGACAACCAACTAATGTAGAGTGTGGCTATTACGTGATGCGTTTCATGAGAGATATAATTTATGATACATGCCTAGCATTTGAAAAGAAGGTAAAAGGCAAAATTTAAGATATAATTTTTTTATTTTACTACCTCGACTTTTTCTTTAAAAACCGTCGTTTTAATCTTTATAACATGTCGGTTTTTGTTCTTTATTTGCAGTTTGCCAAGAAACAGGAACCAGTTCAGTATGTACAAGAACATATTGATGAAGGTAGGCTGGAATGGGCTGAATTCGTTTACAAGCAATTACAGAATAATAAGTAATGTAATTTATGTTAACAATGTTTAGGTTTATTTTAATTTATTGACAATGCACATAAATATATTTTTGGTAATTAATTGAACAATCATCAAAAAAATCAAATTTTGTTTGAATTTTTTTTTTTTTGTTTAGGATATTCATGTCATTACATGAACTAAAATGACAATAAATCATAAAAACTTAATTTAATTCCCAAAGACTGACGTCTTATTGTAATTTACACGTCTCATATGTATAAACAATCGACGTCTTATTGTAGCAAGAAATAAAACATCGGCAGCAATTCTTAAAAACGACATGTAATAGAGAGAAACATGACGGTTTATATATAAAACTGAAATCTACGAATTTTAATTTTTATAGATATACTACGTCTGTTCGTACAACAAGAACGACGTCTTAAGTGCATACGATGGCGGTTTCTTGACCAAATGTGACATTGTACACATCAACAATGTCGACATCTACAAAAGAATCGACATTGTAAATGCTGCCCATGTCGGTTATTCAGCACAAGCTGATGTTGTAAAGACGAACCACGGTGCTGGTTGAATTTTGACGTCTAATATCATCTAGGATGACGTCATGTGTTGTTTAACGAAGTTGTAAATGGATGCAACGTCGGTCATGAAACGACCTGACCCAAATTCCACTTTAGAATCCGGGTCCAACTCCGTTTAAAGCGACACCGTGGACGTGAGTCGTAAATGACCAAAATGACTCGAAAACAATAAAACAAATCGAAAGACTCCAACTCGTGGTTGCACTGTAATCAGCTTAGGCTGCCTACGTACCCATACTAAGGGATCAAACCACACGTAGTTCTTTCCTCTATTCCTGATCTATAAACTGGTAGGCCTTGAAGATACTGCTTTTATCCGGGCCGCAATATATAAGTAACTACCTGCTCATCCCATAACAAGATTTAGATAACTCATTTCGGTCCGTACTGATTTATTGTAAAACTAGATTTAGGGATGCCATTCCTGGAGTATCCAGGACTCCGTTTTACGATCCGTCAAATACTATACGATCTTGGAATTACCTATATCAACATATCTGAACATGACTACGATCCAATGGCTCAAACCTGCAGAACCCTGAAATCACATGCTAGGCAAGATTTGTTTGAGGTTCAAACATTAACCGAATCAAGATCTGCGAAATCCTACGTGCTCGTGGGGACTAGAAGATTATTCTAGGACTGACTGTGGTCCCCACCCTATGCCAATGCGCCGCCACATGCGCCGGCGGGCGTGGTACCTAAAGCAATAATGCCTCGCCATAAAAACTCCCAACCACGGCTCAAGGTTCCTACCCTAGGTGTAACACCCTATTTTGAGCCACTATTGTTCTTGGACCTACCCCAAAATGGCCGAAAGTGGCCGAATCGCACCCTCAAAACCGACTGAAACCTAGCTTGATAATCGAAGTGCTTACGCTTGGAATTTCTGAAATCCTACCCAATCATCAGCTAGAGCATGGAAAATAGCTAGAAAACCATACCTCACTCGTCCGATTTGGAGGCCGGAGGCGTCCAAACGAGCTCCGTGAAATTCCATCCAAAAACTGTCCAAACCGCCCTGTTTCGTGGCAGTTTCCGGAGACAAAGACGGCGGATCGAGGCCGGGATGGGCTGAGACTTAAAGAGGGGAGTGAGGTGGTTCGTTTGGCACCGGTCTTGCTCGAATCGGTGGTCGGAGCTGAGAGATATCACCTTTGGAAGTCAACTGGTCGAGCTGCCAACAGAGGAGAATTCTGGGTTTTTAAAAAGTGAACTTCAAAATATTTACGGTTATGCCACTAAACTTCTTTTGATCGTAACTCCTTCTTTACAACTCCGATTTGAGCCCACTACGTGTCTACGGACTCATCTCGCTGCGCTCTACGCAACGGTATAACTAAAATCTCCAAATTCCTTCCCGGTCAAAAATTCAATTCTTAAACCATTAAAATATTCTAGGGGTATAGTGGTCTTTTACTGGAATAAATTAATAATTAAATATTAATTAATGACCGGGTTGTTACAGGTTATGTACATTTGTCATTTCAATTTTATATGACTTTTATATTTTATTTAATTCATAAATTCAAAACAAATTCTAGAAAATAAACTGACAACTACCATGCATTCATTGAAAGATTATCTCTCCCCTAAAGCTTTAAAAAATGAAATTTTAGAAATATTCTTTATTGTATTTAATTACTAATATTCATAATATATTTTTAAAAATCTGAAAATAAATCGGCAAATTCTAGGCACTCATTGAGACAATATCTCCCCTCTAAAGGCTTGAAAATTTTAATTTTAGATTTCAAAATTACAAGTGATAACAAAAGTCAAAAAGATTTAGAGACAAAGCACAATAGTCCTTATACTTTCTACAACATAACCCTAAGGTTTATGTGATCCATTGGTGTTCATAAAATTCAAAATTATTTAATCTAGATTTTAGCCTACTTATATAGAAGGCATTGTTGTAAGGAGTCTGTAGCAATTTTCGGTCCATTTTTCTCATACTTGTGTATTTTTTTTATAATTATTGTAAAATTTAGGGTTTAGGGTTTAGGGTTTATTGAAATGACGCCGGTCTTCTCTAGCTCTTTTTGGTTAATTATGCATGTTCGAATCCCAGGAAATGCAAACCAAATCTAATTATTTAATACTTTAGACGTCGATTTTTATAAAGGCGACGTAAAAATGATTTACAACGATAGCAGTTTACCTTAACAGTCGTCGTAAATGTACAATTAAATGACAACTGTGTTGTATTTACCGTCGTCTTTGAAAAACACAATCCTTTGAAATTTTTTACCGCGATCTAAAATTTTCAGAATTTCCCTTTAACCCTAAAATATTTCCTTCTCTCTCTTCAACATAAATTTGTCTTAAAGTTTTCTCTCTCTCTCTCAAAGCATTGGGAATATTCTTTGAACTCTCTCTCAATATCCATGCAAGTATATTCTCTCAGCTCTCTCTCAATATCCATGCAAGTATATTCTCTCAACCCTCTTTCAATATTCTCTTAGTTTGTAAATCCATAAATGTTTTTGTTCGTTTTGGTAGTTTGGTTTCTTAATATATGTTTTGGGAGCTATGGGTTCTTAATTGGGAGCTATATATGGGTTCTTTTATATTTTGGTGTTTGCATTCTGTTACGGGTTCATGGAAAAGGAATGGGGATGGGAGATTTAGACTTCGGATATTTGTAAACCACGACGACGATTGGTGGAACAAACTGTCGTCCAAATTTTTAGGATACGTCGGGTTTTCATTTACTACCGTCGTCTAAGTTGTTGTTTGCATTTGGTAAAGACGATTGTTTCTTCATTTATGGTATTTAGGCTACCAGAACCTAGGACCTAGGTTCTTCAAAAAGCAGTACAAATATATGGTTTGGGTAGCTTAAAGACGTCGGTAACTAGATATGCCGTTGTCTAACTCTCTATTACACGATGATTATTTTGTAAAAACTGTCATTTTACTCTTGTTTAATATTTTTTTTTTTCAATTTATTCTCTACTATGTGAATATAGTAGTGTTTCATTGATGGTCTTTTCATTTTATTATATATATGATTTTATAGTGTGTGAGATGAATAGGTCATGGATGCATGCGGATAGAAGATCGAAGACATATGAGTTAGGGGTGGAAGGATATTTGAATTTTGCTGTAAAAAATCTTGGAAATACAACTCATATTCGTTGTCCATGCGTTAAATGTAGGAATATTCAATTGTTTGGAGTTGGAATTATAAGGGACCGCTTATAATTTAATGGAATTGACCGAAGCTATAAGATTTGGACATGGCACGGAGAACCTTGGGAATGGACTACTAATGCTAGTAGAAATGTGGAAGAAGATAAGCAAAGTAGGTTCAGTTTTGTTTCTAAAGAATTAGGGATGGATGATAATGATTTAGGCGATATTGGATTTGATAATTATGAGTTTGCCAATGTGATTGGGGATGGAAATCAATCCTTGTACTTTGTTTGCAGTAAGTACACGATGTTGTTGACCCTGGTAAAGTTATATAATTTGAAAGCAAAACATGGTATGAGTGATGTTTGTTTTACATAATTATTGATACTTCAAGGAGATTTGCTTCCAAAAGGAAATACACTACATTCCTCTATGTACGAGGCAAAAAAGACATTGTCTGCTTTAGGGATGAGTTATGAGAAAATCCACGCACGTCCCAATGACTGCATCTTGTATAGGAAGGATTATGAAGATTCAACTAATTGTGGTATCTCAAGGTGGAAGGAAGGCAAAGATTCAATCTTGAATGAGGGTGTGCCAAAGAAGGTGGTGTGGTATTTTCCTCCAATTCCAAGGTTTAAAAGGATGTTTCAATCACATAAGACAGCTAAGAGTTTGACGTGGCATGCTGCTAGAAAATCAGTTGACGGTCATATATCTCATCCATCAGATTCTCTGTCTTGGAAACTTGTTGATAATAAATGTCCCGAGTTTGGTAAAGAGCCGAGAAACTTGAGATTGGCTCTCTCATTTGATGGATTCAATCCCCACAGTTCTTTAAGTAGCAAATACAATTGTTGGCCAGTTATCTTAGTTACATATAATCTCCCACCATGGCTATGTATGAAACGGAAGTTCATGATGTTAACTTTATTAATTTTCAGTCCTAAACAATAGTATAAATATCTACTTAGAACCTTTGATTGATGATTTAAAATCTCTGTGAGATGGGATTAGAGGAGTATATGATGCACACATATGAGAATACTTTACACTCAGTGGTGTATTACTATGGACAATTAATAATTTTCCTGCCTATGGGAACTTATCTAATTGTGTCGTTAAATGATATAAAGCTTGTCCAATATGCGGTGATGATACACCTAGTCACAAGTTGAAAAATAGCCACAAAGTTTGTTACATTGGGCATAGAAAATAGTTACCAATCAATCATCCATATCGGAGGCAGCATGTAGGTTTTAATGAGAAACCTGAACATGACACGCCTCCCAAGCCATTAACTGGAGAAGAAGTGTTGCACATGGTTGAAGATATTAATTACATATGGGGCTCGAAAAATGGGGTAAGTGTTGGTGAGAATGATGGTGATAGAGTTTGTTGGAAGAAGAAATCAAAATTCTTTGATCTTGAGGATTGGAAATACCTTCATATGAGGCATGTCCTAAATGTTATGCATATTGATAAGAATGTTTGCGATAGTATCATTGACACATTGTTGGAGATCCCTGGAAAGGGTTGCTGCTCGGTTAGATTTATTGAACATAGGGGTCAAAACTTATTTGCAACCCGAGTATAGAGAAAGACGTATTTGTTTGCCTCTAGGGCCTTGGAATTTGTCAAGAGCAAAGAAGAGAGCGGTTTGCAATTCTTTCTATGGTATGAAGGTCCCTGAAGGTTATTGTTCAAATATTAAAAATCTTACATCTTTAAAAGATTCAAGACTTCTTGGACTTAAATCTCATGATTGTCATACCTTGATGCAACAATTGCTCCCTATGGCAATACTTTCTGTTTTGGAGAAGCCTGCAAGGTATGCAATAACTCGATTGTGCTTCTTCTTCAATGCTATATGTGCAAAGACGGTAGATGTTTCCAAGCTAAATAAGTTGGAAGAAGATGTAGTAGTTACTTTGTGTTTGCTTGAGAAGTACTTTCCCTCTTCATTCTTTGATATCGTATGTTATATCAAGAGATTTGGTATTACTCCTTTACTATTTAGTATTTTTATAATTTACTACTTAACTTTACTATATTGTTCTACATTTTTTTAGTTAATTTACTACAAAATTTAATTAAAGTTAAAAGTTTCAGTTTAATTTATGTTGTATTTTATCTTACAAGTAATGATAAATGGTATAAATATTTGTAATAGTACAAGGGGTAGATGTAGCCAAGTGGATCAAGGTAGTGGATTGTGAAGCCACCATGCACGGGTTCAATTCCTGTCGTTCACCCATAAATTTAATAAAATATGTAATTTAAATATAAATACTTTTAAATATAAGTACTAATAATAGGGAAATGCAGTGGTAGACCCAGACTTTTTTCCATCTGGGGGCATAAAAAATAATTTCATAGCTTACTCCTGCAGAGTCTAAGTTTTCATAGCAATATGATATATATTATAACACATAATCTATTTCAATAATTTTTTAATATATTGGACCAAAATCTAAGGCTTTATATATTGGACCACATGTTTATTAAGTCTTGAGCCTTGATATTTTCAATATAGGAGAGGTTTTGGGCTAAAATGTAACAACCCAAACCTAAAATTAATATTTAATTATTAATTTATTGGAGGAAAAGACTAAAATGCCCTTAGAATATTTTATTGAGGAAAACTTGACTTTTTGACTGGGAATGAATTTAGGAATTCCAGTTATACCATTGCGTAGGGCGCAGCGAGACGAGTCCGTAGACACGTATTGGGCTTGAATCGGAGTAATGACGAAGAGAATACGGTCAAAATACGCTCAAGGGCAAAAAGGTAATTTTGGAAAGTTAGATTTTAAAACCCTCAGCTTTCTCTCTCTCTCTCTCTCTGAGCCCCTCGATACTTTTCTCCAGCCGGTGGCTTCTCCAAGCCACCGCCGCCTCCGGCCACCACAGTCACAAGACCGGTCACAAAATGACCGCCTAGCTCGCCATCACGCCCGAGCCTTGTTCCGCCGTCGATCGGCGACGCGTCGGAAAACCATGTTTTCCGACCGGTTTTTGACAGAACTTTGGCTGGTTTCTCCCTCCTCCGGCCACCAATCCGGTCGTGTGAGGTATGAATTTCTAGCTATTTTTCATGATCTAGCTGATGGTTGAGTAGGATTTGAGGAATTTCTAGCGTGAGAGGGTTAATTTCGAACCTAGGGTTCGGCCAGTTTTGAGATCACGGTTTCAGCCACTTTCGGCCACTTTTTGGGGTAGGTCCAAGAACAAAAGTGGTTCCAAATAGGGTGTTTTACCTAGGATAGGAGTCTTGAGCCGAGATGTTGAGTTTTTCTGGCGAGGCGTTATCGCTTTAGGCACCACGCGCTGCCAGCGCGTGTGGCGGCGCGTGGGCAATAAGGTGGGGACCACAGTCAATCCTAGAATGATCCCCTAGTCCTCACCAGCGCGTAAGATTTCGCGGAACTTAATTCGGATATCGTTTGAACCCCGAACGGATCTCGCCTAGTATGCGATTTCCGGGTTCAATACGTTTGAACCATTGGATCGTAGTTAATTCCAAGAATGTTAATCTAGGTATTTCCAGGATCGTATAGTATTTGATGGATCATAAAACGGAGTCCCAGATACTCCAGAAATGTTAGCCCTAGAGTATGTTTTACGGATAAGTAAACCAGTTACAAAATAACGAACCAGTTGCAGGTCAAGAATAGAGGAGAGAACTACGTGTGGCTTGATCCTCAAGAAGGCGTAGGCAGCCTATAGTTACAGCGCAGCCATGAGTTAGGCCCCAGAGTTTGTGTTCTGTTTTTCAGGGTATTTTGGTCTTTATGACCCACGGTTACAGATGTCAGTTTAAGCAGATTTCGACCCGCATTCCAAAGTGGAAATTGGGTCAGGTCGTTTCATAAAACCTTGGCTTTACTTATTTAGGGTGCTGAGTGGGGATTTTCATGCAAAATATTGGCCAAGTGTCTTATTTTTATTGGCAAAGTGTTTGGCTAGATGGGTGAAGAAACCACCTAAGTGTGGGCAATTGCCCACAATAGGCATGTATTGGGTCTGCCAGTGCAAATGTTCCTTTCCATTATGGATAGCAATAGTATGCCCGATCATTGTAGGTATAATGGTAGACGCTCGGGACCAAGTTACTAGTATTTCTTTTTCTGCTTTTGTGTTAAGTGTATTTATTTTTCTTAATAAATGATCCTCTACAAAAGGATTGTTTTTAGTGAACGTGTCACAATTAATTACTCCTTTTTTTTTTTTTTTTGTAAAGATGAAGAAACAAATTATATTTTATCGCCTATTTACTACGGCGACAAAGAATCAAATTATCACTATATTTATTCATTTTTCTACTTCTTCTTCCAAGTGCAGGATAACCCAAATGGGTTGTGGGTTTTTTTCTACCAATTGGGGCCCTTCCTTCACCATCCCCATGGGGATGGTCTTACAGGGTTCATAACTACTCCTCTGACTACAGGACACTTACCTAGCCAACATTTAGATCCTGGAATAGCGACATAGCATCACAAAGTAAATTCAATTTCACTCCAACATTCAATGGTACTCTCATATTTTGTCTATTTTATAACATGTTATCAGTATGATAGTCTCTTTTCTTTAACACTATGTGGTTATTTATGTGTCCTCTTCTTTATATGTCTACTCTCACTTTACTACTATGACAATTCCATTTACTAAATTTATGCTTTTTTTAAATTGTATTTGGTCTAATTTTTCTGCTAAATTTATAACTAGTTGAATAAGGATATTAATTTATCTTATAGGAATACTACTGCTAAGGACAGTTGTTGTGCAATCTGAAAGTCATAAGAACAGTAACAAATACTCAACATGGAATAGTAATCAGAATTTAATATAATTATAAAAATTAAGTGTTCGTGTTTAGGCTACATCGTAGCCCTAGCAAGGAAAATTAGTTCATGACAAAAGAAAAGTTAAACAAGAGAATTGTTGTCAAAAAACCGATTTGATCTCTGGATTCTCCACATGAACACCTTCAAAAGCTCCTCAAGTAGTGCAATAGCAAATTCTTGGCTCTATATTTCTCTTGGTGTATGAAAGTTGGTGAAAAAATATGGTGAAAAAGATGATTGTCCCTAGAGAGAGCTTAGGGTGACCTTATATAGTGTAAAACAACTAACCCTATTCTAAAAAGGTCTGGAAAAACTCTCTTAAAGCAAAACAAAATCCCAAACAATTAAGGAAATAAACTAGGAAAGAATCCTTCTTTGACTTGGACACACGTTTTGGGGTCGTTCCACTTCCTAGACAATTCTGGAAAAATATGAAAAACATAGCTTTATCTCTAAGCTTTCTAAGCATATATTACAAGCCACTAGGAAAAATCGTAAAGGTTGTCAAATCTTCAATCTTCCACATCAATGCAGTTTTGACGGATTTTAACTTAGGTTGTCTTGACTTGCAAGTCTGGAGCATTTGGCTCCAAAGAAAATTATGAAACCTTTGTCACAATGATCTTCAATGTCTTAGCTTTCTTCTCCAATTGGCCTTGATCTAAAATTCATTCGAAAAGTCAATTTTCAGTCGAAATCCTTCCAAGAGCGCAGAATAGCTGAAATAAGGAAAGTAAGGTAATAATACTCTTTTTAATGAGCTTTCCCTAAAAACAACCAAATATAAGAGGTATTAAAATATAGAAAATGATGCACTTATCACTTGATCCCTTAGTAAGGGCACGTAGGCAGTCTAAGGTCTCACCCAGGTGCAGCCACAAGATAAACCATATTTTTGGACTTTAATTTGGTTTATGGTTGTGACAGGGCGGAAACCTGTTTTAGATTGATGAATGATTATTGATTGAGTCTGTACAACTACTTATGATTGTACATGCTAAGGTTTGAAAATTTCAAACTGCATTTTAACAAGTTAAAAATTTGGTTAAGTCCATTTTTTAGAGGAGATTCTGCCGAAATTTCAGCAGAAAGTCTCGACCCTTTCCTATTTTGATTTGGAAGAGAGGTAGGATGTTAGCAAGTGGGCCTTGGATGTCGAAAAAACCATAGGATCCATAATGAATTCCAAGGAATTGGGGGCGAGTCCTGTCATCTCCCCCAAAAGAGAATGGGTCGTCGAAGCCAAAAAGTAGGCAATATTTTCATACTTCGAGGTAATGGGGATATGTCAATAAACATATCCTTTGCAAAGAGAACTCAAGCACAAGTCCCAAGAAAACTGGCTCTGATACCAAGTCAAACAAAATAAGGCAAATATTCAATTATGCCTATACGTGTATTCTTCTCTAATGTAGATGTATTTATAAAGAAGTACAAAAATGTGTTAACCCTAAATAACATAGAAAATAGAACTAAATTATAATAGGAAATAAATCTCAATTATAATAAGACTAGACAAATAGGTAAGTAACCAAAATCTTAATATAATAAGTAATCAAAATCATAACTAAATAAGAACTTGCCACCACTTTTTACTTCGAAGAGTTCTTTCCTATATACACGTTCAGGTGCTATTGCACCAATGCTCCTGACAAACCGAACAAAAAACACCAAATAATTCACATGCACATCAAGACAAAAGCATTCAAAAACAGAAAGCTTAGAATAAAGCCAAAAGGTGCACTCGTCAAGGGAATCACAGAAAATTTAAAATAAAGCCAAATTCCCTCATATCCAAAACAACCAACATCTCTTCAAAGTAAAACGGATGAAAGAAATATAGATTACAAGAGGAAGTCAAACTATAATAATATCATACATGATAGAGTTGTGGTACATAGAAAAGGAAAACAACAAGCATATCAGCATCAGATAGGAATTTGGAACCAGAGCCACTTCACTCTTGAGACACAGGCATTCATTTAAATGGCACTGAAAAAAGAACTTGGACTGGGAGGGGTTGGGATGTCCACGGTCCCTTCCAGCATCAGCAGAACTTTCTTCATAGAGGGACGGAGCGATGGCTCATCCTGGATGCACCAAAGTCCCACTTTAATCATCCTTTCAAATTTCCTTCTCTCTATCTCTTCATCACCCGCTAATTTGCCAAGTTCACCCTTCTCAAAACAATGGGAGGCCAATTCATCCAAAATAGCCTCCTCCTCAGGAAGACTCCAATCCACGTTCCTTCGACAACATATGATCTCCAACAGCACAATTCCGAAGCTGTAAACATCTGTTTTAACCGTTATCGGCATTTTCCTATGCCACTCCGGTGCAACATACCCCTTGGTTCCTCTAATTCCGGTAGTTGTTCTAGTTTGGTCTGCCTTAAGCAGCTTTGCCAATCCAAAGTCGGAGATTTTCGGACACATGAACTCATCTAGAAGTATATTTTGAGGCTTTATGTCACAATGGATGATCTGTGTATCACACTCTTCATGGAGATAAAGAAACCCCCGTGCTATGTTACGAGCAATGCCCATTCTTTCTTCCCAAAATGGTTGCCTTTCACGGGTGAAGAGCACATCTGCAAGTGAGCCGTTGCTCATGTACTCGTACACCAAAAGCTTTTTCGCTCCGTCAAGGCAATACCCAAGTAAACGGACTAGATTCTTGTGATGGGTTCTCCCAATAACTCTGATCTCAGTCTGAAATTCTGTTTCCCCTTCGGCTGCAACTTTCTCTAATCTTTTGACAGCAACTGGCTTTTGGGTACCCAAAATCAGCCCTTTATAAACTGTTGACGAGGCTCCTCTACCAAGCTCTTCCTTGAAATTATTAGTCATCTTTTCTAGCTCTTCATAAGCATATCGTCGTGGAGCCACACTCTCATTCAATTCAAGGTCACCATTCACAGCACTCATTCTTTTATATACCCAGACATTGTGGTTCCACAACACAATCACGGAAATCAACAACAAAATGGATCCAAAAGCAGTAAATGAAAGACCAATAATCAGGATGTGAGTTCTACCTTTTTTCTTGCTTCCTGGTTGAACGATTCTAGGATCTGTATCTGGTTTTGTAGGTACACCTACCTTGATGAGAGCTCTGTCTGAAGTTCCAGCGTCTCTTCTACCATATCTCAAAGGAAGCCTCTGCTTTCTGCAGTTTATACCGTCAAAAAGCGCAGCTTCACAGTTACAATCCTCCAGACAGCCTTGTATGCAATCATCTTTGTCGGATAATCTCAAACTCATATACGGAACATCTTCCCATGTTGTGCTTTCCAGCTCTTCCATGGTGTAAGTGAAATTCTCATTCCCGTTTTTGCACGCATCCGCAACAAAATTTCTCTCGCACCCGGATGTCTGATTTCCCTTGTTGACAGATTCGAATCTCGGAAGACATCTACAGTCAGGCTCTAGATCAATTGAGACACAATAGCTATTCAATCCGCATAGGCCTTTAGGAACACACTTATCCTTGGAAGACTCCCACTCAATTGACCAATTTGCATTCTTTTTCAAATCATGTGAATACAAACGAAATATCCCACCTACATCAATTCTCATAAGATAAAGTTTTCCTTCATCAGTAGGAAGACCCCCATCTGTTATATTCCGAATATTTGTACCATTCCTGTTGAGCAAGTAGAGATGGCCATCAGCACCAAAATTAAGTGTCACATTCTCTCCCTCGCCATCAGTGGAAGATGCATAAAAAGCATAAACACCGGTGTCTGGAGTATCTACAGGGTACTGAACAAGGTTTCCATCATTTTGCATTTTGAGACGGAAAATCCCCGTTGAGTGATCAGCTTCTGATTTCGCAGAGAAAAGTTCGTTTCCTGATAAAAGGCGTTGACTGGGCAAAAGGGTGTCAGTTGGATGATCAAAGCTCTGCCATACTATTTCCCGACCAGAGTTGTACAGCACGAAATTACCCGAATTGAGCATGGAAGCATAAGAAGCAGAGCCAGAAGATTTTGCCAAGTAATTTTGGCCTTCTGCTGTTGGCAGGGCAAGGCCGTCACCTGTGAAGAGCAAGGTGGCATTGTTGGAGACTGGTGGATTATCTCGATTCGCAGTCCACACGACTGTCTGTTGGGGAATTCCAGCAAGAAATATCCCAACAGCATAGCCATTGCCCTGCCTGTAAAATCCAAAGGCATATAGACCAGAACGTGACAGCCATGTGGAGTTGGTGGTTGGTGTTAAAGAAGAGCCCTGGCTTATATTCGACTGCATCTGTTGTGCTTCAGCAGCAACAAATGCCAAGGCAAGAAGGCATGCCAAGCAAGCCATCGAAAAATGATCTCAGTGTAACTTGTCTTCCTCTTCCCTTGTTTTTTTTTTCCTTCTGCAGCACTCCAGAAAATTGGTTCCAATGCAGTATGAAGTTGTAATTCTGAATTTCTGTTTAATTTAAGGCGGATGGTGTAAATGAATTCGTACGTGTTTCTTCTCTCTCTGTGGAGTAGTTCACCACCCATATATAATTTACTTTACCATAAGAAGATTCAAAGGAGAGACAGTAAGTCCCAGTCCGGTCATAAGAAGATTCAAAGGAGAGATACAGTAAGTCCCAGTCCGGTCGAAAGTGATGGAATACTTGTCATGCGTTGACGGAGACTTTTGAGTCCATGTAATTAACTAGACACAGACCGAGATTTCGTTGTCAACATGAATTTCAGATATGAAGAATTAATTTTATAATTAAGTCAGCAAATTGACATCACTTACGTGTCCAAAAGATGCACCAAATTTTCCATTAAATTTTTCGTTCAAATTGTTTATTAACTTTATCGCAGATTGTTTAACTTTCTCCTAAATTTGTCGCTAATGGTAGGTTCCAGAATTTGTGAACTTGACTATATAGACTTTTCCAATCAGATGTAAGGAAAACTAGTTAACTCGTTTTCTTCGGGCAATGAATCGGTGCATTTTTCTTCTTTGATTTTAGGATTTTTAACAGTTTTGCACAACTATTTGTATATTGTCAATTTAACTCCTTAACAAATTTTTCGATAAATTAAGGACTCTAATAGTTAAATCGCCAATTGAGGGTTTACCGTCAATTTTTTCAAATTCCATCCAAATTTTCATCAAAATTAAGGGTAAATTCGTCATTTTAAAAAAATTAAAAAATTAAAAAAAAAAAACTTACCTACCTAAAATTAAACATTTAAAATTTTAAAAAAAAATTAGCATTTAAAATTTAAAGAAAAGAAATATTTAACATTTTAAATTTTTTTTTAAACCTCAACCTCCTCCTCCCCTCGCCCATCCTTCCCTTCCGTCTCCCCCTGTTCCTCCCCTTCCCCTCATTCCCCTTCCGTCTACACCATCCTCTCCTTCTGTCTGCCCCACCTTCCCCTTCACCTCCTTCCTCTTCCATCTCCCCACCCTCCACCTTTTATCTCTCTGTCCCCACCCTCCCCTTCCCCTGACCCAGCCGCCCAAATCTCTCCACTCCACTCCCCGAATTTGGTGGCTTCTATCCAATTCATGGAGAACCCAAAAACCGACGAGGTCTTCGCCAAGATTAGGCTAAACCCAGTTGAAAACGAGCCTTATGCTTTGGATGATGGGTCTATAGAGGCTGCTGGCTTTGAAAATCAAGAAAAGCCATTTTTCCTCCATTGTTAACCTTTATGTTTGGATTAGGCAAGCCAAGAAAGGATTAGACCCAGAATCTCCATTGCTTTAGGATTCGAGAGCAACCACAAAGCAGCCACGACCTCTTCCCTTCTTAGGCCTAGTTTGGGATTGCTGTCACTTTTAAAAAAGTTGTTTCGTATTTTAAAAATAATTAGCTGTAAAGTAAAGCAGCTCAATGTTTGGTAAACACTATTTTTAAAGTGTTGTTAGTACAAAAAGCAGTGTTAAAACCGTTTGGTAAATTTTAATATAAAATCGTTGTAACTGTGAATAATGACTAAAATAGACATGATGTTAAAAGTGTTATGCACTAATTATGTGGTGGTATTGGTAGTGATAGTGATGGAGTGGAGTTGGTGGTGGAGATGAAGGCGAAGTTGATGGTTGTGGTGGTGGGGATGGCAGTTGTGGAGGTAGTGGTGGTGGTGGTGGTGGTAGTGGCAACATGGTGGTGGTGGTGGATGTTGAGGTTTTGGAGGAGGTGGTGATGGTAGTGGTGGTGGTGGAGGTGGAGGTGGAGGTGGTGGTGGTGGTGGTGGTGGAATGAGGAGGAGGTGATGTTGGAGGTGGTGGTGGCAGGATGAGGAGGAGGAGGATGTGGTGGTTGTGGTGGTGGTGGTGAATGAGGAGGAGGTGATGTTGGAGGTGGTGGTGGCAGAGGATGAGGAGGAGGAGGATGTGGTGGTTGTGGTGGTGGTGGTGGCGGTGGTTGTGAAGGTAGTAAATGTGGTGGTGCAAGTGGTGAAGTTCGATGTAAAAGTGGAGGTGGTGTCATTTTTTAAAATGAATGATGATATTTTGATGATTAAAAATTCATTAAATGTTCATCTCTGCTTGAAAGCAAAGTCGACTTTAAAGTCACTCAAAACACCGCTTTTAAAATAATCGGGATATTTTAATTTTACCAAACACTTTAAAAACTTTAAAGTTAAGCTAAAAAGCAATCCCAAGCGGGGCCTTAGTGTCTGCTCGACACAACGTAGCCCCAGCCCTCTACGTCGTCGCATAACACCACTTCTAATTTGGATTAATCTTAATTTTCAGCAAACTTACGAATGTGGCCTTAGTCTAACGGAAAAGTGGATGGTGTTCTTAAGAATCTGACAGTAGGCCCTCAATTGGTGATTTTAAAATAATTGGAGTTCTTAATTTATCGAAAAATTTATTAAGGAACTAAATTGACAATATAAAAATGGAAAATGCTAAGAAGACCAATTTTAAATATCAACTTGTATATCATCTCTCTAATAGAGTGTGAGATCCATTGTATTGATGAGCTCCATCTCTATTAAAAAGATGGTACACAAGTTAGTATCTAAAATTGGTCTCCCTAGCATCACTCTATAAAAATAATTAGGAGGCAAAACTGCAGAAAACCCTTGATTTTATGAAGATGATGCAGACGGACGAGGCACCTTGGACTTGTTCTCTAATACCCTACCACATAATTTTCACGGAAGAAGATCAGCAAAGGCATCATCACAAAAGAAACTTTACAATCTCATTCAACATGGCTATTGACTAGTTTAGCCTTTAGAAGTCCTTGCTTCGTACCGATGGCTTCTAGTTCCAAAACCATCGCATACGTTATACTAATGGAACCTGCTACTCAAACATTCCTTGGAGTCGTTACGAATAACAAATCAATAGCAGCATGACCAGATTATAGACATGCCTCAACATTTAGTTTAAAACAATCTAGACTATGTGGTTTCCATACAATTCTTGTACAAGAAGAATGTTATCGTTTTTTAGCACCAGTTCAACTTTTTTTTTTTTTTCCAAACTGAAAGGGAGCTAAGGAGGACCAATAAGAACAAATCCAATGTACTAAATTTATATTAACTAAGGTGGGGAACGTAAGAATGTGCCTTACCTGTTGAGAAAAAGTACAATCATGAAAAGTTAGTGTTTGGGCCTAATTTTCACACACCAGCCCATCTGGCTATTGGCTCATATTGACGATAGGGGTTTGGGTTTTGTTTTAACAAATTACCAGTTAGCCCATGATATTTTAAAGAAAGTCAGACCATTTTGAAAAACAAAGATTGGAATTTAAACCAATTGCAAAATAAATTTCCACAGGTTAAAAGTTAATTACCATTAGTGGTAATTTAATCTGGAAAAAGCCAGTCTTAATTGTCTTAATTGTTACCTAGCTTCCAAATCTTTTCCAAAAGGGCTCAAAGTCTGATCATCACCGTTAATCACAATTCAGAAATCAAATCAGCAGATAATTGGGAGAATTTTTCTCTCCACAGTGCCCACGTGACCCCAATGACAAGACATCCACATAAAGGGGACGGAAGACATCTAGGGGAGTTGGTAGAAAGACAATATCAAAAACCACTCCCCATAACCATTTAATGCCAGAAAAGAGGGCCAAGTTTTCTTCCCATACTCGTGAGGATTTCTGGTCAGAACAAAGCTAAGTTTACAAGAGATAAACAAGAAATAAGAGAGTTGGTTGTTAGAAAGTCAAAACTTGTTTCCCTCTTTTCGGCCGAGTAGGTCGATGGAAGGAACTTTTTATCCTTTTTCTTTTTTTAGTGCAGGTCGTGCCACCACCAATCCATGAATCTGGCTTGAATGGAATGTGAGTGTATGTTGTGCCCGAGATCTAACTTTAATCAAACGATTGTTTGGCCGAGCGGAACCTCCTCACGACCTAGGTTCTTTCATTACCTCAGGGTCAAGGCTTAATGTAAATATTGTGGAGTGGGTGGAGATGAATGGCCAGTTTGGCATTACTATGCTTGTGAAAATAATTGCTATCGGATTTGCGGTGAGAGAAAGCAGTTTGGCATTTGGTAAAATTTTTATTAAAAGTATTGTTGGTATTGATTTTACACATAATCAGAAAATGATTGTCACATATTCATTAACCCAGCATCTCTCAAAACTGATTCATGCATAATTAGAAAATGAAAGCACCTCATTAGCTGCTTTCTTTTATAGCTTTCTCTCACAGCAATTTTTAACAATAAGTGATTTTCTCACAGTTTACTAAAGGGGTTGGGCTTTCCAAATTTTTTTAAAAATCACTTATCATCCCAAATAAGCAATGTCAAACGGACACGAAGATTGAAAGTGAAACGTAATGAAACAAAGAACAAGTGCGTAAAGTAAATGTGCTTAAACTTAAATATAATTTAAAGATAAATGCATAAAGTAAAGTGCATAAAATAAATAACGTAAATACGAGAATTAAAGTGCGATAAAATATATCAAAGTGATAAATAAACAAAAACGAAATAAGAACAATAAGAAAGGTAAACCAAATTAAACTTGAATTTAAACTTAATGAAAATTCAATAACAATGAAAAAAAAAAGCGATTGAAATAAACTTGAACTTAAATGACAATGTAATGTAAATTGCAAGAATTTAAACTTGCATTAAGGAAAGGAAGAACTTGCTACACTAGGTGCTCGAAAAGTAAAATTCTAAGTCTAAGAAAAGAAAAGTGCGAGACGAAAAATAGGTTTGCGTGTTTGGCAATATGTGTCTTTTGCCTTCGTTTGGTGAAGTTTATATAGGGCGCCCGTGACCCGCCCCCTAAATTCTTGGGACTACATTGGTGGAGATATTCTGATTGCTTAATTCTCTCTTGTGTTTGGAATATTCTGAACTATCATTAATCTCATTGATTTCTTTCCTTGTAAGGCCACCTCCACGCGCATACACTCTTCCGGAAATCCTGGCACAAATCCATGACTTTCTCTAGCCAAGCCGCGATACTTCTTGATCCGGCCACTAGACTTCTCAAACCCGTCGCCAAACTTCTCAAGCTTTGCCAAACTTCTCAAGCCCGCCATCAAACTTCTCTAGCCCGACCGCTACTCAAGCTCGATCGCCAAACTCCTTAAGCCCGCCACCAAACTTCTCTGCCGCTTCTCAAGCCCAATCGCCAAACTTCTCTAGCCCGGCCTTTACTCAAGCCCGACACCAAACTTCTCAAGCTCGGCCACCAAATTTCTCAAGCACAGTTCGCTCAAGCTCCTGCCATTCTTCACGCTTGGAGTCAATACCCGACCATCTTCTCGAACTGACCGCCATTCTTCACACTCGGAGCTTGTGTTTTCGTAAAGTGCCCGAGTTTGGTGAATTTTCACCACCCCCAAACAAAACTAATCATCATGAAGACTGACTCTTGATGGGAGCTTTTCTTGTCAAAAAAGCCACCACCCTTTTTTGCGTTGGAGCAGAGGATCATCTCAACAATGTGTCCTCTAGATTTTAAGGAATAATCACTCATGCAGATCTCCTATAAATATAGGCGAATGTGAACATGATAGAGGACAACAAAAAATCCAATCAAAACTAAACTCTCAATCATACTGACAAAATCACGCAAGATCATATGATCTCAAAAGCTTTCAGACTCTGAAGCAATCAAGCAATTTGGTTGGAAAAGCCATCCAGCTCCTAAACAAAACAGCATAATCGGACTTGACTTTCGGCTCAAAGAAATAGTTCACAAAGAAGACGAGATTTCTCTCGTTACAAATTTGATTCAACGTAGGCGAATCAAGTAGAATTCAAGTTTTCATAATATGAAAACCTCAACAAATTTACAGAGATGCCTTGATGTTTTAGAATCACCAAAATAGCTCTCAAGTGATCCACGATTAGCGAGAATAGGTACTAAAGTACAGCTCGGCCGCAATCGCCAATCCAGCCACTTCCATTCCACCAGATCAAGAGATCCTAGATCTGCCCATTCGAAAAGCCTCCCTGTGGCCAAACTAGATTGAAGCTTTGCCAATCTCAACATTGGTATCGATTTCTCGCTGAACCCCATCAATTGAAGGTGCTAACGTGCAATTCCAACACAGATACATCCAGTCCAGCCTTCGTCGCAGCAACAATCCAAATAGAAATCGAAGTACAATGTTCTGATGTCCTTTTGGACTTGGAAAATTTTCTTTTGTTTGATTGTGTAATAGACAATTTCATTTTGAGCTAGTTTATTTTATTTTTCAAACACTTATTCTGGCTAGACTTACTAGTTTTATTGTGGGAAATTATAAAGTCCTCATCCGTCTGAGGCAAGAAAAAAACTTACTTGAGAGATATTCTTCACCCAAATTCACAATCACTTGATCAAAGTTGGTAGCTTGAGGCGCAAATTATTACGTTTCATGGTTTGTCAAGGTTTTAACCATTAACAGTGGCACACTCACATACAAAAAGAAAGTTGACTTGTTGACCACCAATAGTTTTTTAAGTCAATGGGGAACTTTACCCTACCACCATAGGAACTGCATCAAAACGGGTAAACAGTTAGGAGAGACTTTCTGGATCTGTATTATAGAGGGAAGACCCGGAATAGACTGATAATGAGAAAACATGCCCGATTGTTAAGTTTTTTTTTTGAAGGAATGACGATGCAAAACCTAGATTTTATCATTTTTGGAGGAAACTTAAGTTTACAAATATTATAGAAATAAGAGGCTAAGGGCACTGCATTCATGCTTGTTTACGAGACGAAGGAAAAGATAGAACATCTGTTACAAGGGCAAGAAATATAAGCATGAACACAATTCATTATTCATATAATGTAATGTACTCATTGTGGTATAAGTGTAATAAAAGATGCATTTATAAACAAGTAGTCATTTGTGTGTAGACAGCGCAAACAATGCCAGTTTTGAAGTACCTGGAACATCAACAAGACAATTTCCAACAAACACAAGCAACTCGGTTAGCTGCTACAGTACAATCAAGCTTCACGTCTCATTCAAGGATCAAATTCATCTCTCACTCTATTAGGTGGACTTCGAAGCTTTGTCCAGTATGTCAAAAACACTTTGTAGAGTCATCCCCTCCACAATAACAACCTTGTCTCTTGATTTGGAGCCAGAACCAATAGAAACCTGCCTTCTTTTTACCCCTAAAACCTGTAATTTGGGAAGAATGAGAATTTGAAGTTTCCAAGCATAAAGATTAATGGTTGAGTAGACCAAATAAACTGAGGGGTTGAGACCCCAAAACAAAATTGATAAATTTGGTGCATGCAACTCAAAACCATTTGGCAATGGGTGTAGAGGCCTTAGGATTTCTATAGTAAGATGCACGGCTTAGAATGCCCAATATGAAACTTTATATTCTTGCTGAAAAATTATTAGAAAACTATGCTACATTTCACTCATAATAATACAAATTAGACCCTCAAAAGTATAGGCCTCATTCTGTACCCATCATTTAAATTGAAATTAATCTTCCCTTCGAACTTTCTCAAGAATCTGTTCTGTCACAAATCCTTTGCCAACCCTGCCATAAAGCTACTGTGCCACCTTATCTTGCCAACTTATAAACAAATGATGGGTAGAGAAGTATATTTTCATGTATATGAGTGTGCACGACTTTAGAGTGTATTTGAATGTAGAAGTTCAACATACTTATAGTCATAGACGAGTAACTGAAAAATGATAACAAAAATATATCTCTAGAAACAATACCGGCTGAAGTATACAATCTACCCAAAATGCAAATCAGTGTTTGACCAAATAATCTATCAAATCTATTCTTTCTTACTAGCTAATTGTGATGTAGATAGGATGGACGGGTGGTATGAAGTGGTCCAGGAATAGACATTTTATGCTTGGGGGAGAAAGAAGAAATCCACCCTTCACACTCTGCACTGTGGCTATTCTTGGCCACATCACACATCATCTTGAAATGAATAAATTAGACATAAGGAAACCTTAGAAGAGCTCACATCCACCCCTTGTGCCTTTCCACAAGCTCATCCCATGAGTAAGTTTGTTTCACCATTTCAGATCACCACTTCACCACACTTTTCTCTAGTTTGGCTCAATATTTCTCTCCTTTGCAAGACCAAATCACTTCACAATCAAAGGTTGGTTAAAGCAACGACAATCTCAACCAAAAAGATACAAACAAAACATCACTTCCCCAACAAAGCTCGGTTAGAGCAACAGCATTAGACCAACAAATTACAAATTAAAGCATCACTTCCCCAATTGAAGTTAACATAAGCAATCACAATGAATGTTAGGATCTTTCAAGAACCACACAATCTTCTTAAGACACAGCACACTAATCACCCGAAACAAGTAAATGCAACTCCAAGTCTCCAACCCACTAACAAAATAGGATGATGCACCAATGAACCTAAGAATTCTCAAATCAAACTTTAATTTGGCATTCCATATAAAAAAGCTCAAAAAAAAAAGAAAAAAAAAACAAAGACAAAAAAGGTTGAAAAGGGATAACCCAAAAAGAAACAAGACCAACCGAGCTGATGTAGTCAAGTAGCGCTGCATTAGCTTCCCCGTCCTTTGCAGGCGCGTCTATTTGCACCCCCAACGCCTCATCACTGAAATCTTCATTTCAAAAAAATAGAAAATTATATTCTAGAAATACACAGACCTATATATATAAAAATAGAGAGAGAAAGAGAAGGACCAGTGATGGAGGCGATTTTGGAACCAGGTTTGGCGTGGATGGTGATGGCGACTGAGGAGGGAGGTATGTACCGAATAGAGGTTGGGAAATTGTTGTTGGGGTTTACAGGCTGAGTTGACTCGGCCGGGTTGGCCTTGGCCTTGGCCTTCCCCTTCTTGGCTGGTGCCATTTTTTGTTTTTTTTGTTTTTCTTCTCTCTCTTCCCGCTTCAGAAGCAAGACTTCATCGGCAGGGTTGGCCTCGGCGGCCTTGGTCTCAGGGTTCTTGGTTGGAGAGTTAAAGGCCCACTAAAAACTTTGGACATTTAAGGCCCATTAATAACTTTGGAGACATATGAGGAATTTTTTGGTGTCGATTTATGAACAAATGGAGGAGTATTTTTAGAATTTGTGATGGTTTTTGGGTAGCATTTGATCTCGATTGATTAATATTACAAATTTGACCTTCGGATATAAATATGAGGAAATGATCAAAAAGTCCTTAAAATATAAGATGCTTCTAAACCCGTCCTGCATGCTTCCAAATAAAAAGACTTGCAAATCTTGCTCTTTTCACTCAACTGAAGATAAGGCATTTTTGTAGTGTGTATATGAATTTGCTTATTTGTTTGTGTGCATGTGATGTGTAAGTGGTGTGCATGTGATGTGATGCGCATATAATATGTAAGTAGAACTGCTGGAAGCGAAACAATATTGTATATAAGGGAGAAGTCCCCAAAGTGAGAGCATTAGGATACAAAAATAATATTCAGTGGTAGCGCAACATGGAAGAGAAATTGGCAAGACGTGGAAGAGATATCGACATTGGAGTCAATACAACATAAGTGAAACCTAAATTTTCAAACTGTGGGACTGAACTTGGGATCTCATTTCTTTTTATTATTATTATTATTATTATTTTGGGTCAAATAACTTGGGGTGTACTTGGGCAGTGGAGTTATGAGTTTTGTGGTTCAAGAAAAGTTGCAAAATTAACCACTCTCTTGTATTTTGTGTGTATCGCTCACGAACCTAGCCATTTCCCTTGCACACTCCCTTCGCCCACATATTGTACGTACCTAAGCATATGCCAAATATCCACGCATATTACCCTGTGTACCAAACCCTAGTGTCCATGCTTCATAGGTGGTAACAATAATTTTTTGAAAGAATAGTAGAGTGTGACTCAAAGCTTCTCATTGATTATTTTATTCTTAAATGTGATATTCTTTAGTGAATGCCAATTACATGGAGACACATTGTGACACGCAAATGTTTCTCCTTTATTTTAGTCTCTTCTAGCCTTTCTTGATTGATTGATAAGTCTTCCCCTCGTCTTCGTAACACCCACCGACCCCATGCTCCAGAGTAATTCTTCTGCTTTTCATTTTATGACCATATGCATATTCTTTACCGGCAAGTCTTCCTATAGAATTTTATACGCCATTTAGACTTCAAATTACATAACTTTTTACCATGGACTATAAAGTCTTCCTTTTCTATTCCCTCAAAGACTCCCATGCGTTGGTTTTTTTTTTTTTTTTTTTGAACGAAAGGAATGAAATTTCATTTCCAAAACAAAGATACAAAATACAAGGGAGCCCAATAACAAAAAAATAGAAAAAAGAAAAACATGGGCTCAAACATAACAAAACAAAGCCCAATCTAAAATACCAAAATAGGACCCCCAGAACAACAAAAACTCACAAAATACACAAACCCTAAACAAAGCAAGTTGTCGCCACCACCAGAAAAGCTGCTGCTGCCACAAGAAGAGCAGGGTCCATGGGAACCAAGAGAGGAGATATGAAGAGTGTGGATTTTGGGGAGCAAGCGAGCAAGCCACCAAGCATCGTACTCAAGCGATCTATCAAGTAGTGGTAAAAAATGAACATAGATAAACAGAGCCTACAAGCGCAGATCCAAGTCTTAGATCTGACTCCTGAGAAAGGGTTGTTGGAGTAAAACAGCTATAGCAATCCAGTGGCAAACCAAGTAAATTTTTGGGATAGAGGTCATTTGGGTTTGAGATTTGATGGGAGGAGAGACACGGATAGATGGAGTTGTGGAGAGGTGAGAGGAAAGGGAGATGAGGGAGAAGTGATGGGGCAAAGGGAGAGGAATTTCAGATCTCATGCATGCCTTTCTTGGTTGGACCATTAGATTTCTAACAAGTCTTTCTGTTAGAACATGAAGCGGTACATGATATGAACTCATAGAAATCATTACGTTCATGCATTGTAGAAAATTGAGAAACCAAGTGTACGTGAAAAAGTGAGAAATGTGAAAATTTCCGCAAAGAGAAAACTAGTCATCTGCCAACTACTAATCAATCAACACCAATCTCCTGCCCATTATTAATTGGCCCAACACGAGCATGGCTTGACTCCTTAAAATTAAGGAACAACTGGGTTTTGACATTTGTCAAATTTCCTTTAACCACCAAAACTTCTAGCCCAGAGTCTAATATCAATTGTTAAGAACTCATGGGTAGAACTTGCCCTAGAAAACCAACTTATAAGGGAAGGATTCTCATGAGCTTTTAAACTACTCTAGGATATGCTATTTTTGTAATGTGGGATCTTGAGTTCTAACAGAAAATTTCTATGCAATTCAAATTCAATGGCACCCAACAATTATCCAGCATAGAACCAAAATGCTTGACAAACTAGATCGAGATCATTTTGGAAACCTTGGCTTTGTAATTAGGTATCCTCCATTCTGGTTAGAGATGATGACCAAAGCTAACCAATGGCGGAGGCACGTAGGGACCAGAGGGGTCCCATGCCCTTTCTCAACTCTTTCTCTCTCCCCCACAATTTCTTTTTTCTTCTTCCCCACCATTTCACTCTCCTTTTCTTTCTCTCTTTTTCTCTCTTTGTAAATGATTTAATGTTCTGTTTATGAATTGAATATTGAAAGAGGATACAAGGGTTTTATATATACAACAATTAGAACTTGATGTGTAAAATCTATAATTTAAATGCTTATTTCTTGATTTTTACTTTAGGGGATATTGGTTCATAAAAATTATACACAAGAAGCTCTACGAGAACTTTGCAGTGTTTATGCTCTCATTCCCTTCCCTTCAGTTTTATATTTTGCAACAGACCCCCTCTAACATAGGGTGGCAACGGGCCGGATAGGGGTTGAGTATGACAATACCATCCCCGCCCCCGCTTCCCATCACCGGCTCCATCCCCAGTTAAGAGTTTTTGGTGGTTAGGAAAAAAAAAGGTAATTAGGAAACCCAATTCTCCAAAGAGGTAATTAGGAAAAAAAAAAAGTAAACAAACACAGGAAAAAAAAGAGAGAAGAGAAGTGAACATTGCAACTCATTCAATATATAAACATCTAAATCCAATGACAACAGAGGGTGAGTATATATTTCTTTTTTGTACTGTTAATTAGTTGAATTGATGAACTCACAAACATCAACCAATTAACTTCTATATGGCCAAAATTAATAATTCTTTTCTAAGCTGAAACATGAGGGTTTGTTGCTCTATCAGATTCAACAAAAAAGCAAAAGAAAAAGACGATGAAGTTTGTGAGTGATAGACAGAGAGAGAAGAAGTAGGAGATAAGAAGAGGTGAGGAGAGGAAGGGATTTCTTGTTTATTTATAAATTTTGAATAATATATTATATATGTATTAATTTAAAATTAATCTTATAAATATCGAGCCAGGTTCGGAGACGGGATGGTAGGAATGCTAATACCATCCCCGCCCCACACCCAATGGGGATTTTTATGATTCGGGGATCCTCGTACTTGATCCCCATTTTTCCCCAAAATTTCCCCCCGTTAGGACTCAGCCCGACGGGAATTTTTGTCATCCCTACTCTAACATCAATTCTTAGCTCTACCACTGAAAGCTAACTAAGGTGATACCTCCAGGTATTACTAAGAGGATCAACAAAAATAATACTCATGCAATCTGACTTTCATATGTGGTTTTTTTTTTCCCAATTAAAATAATATAATAAGGAGGATTTCTAGTACAATCAATCAACATATCCCTTTAGGGATCGTTTGGTATGGTGGACTGTCATGGACTAGACTAAATTATGGGACTGTCTTGGATTGACTTGGTTTGTCCTAAGCTAGATAACACTTGTACTCCTTTTTTTTTTTTATTATGTTTGATTGGACTAGGACTAAATTATTTTTAAATATATATTTTTCTTAAAAGTAAGTTTTTTTTTAATATATTGTTTTTGGGGCATGTGGATTTTTTTAAATTTTCTTATAAAACTTTTCTTCTCTATGCATCTCTTTCTTTTTCTTCCTCCTACGCACAACCCTGCTACTATGGGCTCTTCTTTCCTCTACTTCTCTTATTTTTGGTTCTTTTTTATCAATGCATGTGAAGCCCAAATTGCTTCCACTTGGTTCATTGCCCATTTACCAAGCGTGGGACATACCACACTTATATGGACCAATCTCTTTCTCTGTTCTACCAATATGGGGCAAAGGTGTCTTGGATTTCATTCAAACTTCCAACAATAATTACTACCAAAACAATTCTCTAAAATGAGGAAATTACCGAAACCAAATGGGTAATGAGTGGAGAGGTCCATGATCTTTTAAGCAATTGATGCAATTTGATCTTCAATTTAGCATACTCTCTACATCGCCTTACATTATTGACTGTATCAAATCATTTATTGGGATAACGCTAGTTTGCTATTCCTGACCAATGACGTTTTGACACACGTGACCGTACTTCCACATGACATTGTATTATTCATAGAGTATAGCAAAATAGTAATTCCACTTGACATTGTATTATTCATAGAGTATGGCAAAATAGTAATACTAAGTTTCACTGCTTCAAGTAGGGACTTCTACATGTATGCATTTGGAGGAAATTTCCACGGTAGGACCCAGTTGCTCTCACTAATTGCCGTAAATGACAAGACAACACGTAAGTCAAGTCAAACTGATCAGCAGGGACGAAAATAGATTACTCAAATATTTATTTTTCTATTCTTGTTTTGTTTAATTGGCCTGACTTGTTTAATCTTTGAGAGGTTCTCTCTCTCTCTCTCTCTCTCTCATATACATGGCTTATGTACCGGCAGCTCTGTTCTTACTCTCTGCTTTAATTATCTTGATCAATGATAATATTATTGTAAAGGCTGCAAGAAATGAGTCACATGTCATCAAATTGGGTTCCTCTCTATCCCCGGATTCTAACCTGAGTTCATGGCTCTCACCTTCTGGCCGGTTTGCCTTTGGTTTCTATCGACAAGGCAACGGCTTCACTGTTGGGATATGGCTTGTTAATGAACTTAATCAGACTGAGCAAAGCATAGTCGTCTGGACTGCACGGCGAGATGATCCGCTTGTCTCCTCCAACTCTACACTACGGCTAACGGGAGACGGTCTGCTTCTTCAAACTGAGCAAGGTGAACAAGTACCCATTGCCAGTAATGTTTCAACAACAGCAAGTTCAGCTGCTATGCTTGATTATGGAAACTTTGTAGTCTATGATAATCGTTCTAAGGTTATCTGGCAGAGCTTTAATTCCCCAACTGATACCATACTGGGGGGTCAAAATCTGACTGCTGGCACATATTTGGTATCTAGTGTGTCTGCATCCAACCACTTTAGCGGACGATTTTCGCTGCAGATGCAGTATGATGGAAACCTTGTTTCTTACCCGGTAAATATCTCCACCATTCCCGAAAATGCTTATTGGTCTTCCAACACTGTTGGTTCCGCGCAACTGCTTAGTCTGAACGCATCAGGTTTTCTCGTTTTGATTCCTGAAACTGCACATCCCTTGGCAACTGGCTCATACCATGCCCATGATGACGGAACTATTGTCCACCGTGCAACGCTGGATGCCGATGGGATTTTCAGATTGTACTTGCACAATTACTCTGTGATGAGCCCCAGCTCAAGGGTGTCGATTGTTTGGTCCAATTTGCATAACCAGTGTGATGTCAAAGGTTTCTGTGGCTTAAACCGTTATTGTGCAGTCCTGGAAATAAAGACGAACAAAACTGAGTGTCAATGTTATCCCGGTTTTGTAATCAACCCCGTTGATATGTTTCCAGGCTGCTATCAGAATGCTAGTGACGATGGCTGCACTGGCAATGAAGACCCACGGCTAGGGTACAAGATAGCTTCTGTCGACAATATATCATGGCCCATTGACCATCCTTATTCAGTGGTGCCATTGAAGAACCCGCAAGTTTGTAGCGACTCTTGCCTGGAAGACTGTAGTTGTAAGGCAGCGCTATATACTAAAGGCAATTGCAACAAATACAAGCTACCGCTTAGATATGGTATAAGAAGCCCAGATACAACAGGATTCATCAAGGTAGATGCAACACACAATCACAATCCAATGGCTACCGGAAATTCGACATCGGTGAAATACGAAACCAAGAATAGTCATGGCTTGATTGTAATTCTTGCTGTGAGTCTGGGTTCCATTGCATGCGTATGTTTTTCCTTTGCAGTCTCCAGTTTCATCATATACATGCACCGACTTCAGAGGTACAAGAAGCTGTTGGATCATACCAAAGTGGGATTGGCTGAAGAATTGTTCAGTTTACAATCGTTTTCTTACACGGAGCTTGAAAACGCAACTCATGGCTTCAAGGAAGAGTTAGGAAGGGGCACTTTTGGAGCTGTTTACAAAGGAACTCTGTCAACTAGCAACAAAATTGTTGCTGTTAAAAGGCTCGAGAAAGTTGTGGAAGAAGGAGTGAGAGAATTCAAAGCTGAAATCACTACTATTGGACGAACTCATCACAGAAACTTGGTTCAGTTGCTTGGTTTCTGTATCGAAGGCTCCCAAAAGCTTCTTGTATATGAATACATGAGCAGTGGCTCGCTTGCACATCTTCTTTTTAATAAGGACGCGACCGTGCGCCCTTCCTGGAGAGAAAGGGTAGGAATTGTGTTGGATGTGGCTAAAGGGGTGCTCTATTTACACGAAGAGTGCGGTGTGCATATTATACACTGCAATTTGAAACCCCAAAACATACTTCTGGATCACTCTTGGACTGCCAAGATCTCCGATTTCGGTTTGGCGAGGCTGTTGGTGCCAAATGATCAAACAAAAATAGCTGCCGGAGTCGAACAGAGAAGCGGTTACTTGGCACCTGAATGGCAGAAGAACGCCCTGATATCAGTAAAATCAGACATCTATAGTTTTGGTATTGTGCTTTTGGAGACTGTATGCTGCAGAAAAAACATAGAGTTAAAAGTTTCAGTTCCAGATGAGATGATTCTTTCTAGTTGGGCATATAAATGCTTTAAGGCCGGAAAATTATACAAGCTTGTAGAAGATGACGAACAAAATGTGGATTTGAAGACACTAGAAAGAATGGTAAAAGTGGGGCTGTGGTGTGTTCAGGACGACCCAGCTCTGCGTCCCCTCATGAAGAACGTAATCTTGATGTTGGAAGGGACAACGGATATACCAGTCCCTCCATCTCCAGAGCTTCGCCAATCCTGTTGACTGTTGATTTATCTTTGTTTTAAGCATTGAAGTAATGTATATGCATATATGTCAAGGGAATCAAATAATCTTGATTTGATATATGGACATAGCTAGACTCATTCATATTTTAATTTGGTGTAGCTTGGAAAATCTCTAGATTTCTTTCTTTCTTTTTAATTTTCTCCTGTTTGTATCATGTCAAATAAAACGTTTCTAGACTTTAATTTATTATAATGTTAATGTTAAGTAGATCCAAACTTAAGAGCATTCACAATGGTGGTTTTCAAATTGGGTCTCTCTCCACCACTTTATAGAGGGAAATCTTTGGGGATCTAAAAGTATCTTCGTTCTCTTAATGGCTATATAGTAAGGTTGCTAAATTTTTTCGGGCTCTAATTTTCTATTATGTGCCCTTTAATTCTAATTACTAACTCAAATTTTTTTAAGTCTAGGATTTTAATTAGGTAGAGAATCCAGAGGTACGCCTCATTTTCTCATTCTTATGCCAAAGTCTCTTTAGACTTATTCATTAGGGACAAGGAGAAGGTAGGATGGGGCCACCAGGGGCAGCTGCCCTGCCCCCACTAATTTTTTTGCCATAAAGAAAAGTCATATTTTTAAAAAGAAAAAGCCTTCTACCTTTTTTGAAAAATTAGCATTTACCCGGAACTTATAGCTCAAGTGGTTAATAACTTAATAGTAGTTATTTATCCACCCAAAGAATCTACATACAAAGTAACTTTGATCATAATCTATTCTTGAAACATAAAGATGGGAAGGTAATTTCTACTATAAAATCTTTACTTTGACATTATACAGATAAATGATAAAGCAATATATTCTGTGTCATGGTAAAGATTAGGATTGCGTGGGTTCTATCATCAGCAATGATTTTCATTTGTGGTTAACTTGACTCAACAAGAAGACTTGCTCAGTCAATCCACCTTAAACCACCGTATTTCTCTCTCATGCCCTATCAATTCAAATTAAGGAGTGAAAATAATCCCAGATTTTCATATCTGAGTATGGCTTCCAGTATTCGGATTGTTGCCTTTCTCCTTTCTCTATTTTCTCTAGGAGGTGAAGGAGCTCGACAAAATAATTCTACCCAACTAATAAGCCCAGGCTCTTCACTTTATCCCACAAGTAGCCGAAGTTCATGGCCTTCCCCTTCTGGCCATTTTGCATTTGGGTTTTATAAAAAAGGAGCAGGATTTGCAATCGGAATTTGGCTGGTGGGAACAGACAAGCAAACAATTGTCTGGACAGCAAATCGCGACAATCTCCCAGTCACCTCAAATGCAATGCTGCGGTTAACAAGTGACGGCAAGCTTGTTCTAAGTGATAGAGAACGGCAAAATAACCTCGTCGTCACTACAGATACTTATTCACCAACGGACTCTGCAGCTTCCTCTGCCTCCATGCTCGACTCTGGAAATTTTGTTCTGTATAATGAAAGGCGCGATGTCATCTGGGAGAGCTTTAATCATCCTACTGATACTCTCCTTGGAGGTCAGGTTCTGCCTGTTGGGGGTTCACTCTTCTCCAGTCTTTCGGAAAATGACCACTCAACAGGTCGGTTCCATCTCGACATGCAGGCTGATGGAAACCTGGTTCTATACTCGGCAAACAGCGAAAACTCGTCTGCAGATTCCTATTGGAGCTCTGAAACCTATCTCCGACTTAAGCTTCAACTTTATCTTAACGCTACAGGACGTCTAGTTCTCATCAACAGCACTAATTGGGAAGAAATCGATGTTTTAGATTATGATGAATCGTCCAAAACCAACTACAAAAACAGTACCATATATCGTGCGACTGTTGACGTGGAAGGAAATTTCCGGTTGTATTCTCATGAATATGATGAGAGTACTGGAAAATTCCAGCCATCCCTTATTCTGTGGCAAGCACTGGACGATCCTTGCGATGTTAAAGGCTTCTGTGGCCTTAATAGCTACTGCACGTTGTATGACTATCAACCAAACTGCATTTGCCTTCCTGGAACAGATTACGCTGACTCCGACCAAAGGACCCTCGGTTGCTTGAGAAACTATACTGAAGTAGAGTGTAATGATGGGAAAGAAAACATATCAAGTTATCACATGAGCACCATGGAGAATATGGTATTGGAAGATATAGCTTACTATGAAGCACGAATGCCGACCGTGAAAGAATGCAGCATGTCTTGTCTGGAAGACTGCAACTGCGGGGCAGCTGCGTTCCACAGTGGGAGTAATGTTTGTGTCAAACAAAACTTACCACTCAGATATGTCCGAAGGGATCCCAAGGAGTCCAGCACAGTTGTCTTCAAGATCGGCAACAGCCACAACAATACTAATCTAGCCATCCCGCTGAATCCAATTACCACGGTCGTTACAGACAAGAAGGTGATTGAGCAAATTCTTGTTTTAACTTTAGCTCTCATCCTATTCTCCTGTGCGGCCCTTGCAGTTTCTGGATTTTATATTTTCAAAATCCGACTTCTGCGGTACAAAAGGCTGACGGAGATTAATGTTGATTTGGAGCTGGCTGATGAAGAACTTACTTTGAGAGCTTTTTCATTCAATGAGCTGAGAAGAGCCACCAATGGGTTCAAAGAAGAATTGGGAAAGGGCTCGTTTGGAGCAGTTTACAAAGGGGCTTTAAACAAAGGAAAAAAATTCATTGCAGTGAAAAGATTAGAGAAGCTAGTCGAAGAAGGTGAGAGGGAGTTTCGTGCAGAGATGCAAGCAATCGGAAGAACTCACCACAAGAACTTAGTTCGATTGCTTGGTTACTCCGCCGAGGACTCAAAAAGACTCCTTGTGTATGAATATATGAGCAATGGCTCCCTTGCAGATCTCCTTTTCAGGAATGAATGGCATCCTGCTTGGAGTGAAAGAGTAACAATTGCACTTGATGTCGCAAGAGGCCTCCTCTATCTGCATGAAGAGTGCAAGGCCCCTATCATCCATTGTGACATAAAGCCTCAAAACATTCTGATGGATGAATTCTGGAATGCTAAAATCTCCGACTTTGGACTTGCAAAATTGTTGATGCCGGATCAAACGAGGACTTTCACAGGGATCAGAGGGACAAGAGGGTACTTGGCACCAGAATGGCAAAAGAACACTCCAATCTCAGTGAAGGCAGATGTTTATAGTTACGGAATAGTGCTTCTCGAAATTGTATGTTGCAGGCGGAACATGGACGTCAATGTTAGAGCAGAGGAGATAATTCTATCTACTTGGGTCTACAAGTGCTTTGTCGGTAGAGAGCTGCATAAGCTCGTGGGTGGTGAAGAGGTCGATAAAAAGACGTTGGAGAACATGGTTAAGGTGGGACTATGGTGTATACAAGATGAACCAGCTCTGCGTCCTTCTATGAAGTCTGTTGTGTTGATGTTACAAGGCATTACTGATATAGCTATTCCTCCATGTCCAACTGCTACCTCCATGTAACTAATGCCTGTGAGGAAATGCTTTCTTCTTATATGCAGTTTGTTAAAAGAATAAGCAAGATTGCTAAGGGTATGGTACCTATACTGGTTACATTGTTGTACTAAAGTATCGAGAATCAAAGACTCATTGAATCAAGAGTCTCTCATGGGTAAATGATTATTCTCATCAATATGGTTCATTGTATAAATTTAATTCAAGCATATTTTCTATATTTAATTTGGGTAACTTTAATGCAGCTCTCTGCATTTTCAACTATCTTAGCCATTTAATTCATGCAATGGCTTAGTCTCTCCGCAACAACACAACTTACTTCTATATCAAAACTCAAAAATCTCCATCTGCACCCTCTTTCCTCTCGCACAATGATTACACAAAATTTTATTTCAAGACGTTAACTGGGTTTGAATTTGATTCAATGAAGCCGGTCCTGAAACCAATTTATAGTTTGATAAGCCTGTACTTCTCATTATGAGATCAAAATAATTATCTTCAGTTTTCTATAGACTTGAAAACCATGTAAACATATTCTTGTTTCTATTACTACTTTCTTCCCCTCCGTGAATGGGAGTCTTGTGGGATTTACATGAGGTGGTAGGGATGGCTATATTTTAATCAAAAACACTACGTCACATCAGGTTATCACATTGTTAGGAACCTTCATCATTGCTAAGCTGGATTAGTGATGAGCTGACATAGTCAGTTTGTTAATTGATTAGTTAAGAAATTAATTTCCAACTGAATTGGTTAATGAGAGCTTTACATTACAGTATCAAGAATGAGTTGTTGAGAATACTATTTCGATAATTCAATGAAGAATACTTATTACTCTGTGTAATTCTAGGGTTAAGGTTGAAAGGGGTTTAACACACAATCATATTGATAGCTGGTGAAAGTCTTATATAGTTATGCTATTAACTTTCCCTCCGAGGAAAGGGCCTTGTGTCTGATTAGGTAGTTGGTAAGGCAAAGCTAACTAAAGCAATTAGGAAGATCAACCGCACCAACTCAGACACAGCCCATACTCCTACCGAAGGCAGTAGTGGGGAATTCTCCGCAATGTGAGAAACCCCGACAGAGCAATGCCACGTGGAGGTAGAAGAGGCAACGAAAGCATCAGCTTTCTTTCTGCTAGTAGCAGCGATAAAAAAGAGGATGCAAGCATTATCTGAATGATCAGGCTTAAAGCTGTAGGTGGCTGGTATAGTCGACTTGCTACTAAAGTTATTTGCAAATTGACACATTATCTACCACATGATGTGGTATAGCCCTCTAGTCTTTCTCCAATGAGTTTTAACACCCAGAAACACGTTCCCCCAACCCAAAAAGGAGCCATTCATTAGTATTTAAGTCTTCCTCTAGTCTTCATTGATTGATTGGTAAAAGTCTTCCTCTAGTTTTCATTGATTGATTGGTAAAAGCCTTCCTCAAGTCTTATGAACACCCATCTTTGTCCCGCTCCACAGAACAAAGGAGGACATCTATTTTCCTTTTTCATTTATAAGCACATGTATATCCTTTTCTGATAAGTCTACGTCTAGCATTTTCTTCATCATTTAATATGAAAATTACATAAAGAAAGAGCGGAAATTCCATACATTATTTCATTGACTAATCTGTCTTCCATTAGAATTTACTTCATCATTTAATATGAAAATTATATAAAGAAAGAGCGGAAATTCCATACATTATTTCATTAACAAATCTGTCTTCCTCTGGAATTTTCTTCATCATTTAATATGAAAATTACATAAAGAAAGAATGGAAATTCTATACACTATTTCATTTCTATGACACAGCCCATACACCTTCCGAAGGCAGTAATGGGGAATTCTCCGCAATGGAAGAAACCCCGACAGAGCAATGCCTTGTGGAGGTAGAAGAGGCAACGAAAGCAGCGGTTTTCTTTGTGCTAGCAGGGGCGATAAAAAAGAGGATGCAAGCATTATCTGAATGATCAGGCTTAAAGGTGTAGGTGGCTGGTATAGTCCACTTGCTACTAATGTTATTTGCAAATTGATACATTATCTACCACATGATGTGGTATAGCCCTCTAGTCTTTCTCCAATGAGTTTTAACACCCAGAAACACGTTTCCCCAACCCAAAAAGGAGCCATTCATTAGTATTAAAGTCTTCCTCTAGTCTTCATTGATTGATTGGTAAAAGCCTTCCTCAAGTCTTATGAACCCCCACCTTTGTTCCACTCCTCAGAACAAAGGAGGACAACATGTATTTTCCTTTTTCATTTTTGAGCACACGTATATCCTTTTCTGATAAGTCTACCTTTAGAATTTTCTTCGTCATTTAATATGAAAATTACATAAAGAAAGAGAGGAAATTTCATACATTATTTCATTGACTAATCTGTCTTCCTCAAGAATTTTCTTCATCATTTAATATGAAAATTACATAAAGAAAGAATAGAAATTCCATACATTATTTCATTTCTATGACACAACCCATACACCTTCTGAAGACAGTAGTGGGAAATTCTCATCAATGGGAGAAACCCCGACAGAGAAATGCCACGTGGAGCTAGAATAGGCAACGAAAGCATCGGCTTTCTTTGTGCTAGCAGCGGCAATAAAAAAGAGAATGCAAGCATTATCTGAATGATCAGGCTTAAAGCTGTAGGTGGCTGGTATAGTCCACTTGCTACTAAAGTTATTTGCAAATTGACACATTATCTACCACATGATGTGATATAGCCCTCTAGTCTTTCTCCAATGAGTTTTAACACCCAGAAACACGTTCCCCCAACCCAGAAAGGAGCCATTCATTAGTATTTAAGTCTTCCTCTAGTCTTCATTGATTGATTGGTAAAAGTCTTCCTCTAGTCTTCATTAATTGATTGGTAAAAGCCTTCCTCAAGTCTTATGAACACTCACGTTTATCCCACTCCTCTGAACAAAGAAGGAGGACATGTATTTTCCTATTTCATTTATGAGCACATGTATGACCTTTTCTGATAAGTCCACCTCTAGAATTTTCTTCGTCACTTAATATGAAAATTACATAAAGAAAGAGCGGAAATTCCATACATTATTTCATTGACTAATCTGTCTTCTTCTAGAATTTTCTTCATCATTTAATATGAAAATTACATAAAGAAAGAATGGAATTTCTATACATTATTTCATTTCTGTGACACAACCCATACACCTTCCGAAGGCAGTAATGGGGAATTCTCCGCAATGGAAGAAACCCCGACAAAGCAATGCCGTGTGGAGATAGAAGAGGTAACGAAAGCATCGGTTTTCTTTGTTCTAGCAGCGCCGATAAAAAAAAGGATGCAAGCATTATCTGAATGATCAAGCTTAAAGCTGTAGGTGGCTGGTCTAGTCAACTTGCTACTAAAGTTATTTGCAAATTGACACACTATCTACCACATGATGTGGTATAGCCCTCTAGTCTTTCTCCAATGAGTTTTAACACCCAGAAACACGTTCCCCCAACCCAAAAAGGAGCCATTCATTAGTATTAAAGTCTTCCTCTAGTCTTCATTGATTGATTGGTAAAAGCCTTCCTCAAGTCTTATGAACATCCACCTTTGTCCCACTCCTCAGAACAAATGAGGACATGTATTTTCTTTTTTCATTTATAAGCACATGTATATCCTTCTCTGATAAGTCTACCTCCAGAATTTTCTTCGTCATTTAATATGAAAATTACATAAAGAAAGAGCAGAAATTTCATACATTATTTCATTGACTAATCTGTCTTCCTCTAGAATTTTCTTCATCATTTAATATGAAAATTACATAAATAAAGAATGAAAATTCCATACATTATTTCATTTCTATGACACAGCCCATACACCTTCCGAAGGCAGTAGTGGGAAATTCTCCTCAATGGGAGAAACCCCGACAGAGCAATGCCACGTGGAGCTAGAATAGGCAACGAAAGCATCGGCTTTCTTTGTGCTAGCAGCGGTGATAAAAAGGAGGATGCAAGCATTATCTGAATGATCAGGCTTAAAGCTGTAGGTGGCTGGTATAGTCCACTTGCTTACTACAGTTATTTGCAAATTGACACATTATCTACCACATGATGTGGTACAATCCTCTAGTCTTTCTCCAATGAGTTTTAAAACCCAGACACACGTTCCCCCAATCAAAAAAAGAGCCATTGATTGGTATTTAAGTCTTCCTCTAGCCTTTATCGTTTGATTGGTAAAAGTCTTCCTCTAATCTTCATTGATTGATTGGTAAAAGCCTTCGTCAAGTCTTATGAACACCCACCTTTGTCCCACTCCTCAGAACAGAGGAGGACATGTATTTTCCTTTTTCATTTATGAGCACATGTATATCCTTTTCTAATAAGTCTACCTCTAGAATTTTCTTCATCATTTAAAATGAAAATTACATAAAGAAAGAGCAGAAATTCCATATATTATTTCATTGACTACTCTGTCTTCCTCTAGAATTTTCTTCATCATTTAATATGAAAATTACATAAAGAACGAGTGGAAATTCCATACATTATTTCATTGACTAATCTGTCTTCCTCTAGAATTTTTTTCATCATTTCATATGAAAATTACATAAAGAAAGAATGGAAATTTCATACATTATTTCATTTCTGTCTGCTTTTTTGTTTGTTTCCCCAATACACGATATGCACTCGTACACATCAATAAGTTCATACATAATAGAAAATTGACATACGAGTTAAGGAAAGGCAATGTCCATGCGATGAAGTGCGAAATGTAAAAAATTCCACATGGAAAAGAACTAACTGTTAGCGTTTGTTTCATTGGATGAAATAGGATCCTTCACTAAAATACACACCTAAGAACTATGCTTGCAAAATCAATATTACGTATTAATACCTCCTTTAACTAATGCTTTTGGTCTTGAGCATCCAAGAAGAGGAGCAACAAAAATAGAACTCGAGCAATCTTATTTTCATAGGAGGATTTCTATAATATCATGAACATGCCCTTTATGGAACCGAATGACTCAAGATATTACAATCAAGGCAGACTTTCTGAAATTCAATTCCAACTTCTAAGCTCATAGTTACTACCAAAACAAAAGGAATGAGCCTAAAAACATCATGATCCAGGGAAAAGTGATGGAGCTTGAAGATCTGACGTTCCCAATCAGGAAACCTCTTCTAGCACAATTTTTCTTTTTGGAACTTGATCTCAACTGGTGCCTTGCTGCCTTTTGGGAATCAAACTCATCAGTAAAAGCACTTTCTATATAGATTTCAAACTGCATCTGAGTTCCCATAATTGTTTTTACATCTCAACTCTTCTCAAAAACCTTGAAAAACCTATGTGAATAAAATTCATGGAAGGACAGGCGGTGAACTGCAATAGTGCATCAATCAGTCAGGGGCTTCCTCATAAAGACAAAGGACCAAGAGCCTCTACCAGATTGGGATCCTACACGGTTATACCATGCTTTTAACCCATGTACCAGAATCTTCTACGGTTTGGATTGTGCCATATCTGCAATGTTTAAGTTTATTTTCGGTTAAGACTACAATGACATTTGCACTTGCTCACAGCCCTTATTCTTTCATGCTCCTCCTTGACCTTGAAGAGAACACTCAGCCTCCCATATTGTTTCCCTACAACTATAAAAGAGAAAAATCACCTATATTCATGGTCCCTATGGCTAGAACCATCAAACCAATGTCTCACCAACATTTTTAGGTTACATTACACCATGAAAACCACGACACCGAATGAATAAACTTTAACTTTATGCTCACATAGACAATAAACTGAAATTGGGAAGAGCAGATGCAAAAATCTCATCTATATTGATTTTCTTTAATCAAAATTCAAATCACTCAATTATCCTCAACATGCAAGAGCAAGGTATTGAACCTGATACGTAAGACTCAATAAAATTTTACGAATGAAACTTCAAACAATGAAAACCTTTTAGAAATTACTTGTATACCCTAAAATTTCACTCATCTTCAACGTGCAACTGTTCTTCTAGATGGCTAATGAGGAAAGCTTTAGTTTGAATCTAAATGCAGTGGATTCCATGACGGTTTTTCGTTATGTAGTTATTTAGGCAGATCAGGTATCTCCTGGTTTCAAGCTATCGGCCCTTCTTAACATTAACAGTTCAGAGTCAAAGGAAAAAAATTTGAATGGCTCAACAATTAAAATAGGGTTTTGATGTGGGAAATTTGGGTGTCGGACAGATTGAGTTTTTTTATTTATAATAATTTTGTTTTCCTTTTACGAAGTAAATATTTAGAGGTTATTCACCCTTACATGCATTCAGAGAATTGATTTGTAGAGATAATGGGATTTGATCTTAGCTCTAGGTAGTAACTATCAGCAGGGGTGAAGGAATGAGTGCTTGGAGAAGATGCATAAACTCCTTAAAGAATAGAACAATTAATACCCTGGTATAACCAGATAAAATCCCAACCTGGTAGAGAATCCTGGTCCTAACAGAGAAGCAACATATATAGCTAGTTTTGGTGAAGGGTACAATAAGAATATATGAAATTGAGGAAGGTATAATGCTAGACCTGGATTTCGAGACAACAGTTTTGAACACATATCAACAGAGTCTGGATGCAACCGAGAAAGGATGAGTTGGTCAAAAGGGAGACATGTAGATGACTTGATGTTCTTAAGCACCTGGAAAGTAAAAAATTTATCACTATTTGAGTGAACATATTTAAAGGAGTTTTTATGGCAAAAAGTAGTATGTTGATACCTGAACATTAGTCCTACCAGGAAAAGGAGGGCAACCATTAAGAAGCTCAAAAAGAATTACACCAACACTCCACATGTCGACCTATAAAAATCAAACCCTTCATTTCTGTTCGTCCTGATTGAAAAGGGAAAATGGCATGAGCTCTGGACAAGATCATACCTTTCCATCATATCTTTCAAACTGAAGAACTTCAGGTGCCATGTATAATGGGGATCCACAAACTGTCTCCACATAATCACCTGGATGTAAGCTTCTGTCCATAGTAGAAAAGAAAAGGCAAAAAATGAAACTTCCAAATTTAATTGCTTTAAATCATAGTAAATAATATATAATAAAAAGGGTTACAGGATGAATTTCCACATACGTCCCTCTATGCTAGAGTTTACCTTGAGAGACCGAAATCAGCTACCTTTACCACCGCATCATCATCACTGCGAGAGAGTAGAATGTTCTAGTCCAACAAAACAAAAGAACTCAGAAAATTTGAGAATTATGATGTTGTCAAACCATAGGTAAAACACTGCATTTGCAGGTACCATAACCAGAAAATAAATTGCCACTTTTCTACTCTACTTCAGAAAATTACAGCATTGTCAGAACAACAATTAGTTGACATGTAAAATTCTGAAGTAGCATTTTATGCAACAAGACATCACTAAGACTAGAAATTTCAAAATGCTTCAAGAAAAAAAGACATGGAAGTTTCCAATTTGAAGACTCCAAACCCAAAAGAATCTGTTAATATTTAGAAGTAATTTTTGGTTTTCGTTTTTTCAAATCCTAGTTGTTGAGTGGAAACCATTGGTGAAGTTTAAAAACAGGGTCACTCCAATCTACTAATGCAATTTACATGTAAGGGGGCAATGAATTAGGTAAGGATAAAAGTTCAACCAATATAGATTCAATTCACAAAATCCGATCCCATAATGTAGATTTATATATGAGTTTAAAATTCAATAAAATAAAGTTCAAATAAGATTCATAATGGTGAATATCAAAATCAGATTAAGAATGTCCTCTTGGGTTCTTGCTTCTCCAGCATTGTGAGACAAACACCCAGGTGCGAACTGAAAGTTGATCTTCTGTGGATATTTAACCATAGGGCCCATACATAACTTCCCCGGCAAAAGAAAATAATGGCTACAAATAGGAAAATTTACTTTTGTTGCCATTGTCCTATAAAATCCTGTTTTTACCTCTGGTTTTAAGTCTCTATGAATGATGTGGTGAGAATGTAGTATTTCCAAACCAGCCCCTGTAGAATATGAATTTGATTAGATGCAGATTGTAGAAGCAGTGTAAAGCCTTATTACAAATTAAAATGAAAATAAGAAGCTACCAAGCTGCTGCATAAATTTTCTAGCAATCTGTTCTTGAACTCTCCCATGTTGCCGAATATAGGTTGCCAAATTTCCCCCATTGCAGAATTCCAGGACCAGGAATATGCAACCTTCATTCTGGGTTGAAGACATGAATAACATGCTAAATAATAGCCAAATAACACGCTGGTTTCCAACTGTTAAAAGGTTTGGTGCCTGGATATCTTCATTTATATAATCTCACTCTATTCCCCTTCATCCCTATGTACACAATTCCGTTATGGCATGTTTACTTATCAGGAATGGGTATTGGAATAATTCCAATTCATGACTTCCCCTACGTTTACTACATAAGGAATAAAAAATTATGTGGGTTCCATGTTAAAATCTGTAATCCAATACCCTCAAAACTAGGAATCAGATCAATTACAGTCCTTGCACGTAAAATATACCATGAAAGTAGTTTGATGTTTAGATCCCATGTTCACTTCCAAACTTCTATGAAAATTCATAAAGATAAAGGTTGAGAATTTGGGGTTCTAAAAGCTTGAGTTGTGATTATGGAATCCCTCAAGAACCTGCATTCAAAATCTGCTGTGAAAGTAGTTTAGTGTTTAGAGGATGATCTCATGCCTACTTTTACATTTGTATGAAACATGCTTAGCGACAGAACTTGAGAGGTTTGGGCCAGTTACTGGTAAACAATATTCTTAAATAAAATACTCACGCCTTGACATGTTTAAAAGATGAATAAGTGATTTGTGACAGTGAAGGCCGGAAAGAGTGTATTGAGGATCACTCAAATCTACGTGAGGCATTATACTAATCATGTAGAAAACGACAACAATGGTGCATAACAGTCCTAGAATCAAGTAGGTTAGTAAGTCTTAAGTCTAAACAGTTGAATCCTGACTTGGACCCATGTTTCTTGCTTAGGTTTTCTGCATTAAAAGTTTGACTAAAAAATTGAATTGAAGATAAAGATATCCTTGTATTCATCCAAACACGTGTGTATCTGAAAGTACTCCTGAGATGAGAATTTTTGTTGTACTTGTAAAATACAAATTAGTGTGCCAGTATTTAGGAATGTCAACAGAAACCTATCCACCCCCGCCAATGCCATATATCTTTTTGAAGGTTCTGTAGATAGAATGAAGATTGCTGGGATAATAACCAATTTCCTGGGATAATTCTAGCAAAGGTCCTTTGGGCTGTAAAGGATAATTTAACTAAATAGAATGAAGAGGTATCTGACAACATGAAGATCAAGAAACAGAATGGTGGAAGGAGATTAAGGGCCGGAGAGCCAGCATAGATGCAAAACTGGTGGAGTGGGGCGGGCAGCACTTAGGTTTGAGACTTCAATCATCCACAGGCGAGAGAAAAATAAAACCTATTTGGAAAGGGTAAAATTCAATCCAACAACCAATCAAAAATAAAAACCAGCTCAGAACTTAATCTATGGCAAAGGCTTCTCTGCATTCACAATGCAAGCATAATAAATCCTTCATACTCAAAAATCACCACGGCTACTACCGGGTGGATGGAGGAACCAATTACTAATATTATCCCTCAAATATTTTAGGTAAAAACCTATAAATAACATTCACCACTAAACCAATCACCAGTCACATAAAAATCAATCAAGCACCAAGAGAAAAATCAAAAGACAGACGACACAAGTTGAAGCGTGATTAGCCATTAAAAACTAGTTTCACTAAAATATGGAAATTTAGAAACTCCAAATTTCCTACAATATTGCTCTGATTCAACCAAACTAATGAAATGGGTATATGGAAAAAAAAAAATTTAAAAATTTAAAAAACTACAAAATAAAAATTAATCGAAGAAATTGAAGGAAAGGAGGATGATCAAGTACCTGGAAAGCTTTGAGGAGACGAACGATGTTGGGGTGGCAAACAGAAGACAAGAATCTGATCTCGCAATCCAAGCAATTTTTGAGGTGCCTGTTGAGCCGCGAGAGGAAGACCTGCTTCAGAGCCACCACCTCCCCACTTTCTCTGTGCACGGCTTTCCACACTCTGGAGAAGGAGCCTTCCCCAACCTCTGATATCAGAACGTAATCTCCTAATGCTGCGGTGCTGCTGAGTTCAGAGAGACTTGGCTTGCTTTCAGGTTCCATATTGATATTTTTGAGCTCTGAGAGACTTTGCTTTGCTTGCTCTGTAATGTCAGCGTTCTGGGTTTTCTTCACTGCGTTCTTTCCCATCGTTGTTTGTTATCCCGCGAATCACGGTATGCCAAGTGTAAAAATTACTGTTTCACATAATTTTTTCTGCTACGTTTCTACTTGACACATGTCTAACTATAACCATAGTTAATTCTCTATTTTCAATTTTTTAAGTATTTAAAAACAAAAAAATTAAGTCAAATAATAATATATTTTTTTTATTTTTTTTTTCAAAAAATTGTCTCTTTCTCTTTCCCCCTTGCCAACCCACCCTACCACTAGGGATCTATTCTCTACAGCCACCCCATCGACCATTCACTCATCCACCTTGTTCACCCTCCACCACGGCCGCCACCACAACAACCACCCATTCTGAAACCCCAAAACCCTAGCCACCCCCACCACAACACCACAAATAAATATACAAATAGAGAAAAAATAAGCTATTTTATTAGATTCCTTTTTTTTTCAGAGACAAAGATGGGAGATGGGTTTGAAATTTGGGGTTTGTTTATTTAAAGAGGGGTGTGACGAGTTAATAAGAAATCTAAAGAGGCTGGTCCTAAATTGATTTGGTCTCTATGCAAAAGTTGGGTATTTTTAAGGAAAATGCTAGAGGCACCAACTTTGGGCACCAACTCTCTAATAGAGCGTGGATCCCGGTGTATTGGCAGGCTCAACCTCTATTAGGGAGTTGGTGCCCAAAGTTTGTGCCTCTAGCACCACCCTATTTTTAATTTAATTTAATTTATGCATGTAATGAAGGCAAAGAGAGATTTTTTTAAAATTTTTTTATTATTATTTGACTTTATTTTTTTGTTTCCAAATACTTTAAAAAAATTGAAAATAGAGAGTTATTTATAGTTATTGTGATATCCCGTTCATAAATTAATATTTAATTATTAAAATATTTAAGTAAAAGACAATTTTAATCCGGGGATATTTTAATGGGTTTAAAGTTGACTTTTTGTTTGGGAAAGAATTTGGGGATTTGGGTGGTACCTTACGTAGAGCTCAACGATACAAGTTCATAGACATGCGGCACGCCCAATTCTGAGTTGTAACGAAGGAGGAAAGGTCTAGAAACGAAAAGGACGTAGTGGGAATTTAAAAATCTGTGATTGCTACAGATCGCTCTGATCGCCTCTATTTCTCTTCTTCTTCCGTGTGATATGACGAGATTTCCTGGGTTTTTTTTTTCTCTTGGCAGCCACTTCCATCACTTTTTTTGGCGTCGTCTCATCTCGGTTGCCATTGCAACCTTCAAGAAATATCTTCCCCTCGTCATCCTCTACAAAACCCACCTAAGACTTGATCTGATTCGTTGACGATGAGCTCATTGTGAAGCTGAAAAGGGTTAGGTTTTTCCAGCGATGTTCTTGCATTTTCCGGAGATGAGCTCTTTGTGCTCTATCCGTTTTTGTAGGTATTCTAGATCGATTTTGAGGTTTTATAGTTCATTCATTATACCCATATTTGGCCTACAGTTTCGACTCCGTTCCGGCTAGTTTCAGCCACTTTTTGGCCATGGTCCAAACAAAAGCTGCTTCACTCATTGTTCTGATCATGTGGGTATAAGTCTTGACCGGTAGTTTGGAGATTTTCCAATCGTGGGAATTACTATGGACACTCGATTGCTGACGGCGCGTGGGCTACTTTATGACTAGTCTTTGTGTCATAAAATGATCCCCATGTCGTCCTGAGCACGAGGTATGCTCGGATTTAATTTTGGTTATCTTTTGACTATTGATCGGATATCACATATTAGGTGTTATCCAGGTTCGATATTTTTGGACCGTTGGATCAACTCCACACCACTACATTTTCCCATTTGCGCGACGAAAGAACTTTCGTCGCGCAAAGTACAATTTCATCGCGCAAATATCAGCGCAACAAATAATTTGTCGCGCAAAGATCGTGAAGAAAGACTTTGTGCGACAAAGTTTTCCATTTGGTCGTGCAAAAACGACCGACGAATGCATTCGTCGCACCAAATATTTACGGACGACGAGACCTTGGTCTCATAATTATTTGCGCGACGAAAACATTTGCGTTGGCGAAATTTCAGCACAACGAAAAACATTTGTGTCAGAAAAGTTTGCGTGACGACACAAAGCCGTCGCGAATTTTGTCTCACAAGCTATTTCGTGACCAAATATTTGCGTTGGTGAAATTTCAGCGCGACGAAAGACATTTGGGTGGTAAAATTTTGCGCGACGAAATATGGCCGTCGCGCATTTAGTCTCACAAAATATTGCGCAACTAAATATGCGCGACGGAACGCATTGGTGTCGTAAAAGTTTGTGCGATGAACATGTTCTTTTGTCTCACGAGCTATTGCGCGACAAAAAAGGGCCGTCGTGCATTTCATCTCACCGTTGATTGCGCGACAAGTTTTTGTCGTGCACTTTCTTTTCGCGAGACGAAAGTTTTTGTTGCACCAAGAAAAATAATCCTTGCGTGACGAAAGATTTTTCGTCGCGCAAATTTAAAATATATTTTTCCGATTTAAATTTATTTATTTTGTTTATTTTATTGCAATGAAAAAATGTAATGAAGAGATAAATTTGACATAAAATAAATGTATAAAATACAATAGAAATGTTTAAAATGTAAAAGTAAAAAACTAATGAAACAAGTTTCCAAAATCTACGTGATCTTCAGGCGAATGCGGCACGAAAGTCCGGGCATTGTCGATAGGGGCAGAGGTGTGGTGGCCATGCTCGGGTTGGATGGGCTCAGAGGTTGACAAGTGAGTAAAAGGCGGTCTGGAACGCCGGCCCGGGAGGGATGTAGAAACTGTGTCATCCGGGCCATCTAGGTTTCAAGCATAGTCACCTTTGCCGTCAAAGCGTGATCCTTTGTCGCTGCGACGATGATCGGGTCTAGGTTCCCGCCAACGAGCATTCCCCATCCCTCGACAATATGTCCAGGAGCCTCCCAAGAGTCTGATCCAAGGTTTCCGTCGATTCTGAAACCTGCATCATGTGGAGGATCCACGGACTGAGCGGCATATCGGGAGGAAGTGACTCTTGAAGAACCAACTGGCTCTTCTCCATCATCGTCGTCTGTTTAACATAACATAAAATATTAATTAAAATATTCATATAACAACTATGAAACTTGAATGTGTAATATCATAATTAAGATTAAAGACTACTTACATGAAGGAACTCAGCCAACTCATTCCCAGGGCGAACGTAAACGCTCACTAAAGACGTCAATCTCGAAATTTGGACCCCCCTGAATTGAACAATTCAAAAAAAATGTTTGCATGAAAAAAACCAAATAATATTATTAAAGATATATTAAAAATGAAATAAAAAAACAACTTTATTATTACCCGTCGCCGCTCCTTGATCCTATAGGAAAAGGGCCTGGAACCTGAATGGTGGAGAAGAGTCTTCTTTGCCCTTTGCCCTTATTTGCTTTGGCCTGCTTCTGTGATAAATAAAAAAACATATTAGTTGAAATTTAAATGAAATATTAAAAATTAAACAAACATTAGTAAAAAACGTGTAATAATTATCAACTAGCGATAAGAAATTACCACAAAATCGGACTCCTGAAAATGACCGCAAAGCCTCTCCCAACTATCTTCCCGCCCCTCAAGCTCCTTCGGGCAACCCTCCTGAAGAGCAACCTGTGGATCATCATATGTCTGAAAATGGTGGTGCAGGTCGCTCTTCCACTGCTTATGCCTCTCAGCAAAGAGTCTGTTGATGTACACCAACATCTCGTCGTCAATGTCCTCCAAATTGTAGTTCTTCTGCAATAAATTCAGTACATACATGAAGTATTGAAAATATATAAAATGTGAAGGGAAAACAATTCAAAAGTAAGAAACATACCGACAGTTGGGAGCGCACTGCTATCCGCACCTCGTCAGGCATGGCCTTCCAAGACTTCCATTTCATCGGGCAATGGGTCCGAACGACGTGACCAATCTCATGGGCCAATGAGCTATGCTTTGGTCCGTCGTTGGTGCAGCTGGATGCTGCTTGTCGTATCCAATGTTGATAAAATTGTTGGTCACCCGGGTAACCTTTGCCGTCTTCAATTGGCGACAAGGTCCCCGGGTGTGCTTTTTGGCTGCAAAGAAATATAAATGTAACGTTAAATAACAAATCATACTAAAATCTTGGTCGAAACAGGAGTTGAAGGAAATATTTACTGTTTCGACTCCGACGCACCAACGCGGAGGTCAAAGTGGTGTCGGTCATCTTTGGGGCGATGACGCCGCTGGCGCTAACAGTCGCGCCATCGACGACTCGATGACGCCATGCATGAGGGACCGGGGACAAACCGCCATGGCGTGCACTCTTTGGCGTAGTGGCGGTGGCGTCGAGCGGGAGGCAAACTCGATGTCGTCACCACCTTACGACTTCTGATAAGGTTCGACATCTGCAAAACTGAACAAGCATTCAAAGTTAAAACCTCATTGGCCAAAAAATTATTTAACAAAATAAAAATAAAAACCTCAATAACTAATGAATAACAAATTCAACATATATTCAATCACCAAAATACCAATAACTCACTCTCTTATCTCTCTTCCCCCAACTCAAAAAAATGCTACAATAATTCAAACACCAAAACTAAAACAGCATGTGAAAACAGCAAAAAAATCACATTAAAACACATAATTCAAACCACCACAATAACTATCACCCTCAATTTTTTCAATCAAAACATAAAACCCTAAACCAACCATCAGACTAAGCAATCTCAATAGTTAACAAAATAAATACATAAATTCAAACAGAAAAAAAAATCACCTGAATATATGTAAAATTGAAAAAAATACAAAATAAAACCCTAACAAAAAAATACAAAATAAAACCCTAACCAAGCATCAAACTAAGCAATTTCAAAACTTAACTAAATAATTACATAACTTCAAATAGAAAAAAAAAGAAAAAAAGAATTCACCCGAATATATTTAAAATTGAAAAAAAAAAAACAAAATAAAACCCTAACCAAGCATCAGACTAAGCAATTTCAACACTTAAGTAAATAAATACATAAATTCAAACAGAAAAAAAAAAAAAAAATTTCACCCGAATATATTTAAAATTGAAAAAAAAATAAAACCCTAACAAAAAAATTCAAAATTAAACCCTAACCAAGCATCAGACTAAGAAATTTCAACACTAACTAAATCATTCACATAAATTCAACTAGAAAACAAAATAAACCCGAATATATTTAAAATTAAAAAAAAACAATGGGAGATTATACGTATAGACAGAGGCTGCGAAAGGGAGGTGGTGGTGTGGTGGCGATGGGGCTTTGGGTTGGAGAGAGCGGGAACGAATTTGGGGTTAGAGAGGGCAAAGGAAGCGAGAGAGCGGCTGCGTCGACTTATGGAGGCTTGGGAGGCATTGAAGTTTGGAGGGAATGGCGGCGAATCAGGTCTTGGGGTTGGCGGTGGAGGTATGGAGGCTGCGAAGGACGGAGGAATAAAGACGGAGAGGGAATGTGTCGCGTTTTCAGAAAAATATTGGGAAGTTTGTGCGACGACGAAAAAAGGCGTCGCGTAAGCTTTTTTTTTAACTTGCGCGACAAATAAAAGAAACTCGTCCTGAAATTTCAACAGGGTAAACTTGTGCGACGAAAAATTACGTTGCGCAAGCAAAAAATTTAACTTTGTGCGACGAAACCAAAATTATCCATCACGCCGGTTCGATATTGTAATCAGTGGGAGATGGACCGCCAAAATTTCAACACCTTGCGAGACGAAATAATGCGTATGACAAAAGATTTTGCGATGTAAAAAGTTCTGGCATAGCGCAAAGTTAAAAAATATAACCTCGCGCGACAAAAATACATTTATCCGTCACGCAAAGACTTTTCTATAAGCGGGAATAAAACCGCCAATATTTTCCGAACCTGCGCGAAAAATATATTATAAACTACTTTGCACATGTTACGTATTCATTATTTATTATTGACAATTTTATATTAGGATGAGTGTGCATAGCTGAGTAAATGTTATTACTTTATGTACTTATATTGGATTCATTGTAGTGTGAAAATAGTTCAACCTAACTAATGGATTAAAATAATTCAAAGTTAAACCTGCAAGTGCATGTATTAAACAATAATATAGGGTGCAAGTAAAGGATCATTTCCAGAAATAAATAACTTAAACTAATGAAACTCCTACAATACGATAATTGTAGGTTACCTTAGGGTTATGGCAATTGTAGGTTCCATTAGGGTTACATAATGTGTACGTTACATTAGGATTATGGAATCTGTAGGTTACACTAGAGTTACATTAAGATTATGGTAATTGTATGTTATATTAAGATAAGTATAGAAGAATGATTATACTAGATTGTAGGTAGAGTTCATTCACCGGCTTATCATACTAGATTGTAGGTATTTGATATTAAGATAAGTATGGAATGTGTAAAACCAACTTTTTTTATATATAAAAAAGTAAAAGAAATTATTGCCAAAAACGTCATGACTTTAGGATTTAAATGAAGGTAATGGAAAGCTTGTATTTATAGGATTTAAATGAATGTATAGCTCGTATTTATGTCGTAATTAAATTAAAATGGTATGAAATATTTAACTAAAACAATATACCGTCGCTATCATGGCAAGTCGCAAATAAATTACATTATTTACATGGAAAGTCGCAAATAAATTACATTATTTACATGGCAGGTCGCAAATAAATTACATTATTCATCATCTAAGCTATAATAATCTTCGTTACCATTGCTATCATCACTTTTGGTCTCCCAATCGTCCTCCTTCTCCTCTTCATCCTCCTCGTCCTCCATAAGTACATCATCGTCATTGTTTGGGCCCACAGTTGGATCGTATCATGGAAGATCACCGAGGTCAATTGTAATTGACTGAGTCGGTATTTCTGTTGAAGACACTCCTTCAAGCTGAAACGGTTCTTGTATAACATTTGAATCTAGAAGTGTTTGTGCAACATTTTCCATGGAAGATTCCAAACGTTGGTCAACAACGTCGACGTCGTTGTCAGATGGGTCTAGTTCTGGTATAACATACACATTCCTCTGATCCATCTGCTAAACAACTTTCCAACCGTGTCCGGCTTTAGGGTCATCTAGATACACAATCTGTTTTGCCATGTTTGCCAAAATGTAAGCGTCGTCATCATACTAAGTTCTGTTAATGTTCACAGATAGTAACCCATGGTCGATTTTAACACTTCCCTGCCTATTCGGGTTCGTATCAAACCATCGACACTTAAACATGATTACTTGGTATCGGTCCTTGTAAAGCAATTGCACGACAGTTGTGAGTTTTCCATAGAAATCAATGTCCGTACTTTCACCTCCACCTAGGGACATGGACACCGCTGTTTTGCGTACACAACTTGTCATCTCTTGCAGTCCCCAAAAATTTGATGCCGTTAACATTGCAACCCGAGAATAATTCAGCGCTAATTGGGCTGAATGCCAAGTTATATAACTCTTCATTGTAAATGGGGGAATTCTCTTATTTCAACTTATTCACCTAATATTATCAAAAAAATTCAAATGTTAGTTTAAGAAGCATAAATAGTACCATATATATGTCAAATACAAAACACTTATAACTTACATATTCCAAAAACCATAGTGGAAACAATTCACGGTGTTTCTTGGAATACAATTGTGATGGATGTTCTCGCTTCATCATCTCTTCATGCTCATCCAAGTATAGGATTATCTCATCACAATTGTTCAGTACGAACCAATGGGCCACCTCCATGTCATTTTTGGAAAACGCCTCTCCTCGTATAGGCTCTCCAAAGGGTCGTGCGCTTTGGGCAAAAATAGAAAGTTTCGCATTTCTCACAACTCCGTCATTATTACGCTGAGAACGATTGAAAGCCGTGTCCACATCTTTTAAATACATTCCACAGAAAGTAAGTGCCTCGAATTGAACCCAAGCCTCTATAATTGATCCTTCGAGCTTCGCTCTGTTGCATACACTTTTTTTCAGCTCTCCGTGAAGCCTGCGAAAATAAAATGATACGATGCAAATTAGGAAGTAGCAAGCATATGATAATTATGCATACACAAATATGGAATGATTATATACCTTTCTATTGGATACATCCAACAGGTAGTTGACTGGACCAGCAAGCAATGCCTCTTCTGGCAAGTGAACCATCACGTGAATCATACTTGTGAAGAAAGCTGGAGGGAATATCATCTCAAACTTGCATAGGACTTGGACAATGTCATGGCGCAACTGATTAATGTTTGTCCTTTGCAACGTTTTTGCCACAATTGGGAAAAAAATCTGGATAACAATAGGATTGGCTAAACTACATCTTCCGGCAATAGGTGTCGAATCCCCACAGGAAGGAGGCATTGCATAAAGACATGGCAGTCATGGCTCTTTAGTCCAGTAAATTTACCCCCCTCAATATTCACGTAACGTGCGATATTAGAAGCATACCCGTCAAGAAATTTTACAGTCGATACAAACTTGAGACACTCTTTTTTCATTCGGTTTCATGGAAAGAAATGCAAGATCCCTTCTAGCTTTATGACTGTCCATTTTCATCCATAAACCTCTTCGTATGCCCATTTTTTTCAAATCCAGACGAGCTTTGATCGTGTCCTTTGTCTTCCCCTTGATATTTAGAATCGTGCCCATCAATGTGTCAAAGACATTTTTCTCAACATGCATAACGTCGAGATTGTGCCTCAATGTTAGTTTTGACCAATATGGAAGCTCAAAAAAACATAGGCTTGTGCGTCCAATTCATATGTGTAGCAGGTCTGGTCCGACTAACTGTTTTTTCGAACGGAGCAAAATCCAAACGGTTAAGCTGATCTAAGATCTCATCCCTGGACCACTCTCTAGGTTTAAGGCCATGCTCTTTCTTCCCGTCGAACTCTTTATCCTTTTCCCGCCACTTGTGGTCCTATGGCAACCATCTCCGATGACCAAGGTAACAAACTTTTCCGGCGTGCCAACTAGAAGTCACATCTTCATTGCATATAGGGCATGCCATATAACCCTTCGTGCTCCACCCAGAAACCATTGCATACGCCATAAATTCATTCACAGTCCACATAACTGCTGCCCGCAAAGTGAACATTTTTCTAGTGGATTTATCATACGTACGCACACCGTTTCTCCATAAATCCTTGAGCTTATCAACCAATGGCAATAAGTAAACATCGATTGACCTGTCGGGATCCTCAGTTATCAAAACAGTCATCATCACATATTCCTTTTTCATGCACTTTCAAGGCAGCAAATTATATGGTAATAAAAAAATCGGCCAAGTGATGTGGTGTTGGTTTAGAACCTCGTACGGATTGAATCCGTCAGTGGCAAGTCCCAATCTAACATTTTGGGGATCAGCAGCAAACTCAAGGAATATTTGATCGAACTCTTTCCATGCTTCCCCATTTGCAGGATGCCGCATCACATCGTCATCTACCCGTTTTTCCTTATGCCATCTCATATCTGTGGCAATATGGTTCGACATATACAATCGATGCAACCTAGGTTTCAAAGGCAGATATCGCATGACTTTTTATGGAATCTTAGTCATTCTATTATAAGATGTTGTTTCGAACCTCGACCCATTGCATATAGGGCATGTATCCAATGTTTCATAATTTTTGTAGAATAACATGCAATTGTTTTTGCAAGCATGAATTTTTTCATAACCCAATCCAAGACCATTCAACACTTTTTGCACCTGTCGGTGGTCTTTCGGCAAACAATTGTCCGTCGGAAGCATTCTCTTAAAAACCCCTAAAAAGTAATCGAAACACAGGTTCGACATACGATACTTTATTTTTCCGTGCATTAGCTCCACAATGGCCGTGAGAACAGAAAAGTTCTCGCACCCCGGGTATAACTCTTGGTTGGGATTGTGTAATAGTTTTTCATACTATTCGAACTCTGCATTGTCCATTGATGTAGGCACGTCATCTTCCCCCTCCTGATTGCTGCTGGTCGATGCAAATGGAAAAACATCATTTAGAATATCCATGACTTGTTCCTTAGGATCCACAATAGGTTCAACATTCTCCACTCTTGTGTCCCTTGAAGATGAAGCAACTTCTAATTGTTCCTCGTGATGGGTCCAAGTGCTATATGTCTCAATCATTCCATTCATTACCAAATGAAATTGAACATTTTCAATTGTCTCCCACAACGTGTTGTTACACCTCCGACAAGGACAACAGATTCTAGTTGCACCCGGGTTGTGTGCCCGTGCGAAGGCAATAAAATCCTCGATTCCATCCAAATATTCATCTGCACACCTATTCGGGTTCTATATCCACCTCCTGCTCATAATTCCTGGAACCACAATCACAATACAACAATCATGTTGTATTCGTACAAAATCATAATGTCACCTTATGCCTCCGATAAGGGCCCTATCCTATTCGGGAGTGTATAGTCATATCACATAATTTACGGCTACATGAGATTAGATTTCGATGTGGATGAATTTCGGCAGCATCTCGACAGAGTTCTTGAGGTGTACCGTAGGTATAAGATACCTACGTACCACCCGAAGAACGTATCGAGATGACACCGAAATCTCCATAATCAAAAGCTAATCTTGTAGTCGTAAATTACGTGACACGACTATGCATTCCCAAACTGTCCAAATAATGGGACAATTCAAAAATTAATTGGACCGCAGTCACGCTTTAGCATCCATGCGCGAAATCCAACTAACCTCGAACAAGAAACTAAGTTTGACTTAAAAAAAATGTACAAAGTTAATTTCAATTAACTTCGTACATTAACATGCATAAATTTAACAACATAATATAAATATAATTTCACAAAACAATTTAAACATAATGCAAATAATTTTATATTTTTAAATTATAAAACGACGAAAATACCTTATCAATCGTTCTCCAGTAATCGCTAATCACATATAATATCCCTATAGACAACAAAATTAATGGTGTCAGCATAAATTTACATTAAAACTTTTACACTAACGACAAAAATACATACCCACTGAACGTAGCAAAAGCAAAGGCAGTTCAACTTATACACGAAATGAAATTGACGAGTTTTGTTTGCTGAAATTGTTTGAGAGAAAGGGAGAGGCAAGCTGCAATTTTTTTTTTCAGTTTGCCTCTACAATGGCTGAAACCGATGAAGTAAAGGACGAAGGTTTGCATGACGAACAAGTGTTCGTCGCAAAAGCATAAAAATTTGTAGGACAAAAAATTTCATTGTCGTGCAAAATTCGTCGTGCAATTAATGTTTTCGTCGCGAAGGTTTTGCCGATATCGATCTTTGCGCGAAGATAAGAATATTTTTCGTCTCTCAAGTATTCATCGCACCAAGTCATCTTGTCGTCACTAAATATGTCATCGCGCAAGATGTTGGAACGTTTTTTAATGCGATGAAACCTATTCGTCGTTACAGAGTAAGCACGACAAAATAACTTATCTCGTGGTGCAAGAATTTGGTGCCAAAACCAAAAACCAGCGTTTTTTTGCCCGCTTTTTTTTTGCGCGACGCCATTAACTATTGTCACGCAAAGCGATCTTTTGCGACGACATTTGTTGTCACGTAAGGCTTTGGCGGCAAAAAAGGGTTCCCGGGTTTTTTCTTTACCTTTTTGCGATGATATATTTTTTTTTCTCGCGCTAAGTCTTTTTGCGCGACGAAATTTTGTCGTCACTTGATTTTACGCTACGCGTAGTTTAGGGTTGTCGCGCAAACTCTCGTCGCACAAATAGTGAAATGTAGTAGTGCCAATTTCATAAATCGTGATATAGGCATCTCTAGGATCATATAGGAATTTGCGGATCGTGAATCAGAGTCCCATATATTCCGATTCAATGACTTAAAGTTTGCGTTAAACGATAACTGTCTGATCTTGCCATTGTGAGCGATCCGACTGTTCGATTCGGACCAAACTAGCAGGACATGTTTATTAAACCTTGTTGAACCCGTAGGAACTCTTGGATCGAAGATCAGAGGTCATGGGTCCTGCAGTCCCGGTTGACTAGATTTGAAAAGTTTGACCACTCGGTTGACCGAGAGTCTTCCGAGGTAGTTTCATCCTTCGAGAAGTACTAGAACAATCTTATAAACGAGGCTTGACTGTTATGTAAAGTATTTTGTTTATGTTTAGCTTGACTACTATGTAATCGCTTTTACTTTTTAAGGATATTATGTTTGATTGTGTATAGTTGGGAACAACTTATTAACCAAATTTTGGTGTGGATAAGACATTAATTGAATATCTAATTATATGAATTATTTATAATATATATACTCAGTGGCTTGAAATCAATGAATCATGAATGCTAGTTCTCAATAGTATGTGGTACAAATTTAAATGTAGTTAAGAACTGATTTTTGGAAAGTTGATAAAAGATTTGGAAAATGGATTTGTGGAATAAGGGAAAGTTTATGATAAGTTTCGATATATGGTTTTCAAACCCACCACAGGAATACCCCCCAGTTGTCTTTGAAACAGTTTTGTCAATTATGACAATGCCCCATGAATTTCGGGGATGCCTGAACCGTGTGGTGCGAGGATATACATTCTCAAGCAGACTACATGTCCCCTAGTTCTGCAAGGAGCGCAGCTCAGGTGACTAAGGGTCCCCTGGTCTTGCAAGGAATGCGGCTCAAGCTGACTAAGTGTCCCATGAGTCTTGCGAGGAATTCAGCTTGGGTTGACTTTGTGTTTCCGAGTCCTGCGAGGATGTGTCGCTTATGTTACACTTGAAATTTACGGATCATGAATGAGGGTACGCCTAGGTGGAAAGTATTTAAGTTTTGAGATGTTTTAAACTAAAATTTATGATTTTATCTTGGTACTTGTTGGTGAAGGTTTTAATATATGTTTTCCAACTTATGAGACAAAGATTAAGAATTTCCTAAGGTTTAAGGATTTTATATAATTCACAATTATTTTCGTAAGTGATATGTTTAAATTTTTCTTTAAATTGTTGATATTGACATTAAGGTTTCACGTGGTCAGTGCTATTTTAATAATTTTCTCTTTTTCCTGCTTATAAGTAATAAGTTAATTATATAGATATATATAGATATATATTTATTTATTTGTGCACTTGTGGGATAAGTAGAGGATTGTTCTAACCTCAATAGCCCTTGATTAAGTTTCAGTGGATTGATCTGAATTATTTATGAAGGTTTCTCGATTTTATTTGTTTAAGTTACCTTTGTTTACTTAGAATTTATGTAGAAAGAACTACGTATGGCTTGATCCCGTAGTAAGGGTACGTAGGCAACCTAGAGTTGCTAGGTGCAGCCACAAGATCAAGTGTTGAAAAGTTGTTCGGTTATGTTATATTGGAACTTGATAACATATTCTTATTGTTCTAAGAGTTGAGACCAGTTTCAGATGGGAAAATGATTTATTTGGTATAGAGAGGCCTGAGGCCATTCAAAGTTATTTGCATGATAGTGCAAAACTGAGATGCACACCATTAGCTCGTATATGGGTCACATGTCTTTAACAGACACAAGCTTGACTATTATAATGAATATGTGTCATTCTGAAGTTTAAAACCTTCAAGGTATAACTAGATCTCATTCTTAAATTTCATTAAACCCACAATGCATATTGGTACATGATGCATGCTGAACGATTGGGATTTAGTTTTCAATATTAATTGTATATTTACAAGTGGAAAGTTTTTGGGAAATGTTTGTTTTACAAGGGAGACTTTGCTGATTTTCAGCAGGAGTCAAACCTTAAAAGAATTGTTGAGTCTTAGTTAAAAGGGCAATTTGGTCAAGTGTGCTCGGCACCTACAGTGTCGGACGCGCACAGAGTTCGGCGTAGATTCCAAAGTGAAATTTGGATCGGGTCCTGTCAGTTATAGTCAAAGATATGTGTCAAGTTTTTAAGAGGGTGGTGACGGTACACATTGAGTTAAAATGGAAAGCAAAAATACTCCTTTTTTTTAAAATTTTTTTTATATGTAATAACAATTTATATATACCATGTAATAGGAAGACTACTGGATTTGAATTTGGGATGCTGAAAGTAGGCCTATAAAATGCGTGCAATGTCTAGCTAGCTTGGTGTAATAACCCAATCCTAATTGAATTTTTAATTATTAATTTATTCTGGTACAAGACTATTTTGCCTCTGAAATATTTTATAGGGTTAAAAGTTGACTTTTGATCGGGGTGGAATTTGAAAATTTCAATTGTATCGTTGCATAGAGCATGTTGACTTTTGATCTGAGTTGTATTGAGAAAGATACAATCAAAATTCAAGTAGGTGCAGAACCATAATTTTGCCAAATTGGATTTTTAAAAATAGAATCTCTCTCTCTCTCTCTCTCTCTCTCTCTCTCTCGCACAGAAAACCCCTGCCGGTTCGAATTTTCTTCCAACCGCTGCCATGGACCCTTGCCGCCGCCACCATAACCCGCCACCAGAGTTGGTATGGGACCAAAAGTGATCGCCACTGCTCCTTCTTCCCATCCCGACCTTCCTCCGCCGCCAACAACCAGCCCAATCATTAGGAAGTTCAAAAATCCAGCCAAAAACGACTCGGTTTTTCTCAAGCTCGTTCTCCCTCCTCCAGCTACCAAATCTGACGAGTGTGGTATGGTTTCTCGCTTATTTTTCGAGCTTTACCTAATGGCTAGGTAGGATTGGAATGATTTCTAGCCTAGGTGGTTCAATTTACAACCCTAAGTTTGGCTGGTTTTCCAATCGGATTTCTGACCACTTGTTGTCTGAATTGGACGTTATTGTAGTTGAAGAAAGTGTTCCACTCGTTGAGTAGTAGTTGTAGGTGGAAGTGTGGCCCTCGGTTTGGAGATTTTCAAGCCACCGGTACCGCTTAGGACAACCACGCGTGTGAGCACTGTAGCGGAAGGGCATTATGTCCCAATGTGATCCTCGTGTTGTCACGAGCGCGTAGGTGTGCTCGGATTTCAATTTGGATATCGTTTGAGCCTTGAAAGGATTTTGCCTATTGTGCGATTTCTGGGTTCGATATGTTCGAACAGTTGGATCGTCTTCAATTTAATATATGATGACCTAGGCACTCCTTGGATTGTTTAGGAACTCGCGGATTGTGAATCAGAGCCCCAGGTGTTCCGATTCAATTGTTTAAAGTTTAGATAAACGTTAACCGTTCGATCGTGAGCGATCCGACCGTTCGATTCAGACCAAACTTGTAGGGCAAATAGAGTAAATGTTGTTGAACTCGTAGGCACTCTTGGATCGGAAATCGGAGGTAGTGGGCCCCGTGGGCCCCGTTAACCCAATTTAGAAAGTTTGACCCTCAGTTGACCATGAGTCTTCCGAAGTAGTATCGCCTTTCGAGTACTACTAGAATGATCTTGGAAACGAAGCTTGACTGTTTATGAACTATATTGATTTTGTGTGAATTGTAAGTTTATGCTATAGTGTTTTATGATATTCCTGGGTGGTATGATATTCGAAATTTATCTTGTTACTTAATTATTGATTATTATTATGAGAATTATATAAGTATATGTTTGGGTGATATTGGAGTATTCAAATGTTGATGAGACATTATGTAATCGCTTTTGTTTTCTAGGGATATTATATTGAGTTTGGTTGTGAAGAGTGGGAATGGATTGTTAATTGGTTTTCGATGTGAATAATAAATTAGTTAAGTAACTAAGAACATATTGATAACTCATATATTTATACATTTATACCATCCATTTCTAGTCTATTTTTGATATTTTTGAGTTAAACTTGTTGCGTTTTACCTTATTTTGTGTTAGTATGTAGTTGCATCTACTTTAGGATCAAGTTGAAGGCAAAAGAAATGAAAACATGCCATTTTTGGAGCTAATCCTTGTTCAAACGTGGAAACAAGTTTCGTGACCTGTTTTGAAGTCCAAATAAAGAATCCAAGGCGACCCTGGCTTGTTTGAAGACTAAGAGCAGAATGGGAAAGCAATGGGGATTTCTAGCCTAATTTGGAGGTGCCAAATAAGGAAAAAACGTGCAAAATAAAGACTGATTTGTTAGGATCTCTTTGGAATATCTTGCAGCCTCTTTTACCCCATAAAACTTGCCTTTTAGCCATTTTTACAGACCCTATTTATTTTGGACGAATTTCACAACCCTTGACCTATTTCTTTTTGTTATTCTCTCCTTTCACACACACTTAAACCCTAGCCGTCCATATATTTCCATCATCAGGACTCATCGCAGGAGGCTGTTCTTGGAGAAGTTCAACATCAGAATTGGTTCAAGGGTTTCTTCTCATGAATTTATTTTCACTCATGTTGTTTATTTTCGTTTTAATCTCTGTGAACATGATGTGTAACTAAATTCATAGCTAGGGATTTCGATGTAGCTTTGCAACATTGATCCATGTTTCTAAGTTAAAGTATTCAGTTCATCAATTTGCTTCTTATTTCATTCACTGAATCTATTGTTAAATTTGTTTGTCAATTTTAATGTTTGATAACCATTAGGGTTGCCTACAGATTATTTGGACAAGGTTATAGTAAACATCATGCTTAATCTTGGTAGACATGTGAATGAATGAAGAGAATGCTATGCAAACATCCTGCCGTGTATTTTCTTTGATTTTTTACCGTTTTCTTGCGTGCTATTGACTCTTAACTTGGAACCAAAATTGAACATCGCAATTAGGTTGCATATTAGGAGAATTTGATCAAAACCACACATCATATGGCTGATCATATATATGTAAAACGAACTCTGAAAACAGGTTAGTAGTTGAATACAGTTTAATTTTATAAATATGGAATTAGTTTTGCAACGGTGAATTTGAAATCCCTAGTCTCATCCTTATTCTTTCTATATCAATATATCATTCACTGCTACATTCTTCTTGCATTTTAAGCTATTTTTCATTTACAACACAAAAACTACTTTCAATTTGTCACTTTCATTTTTAGTTAGGGTTCTTTCAAAACTAGTAATTTATAGAGGTCTAATCGGTCTCTGTGGTTCGACACTCTTACTTGTACCACTATACTAACCATAAATTGGCACTTGGAAGGAACACAACACATATTTAACTACACGTACATATGTATATATATATATATATACATATATATATATATACGCAGTGGTTTAAGAATTGTGAATTATAGACATTAGTTCTCAATAGTATGTGGTGTTAATTCAAAGGTAGTTGAGAACTGATTTTCTGGAAGTTGAGAAAAAGGATTTGAATTGTGGATTTGTGGAATATGATTTTCAAACCCACCATAGGAGTATCCCCCCAGTTGCCTTGAAACAGTTTGTCATTTATGATAATGCCCCACGAGTATCGAGGATTGCGGCTCAATTGACTTGGTGTCTCCAAGGCCTGCGAGGATTACGACTTGGGTGGACTTGGTGTCTTCGAGGCTTGCGAGGATTGCGGCTTGGGTGGACTTGCGGAATTATATTGGAATTGACGGATTACTGGAATTGACGGTATATTGTGGGAATTAAATAGAAAACCATGGAATTGAAGGAATCTTATCGGAATTGATGGCATATTAAAGGAATTGACGATTGATGGCAATTAATTGAAAAAATAAATGGGGGGTACGCCTAGGTGGAGAGCATTTTGGTTTTAAGAGGTTTAAACTAAACTGATGATTTCATCTTGGTATTTTTTTAATAGAAGTTTTAATATCTATTTTCTAATTATATGAGACAAGAATTTAAGGTTTCCAAGATATAAGGATTTTCTATAAATCATATCTATTTTCTTATGGAATGAATTTGTTTTACATGTGAAAGAGGGGAGAATATTTTACTTAAATCGTTGGTAAGGTTCTCGTGGTTAAGGCTATTTTAATAGTTTTCTCATTTTCTTACTCGTTTGTAACAATTTAATTTTATATTTATATAAATATAAAAAAGTGGAAGAACTACATGTAGCTTGATCACTTAGTGAGGGTATGCAGGTAGCCTAGGGTCCCACCCAGGTGCAGTCGCGAACTAAAGTTACTTATGGAAAGCTAGTTTCACTTCTTTGGTTGTGAATGAGTTTGGTATCGACCTTATCGGTGGTTTTAAGCTCTATTGAAAACGAGGCTTGAGTGAATGAATATTGACTTTTCCGTTGGACTAAGTGAGTGTTGTTAAATTGTGGGTGTGGCCAAGACAGGTTTGAAACCGTTTTGGATCGTTGTATGAATTGGGCCGAGTGCTTAAACTACTTATGATTGTGTTGGGTGTTAAACGTTGCTTGATGGAAATTGGAAAGTTATCTTATGTTAATTATGGTGAGCAGGCGTAATTTAATTCGAGTTCAATAATTGCTTTGTTAAATCTCATTATTTGACTTAAGGGTTTCGCTGGTGGTTCTGTTTTGAATTATTGAAGGTCAGAGGCTTTTTGTAGACTGCTAGACAGATAACCTGTGCATACTGCTAGTTGTGGATATTAACTGTGTTTTTAACAGGTTGAAAATATTTCAGAAATGAGTATTTACAGGGCACTCTGCCAAATTTTTGGCAGAAGTCAAACTTGAGATTAATTTTGGTATTTGTTAGAAGGACAATTTGGTCAATTGTGCCTGACACCTGCCAGGTTTCGGACACGCACAGGGTTCGACTCAGATTCCAAAGTGGAATTTGGGTCAGGTCATGTCACTTGGCCCCACACTAGCCTGGCACTAAGAGGGGTTAGCTTAGGCCCTGCTTAGTCAAGGGTTTTTCTGGTCCTGCGGGTTGAGCCCATGGGAGGGCCATAAATGTAATCATAATTAAATAAAGGCAAAATTGTAGCAATGGTCCCTGGACTAAGGCCCAACTTTACTTTGTGTCCCTCATATTGCTAAATTGTTGATGTGGTATTTTAATTATGCCTCCAGTTACAGAAATAGTCTTTTCCGTCATCTCAGTCAACTTTTCCGTTAAATTTGATGACATGGCATGAACGGTCCTACTTGGCATGGGCAAAAATGTCTTTTCACACATTAAAATGATTAAGCCGATTTTGAAAGTGAAATCTTGGCATTGGCAAAATTGTCTTTTCACAGATGAAAAGGATTACACTGATTTTGAAAGTGAAAGTTATCAAAAGTTGACATCAAACAAAGGAAAAAGCGAGTGAAAGGGGAAGGAGAAAAGGGGAAAAGGGGTAGGGTTTCTTGATTACGATGTTTCAAAGTGAGATTTATGGTCGAAATGTGATGCTTGAAAGGTAGATAGTGTTGATTGAAGTATTAGTCCATTATTGAAGATTTTAGGGTTCGGTTTTGAGACAATCGAAAGTGATAGTGTTTCGGTGTTTACAAAGTCTTTACAAAGAGACTTCACATGGAGATAGTGTTTAGGTGGTCCAGAGACCATCCAAAGTATGGTAAGTTACTACAACTTTAACTTAGTGCGCTGAATATTTTATAGGTTTATGCTTTGTCTGCATATGTGTGATCCTGTGTTGCTACCTTGGTTTGGCTAAATGTGTGGTCCTGTGTTGTTACCCTGGTTTGGCTAAATATGTGGTCCTGTGTTGTTGTCCTTGGTTTGGCTATATGTGTGGTCCTATGTTGTTGTCCTTAGTTTGAGGCAAGAAAATGTGGTTTCAAAATATTGTTTTTTGGTCAAATGTTGTAACCAAAGTAATATTGTTTAACACGACCAAACATTGTGCAATCATCATCTCAGCTAGTTTTAAGACCACCAAACACTGGCCAATCTTCACCTCAGCTAGTTTCAAGCTAAAGTGTAATCTCTTGCAAAGAGGATTAGACCACCCAAAACTGGCCAATCTTCACCTTAGCCAATTTCAAGCCACGGTATCATATTTGAATCTCCTACAAAGAGGGCTAGACTTTGGAGACCATGATTATGTTCCTAAATCCAAACATCATGATGTGTAATTGCTTGAGTTTTGGGTTAGGTGGGAATTTGAAAGTGATATTTTCAACAATTTGGTGTTTTGCTGGTTAGGTTTGATGTTTGGGTTAGGTTTTGGAACCATCTTTTGCTATCCAGGGCTAGACATTAGATATTGGTTGGAACTTTGTATTTGGAAGGCATATTTTGAGTATGAACTCTGATTGAAATTTGGTTATGTATTTGGAGTATGCAATTGGAACTCATGTAAATTTTGGATTCAAGTTATGCAATTGTCAAATTATCTCTTAAGTGATGTTATTATACACTTACACATTACAATGGCACAAATGTCACAAATGTACCAAACTTTGGATTCAAGTTATGCAAATGGCACAAATGTACCCTACTTTGATTCAAGTTGTGAAATGACACAAATGTACCAAACTCATTACACATTTCACTATTTGATCATCAAATTCTCTGGAATTTTTTTAGACAAATTTAGGATCTTAATCATCACCATTGCAACCATGAAACCAAGAACCCATGCCACAAACAAACCCACCCACATTAGTTTCCCTCTATGTCGATACACCATAATTTTCTCATCCATTTTCATTCTCTGCCTTCCTAGTCTTCCAACTATTGCTGTCAATTCCTTGTTTTCTTGCTCAATTGCTCTGAGCTTATCTTTTAGTCCTTCATTATCTTCTTTTATTTGATTCAGTTCCTGCTCCATACCTCTCATTCTTCTTAGCAACCCAGGAAGAACTTCCTTTCCTCGTGGGCATATCTCTTCATCCACCCACTCCTAATAATGAGCTTTGCCTCTGTTCTTCTGAAGAATTTTCCATATCCAGGGTTAGATCTAAAATCCACGGACCAAAAAACACAAAATTCCAAACAAAGTGACTTACCCAATTATTCTCACAAGCCTCAAATCTTCTCCAAGATTCGAATCTATCCATGAAGTCCATCTTTTAATAGCTCCCCCACAATCACAAAGCTTCCATGTGTTATGGCTCCCCGATCTCTACGACATCTCCTTTCTACTCTCCCTCTGTAAGTTTTTTTTTGGCCAAATGCCCTAATATTAATAGAAATGCCTGAGATGGAATTAAGTTTAGCGCCATAAATTTGAGAGGTTGCTTATATGGACATGCCTCTGTTCAATCTAGCACTTAAAAAGACAAATATACCCTTAAATTTAACTGAAAAGTTGAATGAGATGATGGAAAGGACGGTTTCTGAAACTGGAGGCATAATTAAAGTACCACGGTAACAATTTAGCAATATGAGGGATGAAAAGTAAAGTTGGGCCTTAGTCCAAGGACCATTGCTACAATTTTGCCTTAAATAAATACAACCATAATTAATATTAATCTCATAGAGGGGGTGGTCTTTTGGCATTATACCATCCATTTATCCTTATTTTTTCCTCAAAATTTTGAGAAATTTTCACTAGTCGATATTCTCCATCTGTCAGCCAGACTCGAACCATGGCACTGACGCACAAGGAGGACCACACTCACCAATGTCACTTAAGCTTGTTTTGTGACATATCTCCATTATTTTTGTATTTATAACATGTATGTTTGTTATTATTATTACTAATAACCTCACTAATAAGTCCCTCAAAAGACTTCGAGAGGTGTTGGTGGTGCAGGCTAGGGTTTACAGGTGGTTGGCATCTAGGTTTTTTCTTAGGCCGTATGGATCTTGAGCATTCTAGGATTTTCAGTGTGGGGCATGGTTTTAGGCAGCTAGGGCTGCTGGTTGCAATCTTTGTTCCCCTCTCTCCGTGCACTTTTACTGTTTTTGAGGAATTAATCTGCAACAATGAGTGAGCTAATAAGGTGACGAAGGCCTACCTCGAGGGGTCTCCCTGATGTGTTCGCTGAAACATTTGTGGGCTTGGCATTTGATAAACATTCCTATTATGATTCTCTTATGTTGGAAGTTCGTCAAGCTAAGAGGCCAATCTTGATCCTCCTACACTCTCGGGTAGGAGTCTAGATTAAGATTCAAGGAGATCGTATTTGGTACTTATGCTAGCTATGTTCTGACACTCATGAAACGTTGTTCTGTACATCGAATTATGTATTTTTCTGTGTTCTTTCTAGTGGTCCAAAGTGCCTACGTTGGACTCTCTTGTTAGTCCATGGCTTGTATGGTACTCTTTCCTACCCTGGGTTTGTCCCATATAGTTTTCCTAGGAAGGTTTTAACGAGGCCAATGTACTCTGAAATTGGTACTTGGGTAAAGGGGGTAAACTAAAACCCCAATGGACAGTTGTATGACAACAATGAACCTTTCGAGGCATAAGAAAATCAAAAGAAGAATTTTTGAAATAAAGATTTTCGGATTTTGGGTGTGTTGATAAATTTTTGGGTTTGAGTGTTCAAACTTTAGATCCAAATCTTGTTTTTGGGAAGCTTAGGCCAAGGATATAATGTTGGAGTATGATTTCGAGCCTTAAAGATGGTATTTGAGGTGTGTTGAAAGAGACTTTCGAGAAAATTATGAAATGCTGTATTTTTCTGGAAATTTCAGTTCATGGGCCTTAGTTTGGCTCTCGTGTTCCTTTGATATGTGAAGTATTGTTTTTATTTTTATTTTTTTATTTTTTTATTTTATAAAGGCTTTGATGTTTTGGAAACTAGGAATAGCAACGGTCAAAACCCTCTTGATTTCACTGATTTTGGTTAAGTTTTGGGGGATCAAATATTGATGTGAAGTTAGGTTTTTCAAAACTGCCAAAACAGAGGAAGCTCGAAAATGAAAAATTTAGATTTTTGGGTCTGTCTTTGGGTTCAAATTTCTCACTAACCGTAGCTCCATTTTCACACATCTTTATATGTATAAAAAGCTGATGCTATTAGCTTCAATTTGAGTATAGTCTTACAAAGTTTTGCTATTGTTAGTCAAGCAAAAAACAAAGTGGAAAATAGGAAAAGAAAAAGGTCTTTTGGGGAAGACGATGAATAGTACCATGCAATCACCATATGTGTGTTCAACGCATATGGTGCAATGTTGGTGTCGTTCGTCATCCTCCCCAACTTTGTTTTTCATTTTAATTACTTTGATGTTGGTTTTGGGACCATTTGAGACTCATAACTTTTTGACCAAAAATTATGTTAAGCAAAAGCACTAAATATTATTTGTCTCTATTGTTCGATTTAGGCTTAATTGGAAACAGAAGAATTGGAAGGGTAATTCGATAATCTAGCTAGTCGGACACGAGGTAGGGTTCCCTGATTTCCCGATGATTGGGCTATGTCACTTTTAATCTTGGTGCTTATTTATAGTACTATAAATATGAATACTATTATTTATTTGCTCAGTGAATATTATGTGATGTTATTTAAATATTATTATTGATGTTTCTCTGTGGATATTATTTGATGTTGGGTGAATATTTTTATTCATGGATTAAGCCTAAAATATTATTCTTATTCTTTGTATTATTATTCCGCAGAGATAAATGATGTTTGCATTGCATTTCATATGCATCATAAATACAGTGGTATTGGGGTGTGTGTGTCGTTTGAGGTATATCTAAGGGGTGGGAGAAGACCTTAGATATATTTGAGTTAAAATGTGGAATATATTCAGGTGACGGGAGCAGGGCCTCAAGTGAAAAATGAAAGTTGAGAAATTCGTAAACAAAAGAAAATGGGTTAAGGGACGGATGGGCACTAGTTCATATTGTAGGGTATTCAGAGCCACAATGATAAAACGCATGGTATGGGACATGCATGCTTATTTCCCTAAGGTATGAATTAGTGAGATTAGAAGGGAGTGAATTCATGGCATCACCACATATGCAAATTTATTTAGAGTGCTGCTATTTCCACCCACTTATCCTATTTTCTCAGCCACCTTATCTTCCTACTCACCATATAAATTTGAAAAAATACAATCCTATCTTTCCACCCACCATTCTTAAAACACTACTACAAAAAGTGACAAAGACGACCAGAAAAAAACGATGGTTTAAGAGAAAACCGTCATTTTTTAAAAGACGACGGTTCTATAAAACCGCCGTGTAAGAACAACTTAAACAACTAAAAAATGGAGATTCCAATGGTTGTTTCTAAAAAATGACACACCTAATTAAAAAAGCGACGTCTTATTGAACAAGGATTTTAGCAGAGTAAAATCTAAGCCAACAAAGAACGGCAGAAGGTATGAATAAACCGACGTAGAAAGTAAAGACGATGTAAAAAAAAGCTGCCGTTTTACTCAGAAATTAACAAGACCAAGTTTTCGAAAAATGCGCCGTATAATTACAAATAAATCCACGGCGGTATAATACAAAATATAGTCGTATTAAATTAATGTACAACGACGGCAAAGATAAATTTATTGACGTCTTTCTTGTATAGTTATACGATGGTGCGTATTATAAAATTTACCGTCGTATTTATGCACTTTATGTGTCTACCCTGATATCTAAACCGTCGTCTTAATAATATTATTTTTTACTATTTATTTGTTGGATTTTGTTATCCTACGACGGTAGACCAACTAATGACAAAAATTGTAAATAACTACGACCGTTTACATAGAAAACCGCCGACAGAATCATATTTTTCTGAGATCCCAAAAGATACGTTGTGAACTTAAAATTACCATCGTATTTATTAACTTTATACGGCATACCTTATATTTAAACCGTCTTCCTTAATAGGAATTTTTTTAACAATTTATTTCTTGGATTTTGTTATCCTACGTTGGTAGATCAACTTAATGACAAGAATTGAAATAACCACAACGGTTTATATAGAAAACCGCCAACATAATCAGATTTTTCTGCGAACCCAAGTACGAAATCTTACCAAATGGAACTCTGTTCCTCATCATAATCGGACCACAGAAAGACAATATTTTAAAGGTTAATGATGTATGTGTTTTGTGTCTTTGAGATACACAAATGCACATACACATTAACATCCAAAAAATTGCCTCTGAAATTTGACGACGGCAACATCCAAACAATTGCCTTCTAAAATTTCACGACGGCAGCCACATATTTGCATTCAGAGAGACAATTTTTTGAACGTTGGTGATGTGTGTATGTTTGTGAATCAGATACACAAACATACACACACACACCAACATCCAAATAGATCTGCCTCCTAAGAGGTGAGATAGAGAAACTGGCAAGAAGAAGTTGAAACCCTAATTGAAAACTAAAACTGAAAGAACTCGTGAAAAAAAACTCTATTTATAATTAAAAAATTAAATCCACGTCGGTTATATTACACTTAATGACGTTTAACAAAAAGAGTCTACGTCGGTCCGTACCAACCCTTTAGACATATAAAATACTTCCCACATCGGTTATGGTATTTCCATGACGTAGTACAGACATATTAGGCCGGTTTATTAGCGCAAAACAAATATATTGCGTCGTCTTAGTCTCAGAGAAAAAAACCAACGACATAATCAATTAAGTAACTGACGTAGAAATGAAAGATGTCGGTAATTATAAACCTACCGCCATCTTACTTTAATATACTACAATGACATCTGTGGAATAAAAAAAGACGACCAAAAAAGACGACAGTAGAACAAAAAACCGTCGTTGTTTTTATGTTCGTATTTAGATGCTAAGGCAATTTTATTATTTAATTTTAATAGTTTGGTCTGTTCTCCTTCTGCAGGACTTGGATAGTTCAAAGCATTGATAATGTCTTCATCATATCTCCCAGCAACTACTGATTCGATTGCTCAGGCTTTAGAGGCCAAAGCCCCATCTGAAGCCATTTCTATTCTTTATCACATTCTTGAAAACCCATCTTCTTCTTCTGAAGCTCTATGGATAAAGGAACAGGCTATCACAAATCTGACGGATCTTCTTAGACAAGAAAATCGAGCAGAGGATCTTCGTAACCTTCTCACCCAGTTGAGGCCTTTCTTTAACTCGATTCCCAAGGTGAAAACTGCAAAAATTGTATGTAGTATTATTGATGCAGTAGCTAAAGTACCATGCACATCTGATCTTCAGATTTTCCTTTGCAAAGAAATGGTGCAGTGGACCCGTGCTGAGAAGCGAACTTTCCTTCGACAGCAAGTGGAGGCCAGGCTTGCATCGCTTTTGATGGAAAGCAAGGAGTATTCAGAAGCACTAAGTCTCCTATCAGTCTTGATCAAGGAAGTGAGAAGGCTAGATGACAAGCTTCTTCTTATGGACATAGATTTGTTGGAGAGTAAGCTCCATTTCTCTTTGAGAAAGACAATGTGTCTTTGAGAGACACCAAAACGCATACATCATTAACATCCAAATTATTGTCTTTGAGATGTGAGAGAGAGTGATGATGCATGTGTGTCTATGAGAGAGGAAGACGAGCCTCCAGAAGAACTTGGAACCTTAAATGAAAACTGAAACTGAAAGAAAGCGTCAAATTATACGATAAATCTTTAAAACCCACGGCGGTCCTTACACACAAATTGCCGTTTAATTTAAACATCCACGTCGGTTATTCTTTAATGGAATCCACGTCGTATATTATAACATAATCCACGTTGGTATGTTACAAAAACACGACGTGTTAAATCTATGTACCATGACGCGAGAGATTAATTTATCGACTTATTATTTTGGAGTGTACTACGACGGTACCTACAACACTACTGTCGTAGTTTTTCTATTTATACGTCTGCCTTCTCTATAAACCGACGTCTTTCTTTTATTGCTTTTTTAAAATTAATTAATTTTTCTTTTATTTTGGTAATATCTTTCTTAATATCTATCACGACGCTATATTAAAAAACCGACATTGAAGAAAATATCGTCGTGGAATTATATATAAACACGGCATTTTATGAAAACTAAGGGTCGTTAAAAAAATATACTAGGGCGGTGGAAACATATACTGACGTTTAATAAATAATACTAGGGCGCTTTCTATTAATCGCGTCGTTTTATGAAACGGTTTGTGAATATATTCAAATTTTCGTCTACCTAACTTACACTTGCACTGTCGGTGTATCGCATCGCCTTCCTCTCGTCTTCGTCGTTGTCTCTGAACTTAATCACCAAACTCCGAGAGAAAGCTTTCGTTGCACGCAAAAGGTAAGCATTTCTCACTATTTTTGTTGCTGTTTTGCATGCTCATACGGTTTTTGTTTTGAAATTTTTTTTTACCTTGTTTCTGGCCAAAATCATTTTAATTCTTTCCAAGTTTGATAAAATATACAGACAAAGAGGGAAAGTTTTCAACTTTTAACACAACTCTGTTTATTCTACTTCAACTAAATAAGACGACGGTAGCTTCTTATTTATGTGGTTAGATTTGTAGACCACGACGGTTCGTCAGTTGTCCTAGCTTTGTCTGAAAGTTGTTCTAAGTTGTTTTTAAAATGACCGTCGTTTTTTTATTTGATTGTCTAAGATATATTCATTGCAAGTTTGATTTCTCTGAACCAAGGTTTTTGTTTTTCCTAATTTGATAAAATACAAAGATAAAGAAAGAAGGGTTTGGAACAACTTCACTATTTTTGTTTTCCATCTTATATAGACGACGGTATCTTATTATTCATGTTGTTTGAATTTTCATACCACGATGTTAAATTAATATTAACGTCGTTTGAATTTCAATATCCTGACGGAATATAAATATTGCCGTAATAAAGTCTTATTACGTCTTCTGTTATATTGTTACGTCGTGTGAACAGAAGTACTACGTCCAGAATTTTTAAAAAACGTCGTTGTTTGAAGTGAAAATCTAAAATATTTTCACCTGAATGTCTGAATCTGCAATCACTTTTCTATTTTTTGTAATTATATTATAAGATGTCGGTGGTTTAATATTAACGTCGTTTTAATGTATTAACCACGTCGTTGTTTAAGTACCGTCGTTTTAAAGATATATTACGTCTGATGTTATGTTATTGAGTCGTGTGAAATGTTATCATACGTCGTGTTTTATAAATAACAGTCGTTTGTTTTCTTAATTTTGTCCTGAAATATTTTCACTTGCAGGTTTGATTTGTCTGTAACCATGGTTTCTCAAGACCAAAGTAAGGACTCTGGCTCGAAAAAAAATGGAGGTAAGGAGCTTGGATTGGTAAATCCTCAACACAAGTCCTTGAAGAAGATAAAGTTTGTTTCATCTGCTGAGACAGAACCAGGCAGCACGACAACATATTCTGAGGAGCCAAAGTCAGGTCGAGGTATAAGCACAATGCCTCGTGTTGTTAAGAGAAAATATTAGAAAATCAAGCCAGTTGTTGAGTACAATAAAAGGGGGAAAGCATGTGGCCCTGCACATACTGAGATGCAGTCCTACATTTGTGTGTTGGCACGCTCTAGAGTCCTACTTGTGGACAAGAAATGGGTTGAAATCCCCAATGATATAAAAGAGCAGATTTGGGAAGCCATTGACATGGCTTTTGTGATAGGTCAAGGGGGCAAGAAACTGGTGTTATCTTCTACTGCCAAGAAATGGAAGGATTTCAAGTCTACACTAACGAGGCATTATATCCTTCCATTCATCAAGGAGAAGGATAAATTAAGCCAACCCCCTGAACTATATAAATTCATAGAGAAAGCAGAATGGGATGCCTTTGTAGCTTCAAGGTTATCCGAACAATTTGTGTCTCTGCATTTTGAACAATCACAGAGGAGGGAGAAACTTGAGTACAATCATTGATTGTCTTGAAAAGGATATGCTGGTTTGGAGGATCAATTGGAGGAAACCATGCCCGGGGTAGAAATTGATCGATCTACCTTATGGAAGAAAGCTAGACAAGACAAACATAGTAACATCCCGGATCCAAAGGTGGCAGAGAAAGCAAAATTAATTGTAAGCCTACTCACTCTGTTTTAAATCTTTATTAAACTGTGTATTGCCGTGATAATTCTTATTTCATCTTCTGTTATATTTTTGCGTCGTGTGAATAATATTACTACGTCTAAATGTTTTAAAAAACGCTGTTACAGGTCTGAGTCTAGAATAAGACGTCGGTGGTTTATTTATGGCGTCGTTTGAAACTACTAACCACGTCGTTAGTTAAGTACCGTTGTGATAAATTTATGTGACATAGATTGCTACGTTATGCATCGTGTGAAATTATATAATACGTCATTTTTTATATAAATAACCGTCGTGTGTTTTCTTCTGCTGACTTTTTTTTAATATATATTTGTTTTAGGATGAATTGCAAAAACAAGTCTCTAAAGGCAGTCTTACGGTATCTGGCAAGTAATGATGTGTTGACAATGGCTTTGGGTCCCGAGCATCCAGGGAGAGTTTAAGGGGTAGGTGTTGGGATTTCCCCTAAGCAATACTTCAATTTACCTAGACAACAGAGGGTAAAGTTTGCCGATCAATTAAAGGAAAGTGTAAGACTTGTCCTTCAACAAGAGACTTTAAAGATGGAGGCTAGAACCAAGCAATTGGTAGAGGCTGAGAGGGAAAATATTATGAGTCAGCTTTCCCAACTCATCCCCAATTTTGATCCAAGCATGCTTAAACCGAAAACTAGCCCCTGTCAAAACCAAGGTCGAGGGCAAAGTCCCAAAAATCCAATGTCGAACAAAGCAAGCTGCTCTGGGGCTCTTGATCGGAGATCCCTACATTTTGAGGATGATACTGCCAAGTATGGGGAAAAGCAGGATGAAATTGTAAGATCTCTGAACTTTGAATTCTCTATTTTTTCTAAAAGCTATTAGACGTCGTTATTGTTAATAAAACCGTCGTTTGAAATACATACCACGACGATTTTATTAATAAACCGTCGTTTTGGTTTAAATACCACGTCGTATTTAGTTTACTTGTTTTACACGCCAATAGACGTCGTTATTTTTGAAAACTTTTATGGTGATTTAGACGACGGTTTTAGTCCTTACCGACATAATAGATAAATCCCACGACGTTTATTATTTACCATCGTTTAATGATTTTAAGACGTCCGTAATTTGTACATACCGTCTTGTGTTATGCCTTACCACGACGTTTTAATTTAATTTTTTTACTTTTTGTACAATCTGTCTTATATATATTTCTTTATTTCTTAAAACAGAAATCTAGGGATTTAGAAAAGCAAGATGAAGAAAAGAAAGATGAAAAGCAAGATGAAAAGGTAAATTCTCATAACTTTGCCTTTTTTATTTGTTTTTCAAATTTTAGACGTCAATATTTTCTTTAAACAGTCGTTTGTTTTAAATTTCCATGGCAATTTTGTTTTTAATTGAATTTTTAAATTGTTGTACAAGCTTTCTTATATATCTCTCTTTATTTATTAAAACAGAAATTCAGTGGTGGAGAAAAGGAAATTGTGGTAAATTCATTATCTATGAATTTTGCATTTTAATTAGACGTCGGAATTTGTTTTCTATGACGTAATAAATTATTCACCACGATGGTGTTTTGTTACCGTCGTTTAAATTATTTATCAGATGACGTTGTTTTCTTTATACCGTCGTGTTTATTGAATTACCACGTCATTTTATTTTGCTTAATTTCTTTAAACAGAATATTGAAGTAGTTGATTATTCAAAGCTGAAGGTGCCATCTTCTTTACAATCCCTTTGTCGTTATGTGGAAACGACACTAAAGCCTCAGGAGAAGATTATGACCTTTACAATTGAGAAGGAGGTGTTTGGTGAAGATCGTAGCACCTTCGTCTTGCATGAAGATATTACACAGTTTGCAGGCATGGAAGAAATTGGGGCTACTGTGGTTGTAGTATATATGAGGTTTTTCCTTATCAAATATTTATTTCACGCTCTCCTTTCTGTTGAAGAAAAAAAGTCATGTGATCATTTCATATATATATTTAGGTGCCTATTTGATAATTTGAAAGCTACAAATATGTTGAACATGGTTGGCTTTATCGACCCTGCTCAAGTTAATGCCAACGCTGGGTCATTAACTGAGAGATCACGTTTGGTAGCCAATCGACTTCAAAAGACAGATGGTGAACAGATTTTCATGATGCCTTACAATCCAGGTTAGTCTCCTTAACAGGATTTTGTTTGTATGATGCACTGCGTATAAAACTGTTTAACCTTTATATTAATTTTGTGCAGCCGTCATTGGGTCTTGTTCAATGTGAGAGCAAAGAAGGAAACTGTCTATTTTCTGGATCCTCTGCCCGGAAATTGAGTGGTTGATGAGGAGGCCAATAACATATTGAACAGTGTTATCAAAATGTATAATTCACGCATAGGCAGACAAGGCTGTAAAGCAACCATTTAGAAAACTCTACCAGGCACACCAAAGCAACCAAGCAGTGTAGAATGCGGCTATTATGTCATGCGCTTCATGAGAGACATCATCATGGATCCTTCCCTGGAGTTTGAGAAGACGGTAAGAAGAAAATTTTCAGATTTATTTTATGTGGTTTTTTGTATTATCAATGACGGTCCTTTTAAAATTACCGTCGTTGCATCAATATACTATGTCGGTTATGAAAAATAGCGTCGTCTGTGATTGAATTTCTATTTATTTATAAAGCTTAATAATCATTGTTTATGGATTGCAGTTTTCAAAGGGAAACGATCAATCGCTATACCCTCAAGCAGCCATTGATGAAGTCAGGAAAGAATGGGCAGAGTTTGTTTGCCTTCATATGGAGTAGAGGATTTTTAGAACACTTGAAATTTTTATATAATGTACACATTTTGTTAGAATTAGTAAAGTTTTTGTACAAATTTTTTTAGAATTAGACAAGTTTTTGTACAAATTTTGTCTATAATATACATCCTTTTTTTCCTTGAATTTTTTTTGAGGTTTTCGTAATTTAAAAAAAAGAAATTACGTAACCGACGTGTATCGAACGACATAATTATGTCAAAAACCGTCATCTTATGGTGTACAAAAGTTTGTAAAAAAATAAAACGAGAGGAGTACATTACAGACGACGTCTAAAGGAAATATAGGTGACGTTTAATGCATGTTCCATTTATTACAATGGACGTTGGAACAAATAACAACGTCATCGTTTGAAACAAATCTGACGTAAAAGGATATTTAGACGACATAGATGACATGGTAATTCAATTACACGGCGACACCTCTTTAGTTTAAGTCGTGATATACCGTTTGTACGTCGATGACAGCCATTTAAGTTGTATTTAAACGACGTCATTTGAGTGAAAATTTCGCCATGGGTTCGCTTTTAAAAGACGTCCTTTTTAAAAGTAAGTCGTTTATTAGATTTACAACGTCGTTACTTTCTTAACGCCGACGTGGTTTGTTGGTGTTTGTAAGAATATTTTATTCTATTTAATTCAAAATAAAGTTAAAATATAAAAAAAAAATGCAACATCAACTCCTATGAAGTCATTGATATATTTTCTTCCCTTTAAAGCTTAAAAAAAATGCAGTTTGAGTAATACAAATTTAAAATGACCACCAAAAAAACAATTGTTTTGATGAGTCATAACATCACTTATAGTTTGATGGTTTAGGGTTTAGGGTTTAGGGATGTTATATATTAAGGTTTAGGGTTGAAGGATAATTTTTGGGGTTTAGGGTTTATGGTTGTTATATATTAGGCCGTAAAACCTTAAACCCTTTTCTAAAATTATTATTTTTAAATATATAATTTAGGGTTTAGGGTTTAGGGTTTAGGTATTATTTTTTAACGATATTTCTTTTTCAATCGATGATTTACGACGCTTTCTAAACCAGATTCCTTTAAAATGACGTTGTACACGAATAACAACGTCATCGATTTAAAAAAAACATAAAAGGTTATTCAAACGACGTTATTAGTTCAACAGACGACATGGTTGGTTTCAAATAAACAGCGTTAAGTTCAGTGTCTTAGTCGTGGAATAATGATGTTACGTCGGTTTTGGTGAAACTTTCGCCATGGTTTCGCTTTTAAACGACATGCAATTTGAGTAATACAAATTTAAAATGACCACAAAAAAAAAATTGTTTTGATGAGTCACAATATCACTTATAGTTTGATGGTTTAGGGTTTATGGTTTCGGGGGTTAAAGGAATATTTTTGGGATTTAAGTTTTTTGGTTTAGATATTTTTGGCCCTAAAACCCTAATCCCTTTTCTAAAATTATTTTAAAAAAGAATTAATTTGTGTTTGCTTCATTAGGGTTTAGGGTATATTTTTTATTATTTAATTTTCTGTTCATTCCACCCATCGCGCACGAGTTCGAATCCTAGCAAAACCAAAACCCACTTATTTAATTAGTTTCTCATACATCAGTTTTTTTTTTCCGTCGTAAGGAGTTACCACGACGCATTTCGTGTAAGAAGCATTGTAACAACTCAAACCAAAAATTAATATTTAATTATTAATTTATTGGAGGAAAAGACTAAAATGCCCTTTGAATTTTTATTAGGTCAAAGGTTGACTTTTTGACCAAGAGGAAATTTGAGAATTTCAGTTATACCGTTGCGTAGAGCGTAGCGAGATGAATTCGTAGACACATAGTGGGTCCAAATCCGAGTTGTATTGAAGGATTTATAGTCAAAATAAGTTGGATGGCAAAATAGTAAATTTGGAGGGTCTGTTTTTTTTAAAAACCTTCATCTTCTCTCTCTCTGTAGCACCCGAGCCCCCATTTTTTCCCTCCAGCGGTGGCTTCAAGAGCCACTGTCGCCACCACAGCCACGACGGGCCATGGGACCGGACCCAAACGGACCGGGCAGCTCCCCTTCCCTTTCCGGTCAAACCCCACCGACGAAACCGACAGAACCGCCGAATTAGCCCAGAAAAGCCGGTTTTAGCAGAATTTTTCAAGCTTCCGTTCTCCCTCCTCCGGCCACGAAACCAGTCGAGTAAGGTATGGATTTCTAGCTATTTTTCTTGCTCTAGCTGATGGTTGAGTAGGATTTGAGGAATTTCTAGCGTGAAAGGGTTAATTTCGAACCTAGGGTTTGGCCGGTTTTGAGACCACGGTTTCAGCCACTTCCGGCCACTTTTTGGGGTATGTCCAAGAACAAAAGTGGTTCCAAATAGAGTGTTTTACCTAGGATAGGAGTCTTGAGCCGAGATGTTGAGATTTTCCGGCAAAGCGTTATCGCTTTAGGCACCACGCGCTGCCAGCGCGTGTGGCGGCGCGTGGGCAGCAGGGTGGGGACCACAGTCAGTTCTAGAGTGATCTCCTAGTCCTCACGAGCGCATAGGATTTCGCGGATCTTAATTCGGATAACGTTTGAACCCCGAACGGACTCGCCTAGTATGCGATTTCCGGGTTCTATACGTTTGAACCGTTGGATCGTAGTCAATTTCAAGTATGTTAATCTAGACTTTCCCAAGATCGTATCGTATTTGACGGATCGTAAAACGGAGTCCCGGATACTCCAGAAATATCAGCCCTAGGGTGGGGTTTATAAAATAAACCGCCATGTGTCCGAACAGAGGAAAGAACTACGTGTGGCTTGATCCTCAAGAAGGGTACGTAGGCAGCCTACGATTGTTTAGGCGCAGCCATGAGTTAGAGGCTCGGGTTTATGTTATTGTTTTCGTGGTATTTTGGTCTTTTACGATCCACGCTACTTGTGTCAATTTAAACTGGATTCGCCCGGATTTCAAAGTGGACTTTGGGTCGGGTCGTTTCAAGCATCATATTTCGTTTTTAGTTTTGACGACGGTTTTTTATTTGCGTCGTACATAGTTTTACCACGACGTCGTTAATGTAATAAGCGTCATGTTTAATGTGAAATTTTAACAACGGTTGTTTTTTTTTGTCAATGTTTTAAAGAGTGCGCTTTCTAAAAATTTTCGCGGCGACCTAAAATTTTCAGATTTCGCTCTAAATTCCCTTAACATTTCGCTCTCCAACTTCAACTCTAATTCAAAGTTGAGCTCTCCAGGCTCCGTCGAATCGAAGTAGGCCATAATTTGTGAGCTCTGCCTACTTGTAAGTACAAACCCTTATCTTCCCCTTGTAAATTCATTGAATGATATTCAGTTGTTTTGTTAAAGGGTTTTAGATATGTGTTTTGCGATCTTTTAATAATGTTGTCGGAGGTATGGGTTCATGGATTTTCTGTTTAAAGTTTTCATGATCAATCGGGAATGGATTTAATGTTGTCGGATATTTTAATCACTCTCTGTTATGTTGAATCGGGAATGGATTTATTGTTTTCAGGCTTAGTGTATGTTGGTTTCATTCTTAGTATACGTGTTCTTAATACCCAACATAAAAATTAATGTATATGTTGTGTTCTTAATAGGGTTTAGGGTTCTTGACAATAAACTGGGATCTCGACGCTTTTTTAGGCATACGACGACGGTTTTTTAATAAACCATCGTGTGTATAATCGTCGTCTGTATAATATATTACTTGCTATTAAAACTTTATATAATCTGCTATAGTGATGGTCATTGCTTGTCTTTTCACTTTATTATAGATAATAGGGTATAGTGTTGGAGATGGATAAGTCATGGATGCACTCAGATAGAAGATCGAAAGCATATGAGTTAAGGTGGAATCATTTTTGAACTTTTCTGTAGAAAATCTTCTAACTACAACACATATCCGTTGTCCATGTGTTGAATGTGTGAATTTGAAATTGTTTGGGGTTGGAATTGTAAGGGATCACTTATACTTTAATGGAGTTGACCAAAGCTATAAGAATTGGACATTTCACGGAGAACCTTGGGAAGCAGCTACTAATGCTAGTAGAAATGTTGAAGAAGATGATGACCATAGTAGGTACAGTTTTGTATCTGAAGAAATAGAGATGGATGATAATGATTTTGGTGATTTTAGATCCGATCCTTATGAGTTTGCCAATGTGATTAGGGATGAAGATCAACCATTGTACCCTAGTTGTAGAAAGTACATGAAGTTATCGGTATTAGTGAAGTTTTATAATTTGAAGGCAAAACATGAGATGAGTGATGTTTGTTTTACAGAATTATTGATACTTCAAGGCGATTTGCTTCTAGAAGGAAATACAATACCGGCCTCTATGTATGAGGCAAAAAAGACTTTGTGTGCATTGAGGCTGAGTTATGAGAAAATGCGTGCATGCCCCAATGATTGCATCTTGTATAGGAAGGAGTATGAAGATTCAACTAATTGTCCTACTTGTGGTATCTCAAGGTGGAAGGAAGACAAAGATTCAATCTTGAAAGAGGGTGTGCCAGCGAAAATGGTGTGGTATTTTCCTCCAATTCCAAGGTTTAAAAGGATGTTTCAATCACATGAGACAACTAAGAGTTTGACTTGGCATGCTGCTAGAAAATCAATTGACGGTCAGATGTCTCATCCGGCGGATTCCCCATCTTGGAAACTTCTTGATGATAAATGGCCCGAGTTTGATAATGAGCCCAGAAACTTGAGATTGGCTCTTTCATCTGATGGATTCAATCCCCACAGTTCTCTAAGTAGCATATATAGTTGCTGGCCAGTTATCTTAGTTACATATAATCTCCCTCCATGGCTGTGCATGAAATGAAAGTTCATGATGTTGTCCTTACTGATTTCCGATCCTAAACAACCCAGAAATGATATAGACGTCTACTTGGAGCCTTTGATTGATGATTTAAAATCTTTGTGGGATAGGATTAGAAGAGTGTATGATGCACATAATGGAGAATACTTTACACTCAGAGCTGCATTAATGTGGACAATTAATGATTTCCTCGCCTATGGAAACTTATCTGGTTGTGTTGTTAAAGGATATAAAGCTTGTCCAATATGCGGCGATGATACACCTAGTCACAGGTTGAAAAATGGCCACAAAATTTGTTATATTGGGCATAGAAAATGATTACCAATCAATCATCCATATAGGAGGTAACGTGCAGCTTTTAATGGGAAACCTAAATATGGCACGCCTCCCGAGCCATTAACCGGAGAAGAAGTGCTTCATATGGTTGAAGATGGTGATAGAGTTTGTTGGAAGAAGAAATCAATATTCTTTGATCTCGAGTATTGGAAATACCTTCCTGTGAGGCATGTCCTAGATGTTATGCACATTGAGAAGAATGTTTGCGATAGTATCATTGGTACATTGCTGGAGATCCCGGAAAAAATAAAGATGAGATTGCTGCTCGATTAGATTTATTGAACATGGGGGTCAAAACTGATTTGCTACCCGAGTATGAAGAAAGATGTACTCGTTTGTCTCCCGGGCCTTGGAATTTGTCAAGGGCAGAGAAGGGAGAGGTTTGCAATTCTTTCTATGGTATGAAGGTCCCTGAAGGTTATTTTTCAAATATAAAAAATCTTGTATCTTTACAAGATTCAAGACTTGTTGGCCTTAAATCACATGATTGTCATACCTTAATGCAACAATTGCTCCTTGTGGCAATTCGTTTTGTTTTGGAGAAGCCTGCAAGGTATGCAATAACTCGTTTGTGCTTCTTCTTCAATGCTATATGTGCAAAGACGGTTGATTTCCAAGCTAGATAAGTTGGAAGAAGATGTAGTAGTTACTTTGTGTTTGCTTGAGAAGTACTTTCCCCCTTCATTCTTTGATATCATGGTTCATCTAGTAGTACATCTTGTCAGAGAAGTTCGTCTATGTGGGCTAGTATATTTTAGATGGATGTATCCGTTTGAAACATATATGAAAGTGCTAAAGGGGTATGTTCAGAATCATACTCGCCCCGAAGGTTGCATTGCTGAGCGGTATATAGCTGAAGAAGTTGTAGAGTTTTGTACCGAGCATTGATTTGATGTTAGTACAGTTGGAGTGCCTTCAAGCCAAAAGATGGGAGTTTCAAAGCCATTATTAGGTTGCACAATGAGCGTAGTTGATCGGGACCTGTTGAACCAAGCACATCTATATGTCTTGGAGAATACGGAGGAAGTCCTACCTTATATCGAGTACGTATGAGTTTTATTCTTTAAGTTTCCATTTTAAATTAGTTCTTATGTTTATCTTATATGTTTGGGACCGTAATGCTTGAATTTTTCGTGTCATGTAGGCAACATATGATCCACATCAAGACCGCTTATCCAAAATTTAGAAAGAGAACAAAGTGGTTGCAAGATAAGCACAATAGCACTTTCATTCAATGGCTACGGTTCAAGGTATATGTTATTGAATAACATATTGGACTTTTAATTTTCTTCTTTCTATGTTAGATTGAATTAAGATATGATTAATTTGCAGGTTCAAAGTGAACTTAATGAGGAAGACAATCATGGCGTATCAGAAAATTTAAGGTGGCTAGCAGCTGGTCCAAACATGGCAGTGCCATCATATAGGAGCTATCTTATTAAAGGTATTAAATTTAACATCAAGGCACAAGATGATGTGCGGACAACTCAAAATAGTGGAGTTTATTTACTTGCACATACCATGCAAGTTGCTAGTGCCAAGGATAAAAACCCAATTCTCTCAAATATGGGTTTCTATGGTGTCATTCAAGAAATTTGGGACCTTGACTACCAAAAGTTTACAATCCCGGTCTTTAGGTGTGATTGGATAGATAGTACTTCTGGTCTTGTAGTCAATGAACTTGGATTTAGCCTTGTAGATTTGAGTAAAATTGGACATAGGAATGACCAATTTGTTTTGGCTTCTCAAGTCAAACAAGTATTTTTTGTTGATGACCCGATGCATCGTGGTTGGTCGGTGGTGTTATCAATGCCTAATAGAGAATATAATGATGTTATTGGTGATGATGTCTTAGGTGATGTGAGAATTGAGTGTGAGCCATTTACTAGAGGGATGCCAAATGTTGACACATTTGATGAACTGGTGGGTGAGTTTGGGAGTCAAAATATTCGAGATGGGTGTGAAGATATATGGATTGAATGATGCTTATGTAATTTATGAAATTACTTATGCCCTAAACAGCAATGTATGACATTAATTTTGTAATATATTGTAATGTGATTTCTTCACTTTCATTATTCAGGTTTTGGCCACAAAACAATCAGTACAAAAAATACTGGTTCAAGATTACAAACATGACAGTCTTGATAAAAATGTGAAAAACATACGTCTGTTTTAATAAAATTGTCATTGAAAACGACGTTTTGAAGCATTCAACGACCGCAATATATTTATCGACGTCTTAAAGCAACGTAACAATGAAGAACCACGATGCTATTGTGAAACAGTTATTAAGGATATCACGTCGGAGAAGCATAAAGAGTCGCCATGTAATTCCAAATAACACGACTCCAATCCCATAATATCGACGTCTACAAGACGAGATATCTAACCTGAACATTACAAAAGACGACGTCTTAGATTATGAACTCGTCGGTATCAAATCAAAAATTGTCGTCTTAATTTTACCACGTCGCTTGTTCTCTCATAAACGAAGTGGAAAAGGATTAATTCACGACGGTATTTGAAATCCATTGGTAAATTTGTCGACGTTAAGATATATATGGACGTAGTTCCTTTACAAAAACAACGTTATATGAATGTATCCACGTCTCTTTTCTTATGATCGTGTCGTTAAAATGACTTTACACGGCGAATATAGGATAAACTACGCCATCTCATACATATTAGACGACCGTAATTTTAATAATGATGACGTATAAATTCTGAAACACGGCTGTCTTTTACATGATAACGACATTGTATATTGACGACAACGTCCTCTGTATAAATGAATGTGTCATAAGTAATGACCCCAACATATTTTCCACGTCGTTTATTTTCAGATCATGTCGTTAAAATAGTTTTACATGGCGATCGACTGAGAAACGTTGCCGTTTCAGATGCATTAGACGACGAATATATTTTTAAAGATGACGTATAAATTATGTAATACGGCTCTCATTTATTTGGACCTGATGAATATATTTCATGCATCGTAAGTAATGACCCTAACATCTATTTCCACGTCATCATTAATGGAAAAATCGAAGTAGAAAATTTATTTCACGACAATTGTAGAAACTCTGGTGACGTGGTAGGAATCGATAACATCATCGATTATGTATTTAAAGACATCATAGTTGCATGTGTCGTGAGAGGTGTATTTAACGAATGTGGGTTTTAGTTCTCGTCGTTGTATGTATCTCTTGAGGCCATGTTCTATTAAAATATGTCATATGTTGCCTTTTAAAGAACGTTTGTTTGTTAGAATTGGTCGTCTATTCTTATCATTGACTGTTTTTTTAGCTCATTTTTCAATACACAAACGTTGGTTGTTATTTGTTAATGACGTTGTTTGTTTTAACAACGACGGGGATTTTTCATCGTGGTTTGATTTTGGAAAAGATGTCGGTTGATTTCACGACCATTTGAAAACCGAATACACGGTGGTGAATTCCCATCGTCTTTTGCCTTTTTTGTAGTAGTGAAATACCATTTAATTATTAATTCAAGCAATTCTCCTTTTTGTTAACTTGTGAGTCATTTAAATTTAATGTAATGACTGAAAAGAGCAATTGTTTGCTCTAATTGGAGAGATTTGACAACCAAAACAAAACTAATAGAACATATTTTCAACATGAGCATCTGATTATATTGGAATTTGCTCCATGGGAGGAGAAGACTTTTGCCATGTCGATCATTGGGATTTGCTGGCCTCGTCCTACAAATGGGAAGAGTACATGATGACTGGAGTTTCTAATGAAGAATCAATTGTTTTGGCTCAAAACGTTTGGGGTTGGGGTTTTAGGATGGAGATAAAATAGGAGGGAGAGGTTGAGGGGTGCTTTGGATTTGACGTTTGATCTTTGTGCTTTGGATTTTTTTTAACTTTTTTTAATTTTAAATTTGAGGCAATTGTTTTGTTTTTTTAATCATTTTCCATAAGTCCTTAAAAGTCATTTTATGAAGGGGTAAATTTGTCTTTAAAATTTTGAAGATAAGGTGAGTGGGAAAATAGGACAGGTGGGTGGAAATAGCATCACTCTTTATTTATCTGGTCTGGTTGCATAATTTATGTATCTTGTGCTATTTGATGCATGACACATTAATTAACTGTGACAGTTGAACTTAAGGGGATTGATGGTACTCTATTAGGCATTAGAATACTCATACCCTAATAGATTGTGCAAGATTGAAGTCGAAGTTTGAGGAAATGAGTTTCAACCAAGCTACTAGGCTTTTGTTGTTGACTTGTGTAATTAATATTTGTAAGTAGTCAACCGTTTGATGAAGATCTTAGTGTATATTTAACTACAAGCTACTGCGACTCTCATTCTGTGTTGTTAAGTAAATTTGTATTATTTGTGGCTCTATTTCTCATCATATCATGGTTGTAGGATTTTATTGTTATGATTATGGTATGACTCACACCCTGATTCAGGAATATTCTGTATTCTCAAATCAGGTCGTGACAAAATAAGAGAATCACACTAGAAATGTTTACCCAGAAACCCACCATTGAGAAAAATTGGTGGTCATCACTCTAACCAAGCGATCCACCAAGTCAAGAAGATTCTTACAGAAAAAGTAATCACAAGCTCAAACAATCCTACGTCCATTTAGGAAATGAGCACTACCTCCCTATGCAACCTTATTCTCCAAACTTAGTTGAGCTAGTAGCTTGTCCTTCATGGAAATGGCAGCTAGTCCATCAGCTTCTTCACCCCATGGCACTGCAATTCAGCTTCATGTAGTCATCGATGATTGAAATATAGATTCTAGAATGAAATGGTCAATTTCTTCAAGAAATCATCCTCTTCAAGAAATGAACAGAGACTCTGATCTAGCTAGGATGATGAAGTGCTTAAACTAAACCCTAGATGCATATTTCAAAAAACCATAGCAGGTTTCAAAAACCAATTTTCAAATCTCGAAATGAAAATTCAAACCTACCAAGTAGAGAATGCAAAGTAAAAGTTTTACTCTAAAACATTCTCAATAGATGAAGTGGATTTCGAAAATAGAAGCAGATTTCAAAAGCTATTTGAAAACCTCATTTCCAAAAGCTATGGACACTCTTAGACAAACCAAAGAGATAACCAAGTTTTCCAAAATTGTGCAAATAAAAGAGATGAGAGATTAAAACTTCGATGTGCAAAGCTATGGTCAGTTTTTCAAATTGGCTACCAAAATTTTCAAAATGGTGAAAATGAAAGAGATGAGAGATGAAAACTTTGTATCACTAACAAAAGTTTGAGAAATGAAATTTCAATGAAAGCCCAAAAGGAATTCAAGAACTCTCTCTCTCTCTCTCTCTCTCTCTCTCTCTCTCTCTCTCTTATGGCTAGTTTTTCTCAAAAATCAAATCCTAATTTATGCACCATTTCTTACTAGAACTCTTTCTCTCTCTCTAAAAACCCATTTGAAAAATGTAAATAAGAGAGTTGATGAGTCCAGACCAGCCCCATCCATTTTGGTAGGTCAAAAGGACACTTGGTAGCCAATGATTGGACTTATAATAAGCAAAATCACGTGCCTTGGTTGAAAATCCCGTGTTGGAAATATTGGCCTATATGATTAGTCATCTCAACAAAGTACATGGATGCAAATGCTGATTTTCCTAATGATGTCCATTATAAATGAATGCACAAATTACCTTGATTTTGTAGCCTCATAAGCTCTTCAATGTATTTCAACTTTATAGCAAATACCCAATGCCTAATTTCTAAAGATGAGCTAAGAGGAATTACATGAAAGTGTACATTTGGCTAGGAAAGCCAATTCTAAGAATCCTAAACCTAACATACTCATGGCTGTTTTTTTATGCCTTTTTGGTTTATGAATGAAATCTTCTTCTCATAAAAAAAAAAATAAAAAATAAAAAAAAAACATAAAAACCTTTTCAAAAGACAAAAACCTCACTAATAACTTGGTCCTCTCATTCCACATTTTTTCCCACAATTTCTCAATTTCTCTTACTCCATATAAAAATGCATCTTTCTCACAAATATACTAACGGGCAAAGTAATATTATTTTGTTTATACTTTTAAATATTTGATCTATTTTTATTTATTAAAAATAAATAAACTTAAATTAAATTAGTGTTTATATCAAAATTTAACATGCTCCTCTCATTTTATATTTTCTCACAATTTCCCTATTTCTCTTAATCCATATAAAAAATACATTTTTCTTACAAATATTCAACCTCCAAAGTAATATTCTTATTTGGTTACGTTTTTAAATACTTAATGTCTTATTATTTTCTCACAAAAATTTCAAAATTTCTTTTATTCATTCATTAAAAAAAATTACTAAACTTGAACAATAAGTGAGCATATTCTGTAACAAAGTTTATTGGCAAACATTATATGTAATCTTAATCACACAAGCCCACCATGAAAGTAAGTTTTATAAATTTCTTTTGTTAAATTAGTAGATAATTGATTAAATAAACATGTCTCAAAGTTTCATTCACAATTTCCATATTTTTCAAATGATTTCCATGAATTTTATTCCATTTTTACTAATGTTGGTATTTTATTGATATTTCAGTTGAAATTTACGAGTTTTGGGCCCTTGATATTTCTGAAACGACCAATATTTAATACCTTGGATCGAATGAGTGGAATGAAGGGCTAGGATCAAATCATTTAGAGTTGCAGCTGCATTTTGAATGGCTGAGATTAGTAGACTTCAGTGAGGTAGTTTTGCATCAAGGGTCGTGATTAAAACGCCACTTAGCTTTCCTGTTCCAATTGGTATTATAAGTTGCACTCCTTAGCCCAACCAGCTTCCAATTAGAAATCCAAATCCTATTTGTTTTCCTCTTCTTGTGATAACTAACTCCCCTACTTGCATAACTAATGTAACTTATAACCGACTCCAAAAACATCCACCTAGGTCATGTGACCAGCCATATAGGCTTGCTTGATGACTTGGATGATGACAAGGCACTTTGACAATGATTCATCAAAGATACTTCCATAATGAGTCTTTCTTCTTATTCCAACTTCAAGAATGCAGCAAGAACGTCTTTTTAATCTTCAAGGCTCCAAGAGTAGGTTTCTTGATCACCAAGATAGGTTCTTGATACTCTTTTTATGCACGCCACCTTCCAAGATTCAATCTTTAATGTTTCTTTCACACGCACCGGCCTTCTCCTCACTCTCTTGATTGCACCAATGCCCTAAATCCGCTCCATTTTCACTTTTGTGCTCAATTGACCTACACAACACAAAAACAAAGTAAATGATAGAAAAAAGCAGGGAACTACGCATAAAAAGTAAGTGAGACTAGGCTAAAAAGATAGGAAATTATGAATCATCTGGTACTGACGTGGAAGTAACAAGGAAATACTTGGAAATTTGAAATAAATAATTTATAATAAAAAATAAAATAAAAAGTCTTTGTTGTTGGATAAAATTCAAGTTTAAATTGTTCATAGGGACAAATTGGTCATAGAAAAAATGCATTTAATGTTGGCCTTGGTTTCCCATGGGAAGGGAAAATAAGACTCAATGGGGGTGGAAGGTTTCATCTTCCCCTCTTTTTCTCCCATGTGCCAGGAAATCATATCCTATACCTTGACTTACCAAATGATTTCCAAAGACTTACACACCCTAATCTTTTAATTAAATGAAAGAGTAATTCATATATTAACTTAATTTATAAATAATATTATTTATTATCATAATTATCGAGCCGAGCTGGAATGCCTATGGGATTACAAGTTAAGGCTCAAGCCCTACCTTTTACACAACGAGTCGGGCTAAGCCTAGTTGGTTGATATAATTAATTGTCATTTTGAAAAGAAAAAATTGAGATATTTGTAGCCAAAAACAATTGAGATAAATGCCACCTCAAGTTTTCAAAGTTCGAAATGTGTCATTTGACTTTAACTCTGCTAAGATTGTCATTTGCCACATACATGTTTCAGTTAAAATAAGAGAGACTCCAATATAAGCCCATACAACTGATATCCCCTAGACACAAACCCATCTATCTATATAACTACGTTGAAAATCTAAATTCAAATTTAAATGACCAGTAGGATATAAGAGGTCGTAGTATTTATATGTTTTTACATCGTTGCCACTAAACTTCATATTTTATTTATAATTTATTTCAAGCATTTCATTAACTGCCATAATTGTAATTAATATACTCCCTATTAATAGCATATCAATCACCCCATTTCTTTTAGTTGTCATTCCCTCTCACATCTCGCCCCTTAAAATTGCCACAAAAAAAAAAAAAATCTGTCAATTACATATCCAATAATGTACCTATGAAAAATAGAATATAAATATATACATATAAAATATAGGTATATTATTTACCCAAAAAAAAGTCAGTTACTTTGTAATTGCGTATATTTTTCATAATTAAAAATAGGTACACAATAATTTATATAAAATATAGGTACATTATTTGAAGAGGAAAGATAGGTACATTATTAGAGGAAAAAAATTGGTAAGTTATTTGGAGAGAGAAAATAGGTTCATTTAAAAAAATTACGTTTGATAAAACAAATAATAGGTACTTTATTCAGAGAAAAAAGGCTATATTATTTATAGTAAAAATAGGTACATTATTTAGATAAATAATAGGTACTTTATTCGTAGTAGGTATATTATTCAAATGGTAGGTACATTGGATGACATATAATACCTAAATCCTAATTGTAAGTACATTAAAAATAATGTAGGTATATTGGAATAGATAATTATGTACACTTTTCATACTAGGTAAATTATATTTTTCATAAAACAAATAGGTACATTATTTTTTCAACATAATTAGTATGTACAGTTTTATTCATAAACAATTATAAAGTGGATTATTAGTCATGTATAATTCATAAAAAGAAAATAACATAAACATTTTATTAAACAAACCAATTACCCAAATTTGAATTTATTGTTAAATTTTTTTAAAATGTTCCAAAATTAATTCCTACATCTATTACAACCATTTGGAGATATTTCCAAATTCAACATCTGTCATTATATACAATCCAATTAAAAACTGTTTCCATATTGATTCCTACATTAATATACAAAATGCAATAATGGCTTAGTTGGGGGTATTTTTGAAATCTGAAAAGTACAATAAATCAGATTTTATGCTTAATTAGGTAACTTGCTGAGTTGGATCCTAGTCATGGGTTTTTACTTATACAAATTGGGTATTATTTATAGGAACAAAAAGTGAAGGGTTTTAGGTATGGCAAATTGAATTTAAAGGGTGTAAGCCAAATTTACTATTAAGATAATTAGCCTCTTAGCACACGTGAACCTTCTATCCATGTTGAGAAGTTGGACACCATCATTTGCTTGCCAACAATGAGGGAGGATGGGGGTACTAGGAAGAAAACACTTTGACACTCAAGTCATTAAGAGCTCAAGAAGATTGAAGGAGAGTTTAGAAATAATACGGTACCTTTTTCTCCCCTTTAGGTTGCTAGGTTACCATATATGCATTCCTGATTTCTTTCCATGTTCCGTGGTAGTGGGTATTAGGTTGATTTGGTTGTAGCTCCACTCCCCTAAGTTTAGGATGTATGGGAAGTGGCTTACTGCTTGAGGAGTAATTTTTGCTCTTACACATGGCCCCTTCTCTCTATCGAAACAAGCTTCGCTCTAAGGTGTTGAAAGAAAAAATATTCGTTCTGGAAGTCCGTCCCATGTGAAATTTTAGGAGGTGTTCAGTAAGATAACAAGCACATTTGTTAGCTAATGAATATGTGGAGATATAAGTTGTGGAATTTAAAAACAAACTAAGTTTTTAGTCATTTGACCATGGCTAAGCAAAGATTCCTGAGTAAAGTCCTGGATGCGACAGAGCATGGTCATCCCTCATTAAGAATGAAGGTCCAAAATCATCTCTTGCAAAATGTGAAGGACTAAGATCATCCCTTGCCTTCATTCCATAATTTGGTAAATGACTGGAACGGATAGAAGGGGCACCATAACAGAGTCCACATTTGTTATTGGATCTTGAATCAGTCTTGGATTTGCAATCATGACTAGACACCAATTTCAGTACTTAAGAACAATCGGATGACCTCATCGGTGAATCTGATGAAGAACCCTTTGCTGGAACAAATTTCAATTCCCTTGATACGTCCTTTTTGGGTCGAATAACCCTGTAAACACAAAAGTTCCTACTACAAATAAGACAAGAATATGTGTACAAAATAATATATATTAATTGAATTTTGGGTTACAATCTCTATCGGTGCTGATAAGCCTATATTATATATATATATATATATATATATATATTTTATGTCTCCTTTACTTATTTATTTGTTAATTTCCTTGGATTAAATTGGTTGTTTTAATTGGTTTTGTGAGATTTGTGAAGGAACTGTGGAAATAGGAGAAAGTGTGCCAAAAAGGGCAAAAAGACGAAGATTGGAGATTAATCAAGTCGAACAAGGAGAAATAAACAAGAACCTATTTTAGAAGGAATTCTACTTTTATAATAATTGTAATTATACCTTAGATAGGTAGAATTTGTAGGAGCCTTATAAATAAGGAGTTTAGGTCATTGTTCAAGGCCTCCATTATCCATCATCCTACATATTCATACTCATAGCCGAAATATCCAAAGGAGAATAGGAAGTAAGCTTGTGCAACCTTAGAATTCTACTTGGAGAATTTGGTGGCTCCCAAGTGGCATATCCCGAGTGTTGAAGAAGTTGAATTTGCAAATGAACTTTTGGACCTTCATTTTCAGTTGGCTTTGGATGATCTTTCGAGAATATGTGAAACTAAAGTCCATTCTGATCCAGGTAATTTTTTATGGTGTTATCTTCTTATTCTCGGAATACGATGCCTGCAAAAAGAAATAAAGGAGCTTTTCTGGTAATGAACTTTACTTTTGGACACACACATGCACAATGAACTTTACTGTCTTTGATGTCATTTTGTGTTATTTGTTTGATAGGAAGGTGATGCTGCTGTTGCCGTCGCTGAGGAGGTGAAGAAGAACAACCATGTAGTAAGAAAGTTGGAGAAGCATCAACAGATTTGCACCCTTGACCAACATATTGAAGAGCAATTTGGTGGTGGTCGTCTATTGGCTTGTATTATAGCATGGGTTCGTTCGAGTGCTTAACAGTGTTTATCATGATTGCATCGCATGCCTTAACTCCCAGTTCTCTCTCGGAAGCTATTAGATTCACTACTACAAAAGTGAAAAAGACGACCAGAAAAACACGACGGTCTAAGTGAAAACCGTCGTTGTTTTTAAAAGACGACGGTTTTATAAAACCGCCGTGTAATAACACATTAGACAACTAAAAATGGAGTTTCAAATGGCTGTTCATAAAACACGACGTACTTAATTTAAAAACCGACGTCTTATTGAAATAGGATTTTCAAGAGGTAAAATCGAAGCCAACAAATAACGGCGGAAGTTATGAACCGACCGACGTAGAAAGTAAAGACGACGGTTTCAAAAAAGCCGTCGTTTTACCCGAAATTAACACGACCAAGTTTTCGTATAAGGCGCCGTATGAATTACAAATAAATCCACGGCGGTAAAATACAAAATACCGCCGTATTAAATTAATGTACAACTACGGCAAAGGTAAATATAACGACGTCTTTCTCGTATTTCTACGACGACATCTTTAATTCTTACCAAGTTGGGGTTTTCATATAACGACGTATTATAGAATTTAACGTCGTATTTGTCCACTTTATACGTCATACATTATATTTAAACCGTCGTCTGAATAAGAATTGTTTTTAACAATTTATTTCTTGGATTTTGTTATCCTACGTCGGTAGATCTACTTAACGACAAGAATTGAAATAACCACGACGGTTTATATAGAAAACCGCCGACATAATCAGATTATTCTGAGATCACAAGGGTTAGGAAATCTTACAAGATGGAACTCTGTTGCTCATCATAATCTTACTAGAAGACAATATTTTAGAGGTTAATGATGTATGTGTATTTGTGTCTTTGAGATACACAAACGCACATACACATTAACATCCAAAAAATTGCATCTGAAATTTGATTTGACGGCAAGTATTTGTAATCGAGAGACAATTTTTTGAAGTGAATGATGTGTGCGTTTGTGTATCTACACAAACGCACACACACATTCACATCCAAACAATTGCCTCCTAAAACTTCACGACGGCAGCCACAGATTTGCAATCAGTGAGACAATTTATTGAAAATTGGTGATTTGCAATCAGATTTGCAATCACCACGGATAACCAACATTCAAACAATTGCCTCCCAAGAGATGAGGTGAGACAGAGAAAGGGGCAAGAAGAAGTTGAAACCCTAATCGAATACTAAAACTGAAAGAACCCGTGGAAAAAAACCCTATTTATAATTAAAAAACCAAATCCACGTCGGTTATATTACACATAACGACGTTTAACAAAAATAATCCTCGTCGATAACAAATACATTACGCTCGTTTTCTTCTTACTTAAGACGACAAGAAACAACGACGGTATAACAAAAACAGTCGTTGTTTTATATTTTTATTTGATTTAAATCAGTCACCTAGAAAAGAAACTTTATAAATTCTAGAACATTAATTTCCTCGGGAAAAAAAACTATATGTATAAGGCACTGTTTTTTAAAAATAAACTATAAGAAAAAGGAGAAAAAAATTATATTTATAATAAAAAAATAAAATCCACGTCGGTTATATTACACATAACGACGTGTAAAAACGAATCCACGTCGTGAAAAAATACGTCGTTTAGTTTAGTGTTATCCACGTCGGTATATTACAATAAAACGACGTATATTATAAAAATACACGTCGTAAATTTAAAACAACCGTCGTGTTAAATATTTCTACCATGACGCGAGATATTGAGTTATCGACTTTTATTTAGGAGTTTACTACGGCGGTACCTTTACAACACTATCGTATATGTACCACGTCATAAGTTCAAATTAACGTCGTAGTTTGTCTATTAATACGTCGTCGTTATATGTAAACCGCCGTCTTATTACTATGAAACGGTTTGTATACATATACAACTTTTCGTCTACCTGACTTACACATGCACTGTTTCCAAACCCGAGAAAAATTTCAATCTCCCAGTAGAAAACTTTTCGTCCTTTTTCCTTGTCAGAGCACTGTCAGAGTATCTCATCGTCTTCCTCTTGTCTTCGTCGTCGCCTCTGAACTTAAACACCAAAATCCGAGAGAAAGCTTTCATTGCACGCAAAAGGTAAGCTTTCATTTCTCACTATTTTTGTTGCTATTTTGCATGCTCATACTGTTTTTGTTTTGAAAATCTTTTTACCTTTTTTCTGGCGAAAATCATTTTTATTCTTTCAAGTTTGATAAAATACACAGAAAGAGAGGGAAAGTTTCAACTTTGAACACAACTAATTCAACTAAATAAGACGACGGTAGCTTTGTATTTACGTGGTTAAATATGTAGACCACGACGGTTCGTCAGTCGTCCTAGCGTCGTCTTAAAATTGATCTAAGTTGTTTTTAAAATGACGGTCAAATTTTTATTTGCTTGTTTAGTTGCAGAGTTTGATTTCTCCGAACCATGGTTTTCGTTTTTCCTAATTTGATAAAATACAGAGAGAAAGAAAGTAGGGTTTGGTATCTTATATAGACGACGGTATCTTATTATTGACGCCGTGTGAATGTTCATACCACGACGTTGTTTTAAGATACCGTCGTCTATAAAAAGATGCCAAAGCTTTTTTTCTTTGTATTTTATCAAATTAGGAAAAACAAAAACCATGTTTCAGAGAAATTAAACCTGCAATCAAACATTCACAGAGAAAGAAAAATGTTTTTGGTTTCTTATAAATACGACGGTAGCTTATTATTCACGTCGTGTGAATATCCATAACACGACGGTATATTAATATTTACGTCGTGTTAATATGAATATCACGACGTCGTGTAAATATCGCCGTAATAAGTTCTTATTACGTCTTATTTAATATTGTTTCGTCGTTGTTTAAACATTTATATTGTTTCTTCTTTAAACATTTATTACGTCTGATGTTATGTTATTACGTCGTGTAAAATCTTATCATACGTCGTAGTTTATAAATAACCGTCGTTTGTGTTCTAATTTTTTCCCGAAATATTTTCACTTGCAGGTTTGTTTATTCTGTAACCATGGTTTCTCAAGACCAAAGTAAGTACTCTGGCTCCAAAAAAAATGGAGGTAAGGAGCTTGGAATGGTAACTCCTCAAGACAAGCCCTTGAAGAAGATGAAGTTTGTTTCATCTGCTGAGACAGAACCAAGCAGCCCGACAACAATTTCTGAGGATTCAAAGTCAGGTCGAGGTATGAGCACAATGCCTCGTGTTGTGAAGAGAAAATTGCAGAAAATCAAGCCAGTTGTTGAGTACAATAAAAGGGGGAAAGGATGTGGCCCTGCACATACTTGAGATGCAGATCCTACATTGGTGTGTTGGCACGCTCCAGAGTCCCACTTGTGGACAAGAAATGGGCTGAAATCCCCAATGATATAAAGGAGCAGATTTGGGAAGCCGTTGACATGGCTTTTGTGGTAGGTCAAGGGGGCAAGACCTCGGTGTTATCTTCTGCTGCCAAGAAATGGAAGGATTTCAAGTCTACACTGACGAGGCATTATATCCTTCCATACATCAAGGAGAGGGAGAAATTAAGCCAACCCCTTAAGTATATAAATTCATAGAGAAAGCGAATGAGATGCCTTTGTAGCTTCAAGGTTATCCAAAGAATTTGAGTCTGTGCATTCTCAACATTCACAGATTAGGGAGAAACTTGAGTACAATCATCGATTGTCTCGAAAAGGATATGCTGGTTTGGAGGATCAATTGGAGGAAACCATGCAGGGTAGAAATTGATCGATCTACCTTATGGAAGAAAGCTAGACAGGACAAACATGGTAACATCCGGATCCAAAGGTGGCAGAAAGCAAAATTAATTGTAAGCCTACACACTGCTTTTTAAAATTTTATTAAACTGTGTATATATAATTCTTATTACGTCTTATGTTATATTTTTTCGTCATGTCAATGATTTTACTACGTCGAAATATTTTAAAAAACGTCCGTGAAAGATCTAAAACTGGAATCACAACTCTGTTTTCTGTAATTATAGATAAAAAGAAGGAAGAAAAAAAAGAGAAAAAGATGAAGGCCAAAGGAAGACACAAATGATGAAGAGAAGAAAGAAGAAAAACAAGAAGAAGAAAAGCATGACGAGGAGGTATATTCTCATAACTTTGCCTTTTAATTTGTTTTCACATTTTGACGTCGATATTTTTCTTTAAACTGTCATTTGTTTTCACATTAGGCGTCGAATTTATTTTCTACAACGTCGATAGTTATCTAAAACGACGGTATTTAATTATAAATCGTTTAAATTATAATAAGACGACGTTTTTTAATTTAAACCGTCGTTTTTAATGAATTACCACGTCATTTTATTTTGCTTTATTTCTTTAAACAGGGTAATGAAGTAGTTGATTATTCGAATGTGGAGGTGCCATCTTCCTTACAGTCCTTTGTCGTTATGTGGAAAGCGACACTAAAGCCTCAGAGAAGATCATGACCTTCAACATTGAGAAGGAGGTGTTTGGTGCAGATCGAAGTACCTTCGTCTTGCATGAAGATATTACACAGTTTGCAGGTGCATGGAAGAAATTGGGGCTACTGTGGTTGCAGTATATATGAGGTTTGTCCTAATCAAATATCAAACATTATATCATAAGACGTCGGTTGTTTAATTATTACGTCGTTTTAAACCACTAACCACGTCGTTCTTTTTACCATCGTGATAAATTAGTTATCACGTCTTTTCTATTTCAGTTCGTCGTGTGAAATTGTATAATACGTCGTTTGTGTATAAATAACCGTCGTTTGTTTTATATATTTAGGTGCTTATATGATGTTTTGAGAGAAGCAAATATGTGCAAAGCATGGTTGGCTTTATCGACCCTGCTCAGTTAGTGCCAGCTTTGGGTCACTAAGCGATGATCACGAATTGTAGTGATCGACTTCAAAAACGGATGGTGAACAGATTTTCATGATGCCTTACAATCCAGGTTAGTCTCCTTAAAAGGATTTTGTTTGTATGATTTTCACTAATTGACCACTTATAAAACTGTTTAACTAATTCTGTGTCGTTTGAAACATCTAACCACGTCGGTTATTTATTTATTGAGTCGTTTGAAACAACTAACCACGTCGGTAGTTAATTATCGTCGTGATAAATTTATAATGACGTCGATGATTAAGTTATTACGTCGTGTGAAACTATATAATACGTCGGTTTTTATAAATAAACGTCGTTTTCCCTCTAGTGCTGACTTTTTATATTAACCGTCGTTTTTTATTTTATTTTTGTGCAGCCCTCATTGGGTCTTGCTGATTGTGAGGGCAAAGAGGGAAACCGTCTATTTTCTGGATCCTCTGCCTGGAAATCGTGTGGTTGATGAGGAGGGCAAAAACATCGTGAACAGCGATTGCTTTAAAATTTATAATTCCCACATAGGCAGACCAGGCCGTAAAGCACCAATCTGGAAAACTCGCGGGCACACCAAAGCAACCCAGCAGTGTCGAATGCGGGTATTATGTGATGCGCTTCATGAGGGACATCATCATGGATCCTTCCTTGGAGTTTGAGAAGAAGGTAAGAATAAAATTTTCAGAAACATTTTTTGTGGTTTTTTGTATTATCAACGACGGTCATTTAAAATTACCGTCGTTGAATCGATATACTACGTCGGTTATGAAAAAAAAACGCGTCTGTGTCTGAATTTCTTTTTATTTTGTAAAGCTTAATAATCATTGTTTATGGATTGCAGTTTGCCAAGGGAAAAGATCAAGCGCCATACCCCCAAGCAGCCATTGATGAAGTCAGGAAAGAATGGGCAGAGTTTGTTTGCCTTCATATGGATTAGAGGATTTTTGGAACACTTGATATTTTTATATGTACTAATTTTGTCTATAATATATAATGTCCAAATTTTGTCTATAATATACATCCTTTTTTTCCCTGAAAATTTGTTGAGGTTTTCATAATATAAAAGAAAAAACAAATTGCGTAACCGACGTGTAATAACTTTCCAACGACATAATTATGTAAAAAACCGACGTAAAATGATATTTAGACGTGATGGGGCGTACATAAGACGTCGTTTTGATGACAATTTCGCCATGGTTTCGCTTTTAAACGACGTGCTTTTGAACAAGTAAGTCGTTTATTAGGGTTTAGGTTAATACCTTATAACGACGGTGATTAGGTCGTTGAATATGTATTTTACGTCTGATGGTGAAACATCCGCCATGGTTTCTCTTTTAAACGACGTCCTTTTTACATGTGAGTCGTTTATTATTATTTACAACGTCGTGGTTTGTTGTTGATATAAAAATATTTTATTATTTTTAATTCAAAATTTTAAAAATAAATTTAAAATAAATTCAAAAAATTCAACTTCAACTCCTATGAAGTCATTGATATATTTTCTTCCCCCTAAAACCCAAAAAAATGCAGTTTGTGTAATAAAAGATTAAAATGTCCAACCTAAATAAAATTGTTTTGATGAGTCATAGCATCACTTACATAGTTTGATGGTTTAGGGTCTAGGGTTTGGGGATTAGGGTTGTTATTTATTAGGGTTTATGGTTAAAGTATAATTTTTGGGGTTTAAGGTTTATGTTTGTTATTTCTTAGGATGTAAAACCATAAACAATTTTATAAAATTAAATTTTACAAATATATAATTTAGGGTTTTAAAGTTTAGGGTATTACTTTTAACGACGGTGATTGAGTCGTGGAATATGGAGTTTACGTCGTATGGTGAAAAATCCGACGTCGACGTTTTGTTTACACGTGAGTTGTTTATTATTGTTTACAACGTCGGTAGTTAATTAACCCCGCCGTGGTTTGTTGTTGACATAAGAATATTTTATTATTTTTAATTCAAAATTTTAAAAATAAATTTAAAATAAATCAAAAAATTCAACTTCAACTCCTATGAAGTCATTGATATATTTTCTTCCCCCTAAAACCCAAAAAAATGCAGTTTGTGTAATAAAAGATTAAAATGTCCAACCTAAATAAAATTGTTTTGATGAGTCATAGCATCACTTACATAGTTTGATGGTTTAGGGTTTAGGGTTTGGGGATTAGGGTTGTTATTTATTAGGTTTATGGTTAAAGTATAATTTTTGGGGTTTAGGGTTTATGTTTGTTATTTATTAGGATGTAAAACCATAAACAATTTTATAAAATTAAATTTTACAAATATATAATTTAGGGTTTTAAAGTTTAGGGTATTACTTTTAACGACGGTGATTGAGTCGTGGAATATGGAGTTTACGTCGTATGGTGAAAAATCCGACGTCGTTTCTCTTTTAAACGACGTTTTGTTTACACGTGAGTCGTTTATTATTGTTTACTCGTCGGTAGTTAATTAACCCCGCCGTGGTTTTTCATAGTTTTAACGCCTTTTTTGATTTTGCGTGGTACATAGTTTTACCACGGCGTCCTTAATGTAATAAGCGTCATGTTTAATGTTAAATTTTAACGTGGCGTGTTTTTTCGATCGATGTTTTAAAAAGCGCTTTCTTAAAATATTCGCGGGACCTAAAATTTTCAGATTTGGCTCTTATTTTTATACTTCTAACCCTGAACCCTAAAATTGTCAGATTTCGCGCAACATAACATTTCGCTCTCTCACTTCATCTCTAATTCAAAGTTGGGCCAGGCTGTGTCAAATCCAATTTGGTCATAATCATGTGAGCTCTGCCAACTGTAAGTACAAACCCTCTCTTCCCCTTGTAAATTCATTGAATGATATATTACGTTGTTTTGTTAAAGGGTTTTAGGTATATGTTTTGCGATCTGTTAATAATGTTGTTGGAGGTATGGGTTCATGGATTTTCTGTTTAATGTTTTCTTGATCACTCTCTGTTATGTTGAATTGGGAATGGATTTATTGTTTTCATGCTTAGTATATGTTGGTTTCACGTATATGTTGGTTTCTTGCTTGGTTTCATGTCTATGTTGTGTTCTTAATAGGGTTTTGGGATCTTGAAAATAAACTGGATATCGACGCGTTTTCAGCATACGACGACGGTTTTTACTTTAAACCGTCGTTTTTATTACTTATACACGACGGTGTTATGTAACTACCGTCGTGGTTATAATTAGACGACGTAAAATCCGTCGTCTATATATGTCAAATACGTCTGTTTTTGTTTAAAAACCGTCGTCTATGTTGTATATTACTTGCTATTAGACTTTATATAATCTGCTATAGTGATGGTCATTGCTTTCCTTTTCACTTTATTATATATAATAGGGTATAGTGTCGGAGATGGATAAGTCATGGATGCACTCGGATAGAAGATCGAAGGCATATGAGTTAGGGGTGGAAGCATTTTTGAACTTTTCTGTAGAAAATCTTCTAACTACCACACATATCCATTGTCCATGTGTTAAATGTGTTAATTTGAAATTGTTTGGGGTTGGAATTATAAGGGATCACTTATACTTTAATGGAGTTGACCAAAGCTATAAGAATTGGACATTTCACGGAGAACCTTGGGAAGCGACTACTAATGCTAGTAGAAATGTTGAAGAAGATGATGACCATAGTAGGTACAGTTTTGTGTCGAAGAAATAGAGATGGATGATAATGATTTTGGTGATTTTGGATATGATCCTTATGAGTTTGCCAATGTGATTGGGGATGGAGATCAACCATTGTACCTGGTTGTAGAAAGTACACGAGTTATCGGCATTAGTGAAAGTTGTATAATTTGAAGGCAAAATATGGGATGAGTGATGGCATTTTACAATTATTGATACTTCAAGCGATTTGCTTCGAAGGAAATACAATACCGCCTCTATGTATGAGGCAAAAAGACTTTGTGTGCATTGGGGCTGAGTTATGAGAAAATGCACATGCCCCAATGATTGCATCTTGTATAGGAAGGAGTATGAGGATTTAACTCATTGTCCTAATTGTGGTATCTCAAGGTGGAAGGAAGGCAAAGATTCAATCTTGAAAGAGGTGTGCCAGTGAAGGTGGTGTGGTATTTTCCTCAATTCCAAGGTTTAAAAGGATGTTTCGATCACATGAGACCGCTAAGAGTTTGACTTGGCATGCTGCTAGAAAATCAATTGCGGTTATATGTCTCATCCAGTGGATTCCCCGTCTTGGAAACTTCTTGATGATAAATGGCGAGTTTGGTAATGGCAGAAACTTGAGATTGGCTCTATCATCGATGGATTCAATCCCCACAGTTCTCTAAGTAGCAGATATAGTTGCTGGCCAGTTATCTTAGTTACATATAATCTCCCTCCATGGCTGTGCATGAAACGAAAGTTCATGATGTTGACCTTATTGATTTCCGGTCCTAAACAACCCGAAAATGATATAGACGTCTACTTGGAGCCTTTGATTGATGATTTAAAATCTTTGTGGGATGAGATTGGAGGAGTGTATGATGCACATAATGGAGAATACTTTACACTCAGAGCTGCATTAATGTGGACAATTAATGATTTCCCCGCCTATGGAAACTTATCTGTTGTGTTGTTAAAGGATATAAAGCTTGTCCAATATGCGGCGATGATACACCTAGTCACAGGTTGAAAAATGGCCACAAAATTTGTTACATTGGGCATAGAAAATGGTTACCGATCAATCATCCATATAGAAGGCAGCGTGCAGCTTTTAATAGGGAAACACGAATATGGCACGCCTCTGAGCCATTAACAGGAGAAGAAGTGCTGCATATGGTTGAAGATGGTGTGAGTTTGTTGGAAGAAGAAATCAATATTCTTTGATCTCAGTATTGGAAATACCTTCTGTGAGGCATGTCCTAGATGTTATGCACATTGAGAAGAATGTTTGCGATTGTATCATTGGTACATTGCTGGAGATCCTGGAAAAAATAAAGATGGGATTGCTGCTCGATTAGATTTATTGAACATGGGGTCAAAGCGATTTGCAACCCGAGTATGGAGAAAGACGTACTCGTTTGCCTCCCGGGCCTTGGAATTTGTCAAGAGCAGAGAAGAGAGAGTTTGCAATTCTTTCTATGGTATGAAGGTCCTGAAGGTTATTCTTCAAATATAAAAAATCTTGTATCTTTACAAGATTCAAGACTTCTTGGCCTTAAATCACATGATTGTCATACCTTAATGCAACAATTGCTCCCTGTGGCAATTCGTTCATTTTGGAGAAGCATGCAAGGTATGCAATAACTCGTTTGTGCTTCTTCTTCAATGCTATATGTGCAAAGACTGTTGATGTTTCCAAGCTAGATAAGTTGGAAGAAGATGTAGTAGTTACTTTGTGTTTGCTTGAGAAGTACTTTCCCCCTTCATTCTTTGATATCATGGTTCATCTAGTAGTACATCTTGTCAGAAGTTAAATGCATGTGGGCTAGTATATTTTAGATGGATGTATCCGTTTGAAAGATATATGAAAGTGCTAAAGGGGTATGTTCAGAATCGTACTCGTCCCGAAGGTTGCATTCTTTGCGGTATATAGAAGAAGTTTGTAGAGTTTTGTACCGAGCATTTATCGATGTTAGTACAGTTGGAGTGCCTTCAAGCCAAAAGATGGGAGTTTCAAAGCCATTATCAGGTTGCACTGAGCGTAGTTGATCGGGACCTGTTGAACCAAGCACATCTATATGTCTTGGAGAATACGGAGGAAGTCCTACCTTATATCGAGTACGTATGAGTTTTATTCTTTAAGTTTCCATTTTAAATTATTTCTTATGTTTATCTTATATGTTTGGGACCGTAATACTTGAATTTTGTGTGTCATGTAGGCAACATATGATCCACATCCAGACCACTTATCCAAAATTTAGAAAGAGAACAAAGTGGCTGCAGGATAAGCACAATAGCACTTTCATTCAATGGCTACGCTTCAAGGTATATGTTATTGAATAACATATTGGACTTTTAATTTTCTTCTTTCTATGTCAGATTGAATTAATTTATATGATTAATTTACAGGTTCAAAGTGAACTTAATGAGGAAGACAATCATGGCGTATCAGAAAATTTAAGGTGGCTAGAAGCTAGTCCAAACATGGCAGTGCCATTATATAGGAGCTATCTCATTAAAGGTATTAAATTCAACATCAAGGCACAAGATGATGTGCGGACAACTCAAAATAGTGGAGTTTATTTACTTGCACATACTATGCAAGTTGCTAGTGCCAAGGATAAAAACCCAATTCTCTCAAATATGGGTTTCTATGGTGTCATTCAAGAAATTTGGGACCTTGACTACCAAAAGTTTACAATCCCAGTCTTTAGGTGTGATTGGATTGATAATACTTCTGGTCTTGTAGTGGGCGAACTTGGATTTACCCTTGTAGATTTGAGTAAAATTGGACATAGGAATGACCAATTTGTTTTGGCTTCTCAAGTCAAACAAGTATTTTTGTTGACGACCCGATGCATCGTGGTTGGTCGGTAGTGTTATCAATGCCTAATAGAGAATATAATGATGTTATTGGTGATGATGTCTTAGGTGATGTGAGAATGAGTGTGAGCCATTTACTAGGGGATGCCAAATGTTGACACATTTGATGAAGTAGTGGTTGAGTTAGGAGTCAAAATATTGAGATGGGTGTGAAGATATATGGGTTGAATGATGCTTTTAATTGGCAGTGTATGACATTAATTTTGTAATATATTGTAATGTGATTTCTTCACTTTCATTATACGAGTTTTGGCCACAAAACAATCGAACAAAATTCACTGGTTCCAGTTACAAAACACGGCGGTTTTGATAAAAATGAAAAACAAGCGTCATTCTAATAAATAACGACGTTTTGGAGCATTCAACGACCGCAATATATTTACAGCGTCTTAAAGCAAAGTAACAATGAAGAACCACGACGCTATTGTGAAACGATAATCGAGGATAACCGTCGGACAAGCATAAAAAACCGCCATGTAATTCAAAATAACACGACTCAATCCCATAATACCGACGTCTAAAGATGAAATTTTAACACAGGCGTTACAAAAGGCAGCGTCCTCATGAATTTACCACGTCGTAAGTTCTTTAATAAGCGAAGTGGAAAGGATGAATTCACGACGGTATTTGAAGTCCATTAAATTCGTCGACGTTAAGATGAATTAGGCGGCGTTAATTTTTAATGAAGGCGTATAAATTATTAAACACGACGGTCTTTTTCATGGTACGGCGACGTTGTATATAGACGACAACGTCGTCCTTATAAATCTGTGTCGTAATTAATGACCCCATCATTTTTTCCACGTCGTTTATTTTCAAAATATGGCGTATAAATTCTGTAATACGGCTCTCATTTATTTGGAACCGACGTTGTTTATTCATTTCAACGTCGTCTAAGTAAATACATACGTCGTAATTAATGAACCTGACATCTATTTCCACGTCATAATTCGTAGAAAAATCGAAGTGGAAAATAGATTTTACGACGGTATTTGAAGTCCATTAAACTTGTCGACGTTAAGATATATGAATTAGACGACGTCAATTTTTTAAATGAAGACGTATAAATTATTAAAGACGACAGTCTTTTTAATGGTGACGACGTTGTATATAGACTACAACGTCGTCATTATAAATTACTGTGTCGTAATTAATGACACCATCTTTTTCACGTCGTTTATTTTCAAAATATGACGTATAAATTCTGTAATACGGCTCTCATTTATTTGGAACCGACGTTATTTATCAAATTCAACGTCGTCTCTGTAAATATATGCGTCGTAAGTAATGACCCTGACATCTATTTCCACGTCATAATTCATAAAAAATCGAAGTGGAAAATTTATTTTACTGACGGTTGTGGGAAATGTTGTGACGTAGTAGGTGTCAATAACGTCGTCTATTATGATTGTAAAGACGTCGTATTTATATTTGTCATCTGTTTCCTTTTTAACGACGTTTTTGTTGGAGTTGGTCGTCTATTCTCATCCTCGATTGTTTTTATGTCTTTTGCAGCAAAGGCGTCGGTTTTATTTTTGATGGCGTTTTTGTTTTAACAACGATTTATTCACCGTCGTGGTTTTGTTATGGAAAAGATGTCGGTGGATTCCACGACGATTTGAAAACAGAATACACGACGGTGAATTCCGTCGTGGTTTTCCTTTTTTGTAGTAGTGATTGTTTGAAAATAATTGTCCACTTATAATTTGTTGAAGACTCACCTTGTTATATGTTCATTTTCTTACATGGCACATAAACTGTTTCCATTTTGAAGTTGAACTATTTCGTACACCTCCATATATAAACATAGTTGCTCTTTATGAATGTATAATAGTTTACTTGTTTGAAACGACGTGTTCGTTTCCACTGAATTCTACTCATTTTTGTATACAGTGTTGACATTTAGTCTCTGTGGTTTTCTTTGCAATTTATGTGATATAGGTATATTTCATTTCCTGCACTGAGAATCTATTAGTGGACTTAGTGAAGCATACAGCTTTCTTAAGATTTCTCAAATTAGTTTTGACTTTGTTCCTTTTAAATAATTTATGCAGCAATTCTACTTTTGTGCTTAGCATTCTGTTGTTATTGGAATTTGAAACCTCATAATGTTTAGAAAGGGGTAAGATATACTTTACCCCCATGAACAAATGTGAAAAATCACTTAACACGCTTCCACCACAATATTAGAAAAATAAGTCCCTCGTTTGTTTAGAAATTTTCATTAATAGCTATTCTGTCAGTATATTTACCATTAGTACAGTTTTAGGGCCAAGTTCGTATGAGCAGATGACCAATTTGAAATATGTAATCGATCATTTTGCCCTCTGAATCAATCTTTGAAACATTGGTGTGGTGATTAATCGCAGATGTGCAATGCGCAGAGTGCATGTACAAATAAATGTGCAGATTCGTTTGTTTACTTCCATGTGTTAGAAATTATGGTAATTTAACAGTTTTATCACAGAAGAATGAAGGTTTGGAATGCATAGAAGCCTGCAATATACACTAAGTATAGAGATGGTTGCCAAATATCATGTTGAGCACTATGACCCATGCAAAGTTAAACTGCATACATTAGTTTACTAGTTCTTTATCTTTTTGAAGATTCATTAGTTGTTCCAAAAATTAGTTATCCCTATTAGATCACATAATGTTTGAACTAATGGTCATCAACTCAATCTTGCCTTTGCTTGCTTGGAAAAGCTCTGCTGTTTACTTTGTTTTGCCAAAAAGTTTAATGGAAAGCTATCTATCCATTCCAAATTAAATTCATGTGTTCTTTGTTTTCCTTACAGGAAAATGGAGGTCAAACAATGGACATATGTCAAAAATGAAAAATAGAGGAAGTGCATAATTTGTTTATACCTAAAACGCAATAAGTGGTGATCGTTGGTGATACTGATGTATCTGAATACGATAAAATGGTGCAAGAAATTAATGTTTCTGTTTATTTTGGGCTTCTTCTTTTGTTTCATTTCATTTACTTAACTTTAATAATTGGATGATTACGAGATGAATTTGTGTCAAGTATTAATACGGCAATGACATATATGAAGATTAAGACAAACAACATATTGTATCACCAAACATAATCAAACCACCAAATGTAATCATCCTTTTCTTCAACCCATCACGAAGCATTTGCATATTTATTCATACCTTCCTTTTTTTGTAAATTTGTTTTAGTTGTTATTATTTTTTAAAATAATTTCTTAAAATGTCTTACGGTGCAATTATAATGCACTTGACTGCCTGTTTTTGAAAGGCACGTTGTTTCTTTCTCGTTGTCATCTTCTTTTTGAATGAAGTAGGGCCTAAACCGTAAATCCATTGATGAGCCGTAGTCAATATACATACAATATAATAGCAATATTAGGCGAATATACATCCACTAGAGAGGCAATATTAAGGCAATATAACAGCAATACAACAACAATAGCATCACAATATACATGCAATAGGGTGGCAATATGCATACAATATGTATGCAATACAAAGGCAACATTAGTACAATACACATGCAATGGGACAACAATATTAAGTCAATCTACATACAATACACACACATCCATTACAGAGTACAATTTAGACATGCAAAATAAATCGCCACCGAACCCTAACAATTCATACTACATTTTATTATCTTTAAATATGTCGTCTAATACGTTCACAAGCTGTTACATAGGTTTTTGTTTCCTATGATTCTATACAATGATTTTAACTAGAAAACCAATTATAATGCTTTATTAACGAATATATATGCTCAAAAATTATTTCTTTCATAACACTTGAAAATTCAATTGTTATTACATAGTCAACCAATCTTTGCTCTATTACATACATACTTCCTACCTATAATTATAAATAATGGAGAGATCACAAATTCTACTAATTTGATCTTAACTTCATCAATTTGTTCTTCGGTGTATGAGTTAGCTCTCTCTTCTTGCACATTTTCCAAGATGTTCTATTCTCCTCCCGTGTAGCAATATCAGTAACAACAAGTTATCTACATATCTGAAATCATAACTGCAGATGATTCTCAATTAACAAAGGGGAAAACCATTTTATTTTATAACTTTGGTTCTGAAATATATAACAAAATGCAAAGACCTTTGCTTCTGAAAAGGAGCAAAAGTTTGTCAACCAATTCATAGTAAAAAAGAAGAAACTAGTGGACCTAACCAGAGAAATGCTAACCTGCAAAACCAACTCCAATACTTTAACCACATGATTAATACTTGAGATTTTCTTCTCATGGATCATGATTAGAGGATTTTCCAATTCCTATCAGCACATACACAAGTTTGAAGATAATCAGCATCAAGACATAGTTATCACTGAGTCAAACCAAAACTTAGACATTTCTGATTGTTCTGGTTGGTAATGAAATAAGGGGATATGTAGCCCGTCTAGCTTCATTCCCTTAACAACCTCCAACTCATTCTCCAATGTTTTCCCATCCTGCAAAAATTAACATAGTGTGAAGCTTACATGTTTTGGGTATCATTTGGGAATAAAAAAACTAAAATAAAATTATTTTGCCCTCCAATATATTTCTGTAAAAATTTCATAAGACCCATACATACCTCACTTTAAAACAACAATAAAAAGAAGCTGTTATCATCCAGATTTCAGCCCTTGCAATACGGTAACTACACTAATATGCCTATGACAAATCTCCCAATACCAAATGCAAGAATAAATCGACAAAGAACAAACACATTTGTTGTTTCAGACAAACAAAATCAATCCCAATACTTCAATTTCTACACAAAATACAGACGAAATCAATCACAATTGCAATTTCAGTAATCAAATTCAATTTAACATCAAAACTTACATATTCCCAACAATTAATTTTCTGGAGAAGCTGTTCTTGAAGAGCGCATGTAAACTCAGACTTCAAAACCCCCAAAAATTGGACCAAAATGCTCAAACAATGGCCACCTAATGACAAGACATGCTGTCATATTCGAAAAGATGGTTTTGTTTGGGTTTGTTTAGGTTTGCAATCAGAACCCACTACAGACTCTACGGTTGGATGAAAGGACCTTAGGCACCTCCCTTCACAACTGCATTAGAGCAAAATTGTTATTCACACCATAAATTATACGAAATTAATTTCTTTAGAGAATATATCCATCATAATCATAAGAATCAGTTAACACCATAGCATACCACAAGAGATCACCACCATCATCGCATGAAAGCAGACAAAGCTAAGCAGGCTATCAATGTCACTAGAATTATCTTGGTTCGCGTGGAACTTTTGCCTACGTCAGTTGTGATTTCTCTAGGTAGAGAAATCACCGCTCCTTTGATTAATAATAGAGATTACAGAACTTTTGCAACCCTAGAACTAATCTCAAAACTCTTGGCTGTCTCTGGCTGTTTTCCTCTCTTTAAAATAAGCCTTGCCACACCCTATTTATAGATATAGAGTTGGCTTACATGTCCCAAGGCTGATTGGATTCCTATTCCTAAATAGATTAGGAAATTACACTTATCCAAATCCTAATAGACTTCTAGAAATCCAAACCTGAATTGAATAAGGAAAGCTGAAATTCTTTCCTAATCCCTCTAGGACAAGAATTGGTATACCTCTAATTTTCCTAAAACAATCCTAAACCAACTAGGACATATTTGTGAGCCAAAATCCTAACAATCTCCACCTTGGTGAGTCAAACCAAGTCTTGATCGTTGCACCCCAGAGTATCTTTGAACCTCCTTGAAGCAGCTCTGGAAATCTTCAAGAGTCTTCACCTTGGCAATCTTCTTCTTGCCTCATTGCACCTCAAGTGAGGAGGTGCTCCACTTTAATCAATCAACGAGATTGATCAAGTTCAACAATGCTTGAACTTCTTGGCCGACACTATCTTTGTAAGGAAATCTGCAGCATTGTCATCCGTATGAATCTTTTCAATCCAAAACTCCTTAGACTCCACCCAATTTCTGATTCTGTGATATCTTGCTTCAATGTGCTTTGATCTTCCAGAAAAAACTTGATTCTTTGCCAAGTGAATGGCACTTTGACTATCACATTTCAGCTTCACAAAATCTTGGGTGATTCCCATTTGACTTACCAAGCCATTAAGCCAAATTGCTTCCTTTCGGCTTCGGCCAATGCAATATACTCTGCCTCTGTGGTCGACAAAGCTGTAATTGGTTGCAGTAGTGCTCTCCAACTGATCGGTCCTCCTGCGCATGTAAACACATAACCAGAAGTTGACCTTCTCTTGTCCAAGTCCCCTGCATAATCAGCATCCACATATCCCAACACCCTTGCATTTTCTTTTTGCTTCTCAAACATAATCCTTTGTCGCCAAGAACCCTTCAAATAACGCATAAAATCCACTTGACTGCATCCCAATGTTGCTTTCCTGGATTTCCCATGTATCTGGAAACGACACTAATTGCTTGAGCTATGTCTGGACGTGTGCATACCATTGCATACATAAGGCAGCCCACGGCATTAGCATAAGGAACCTTCTCCATTACTTGCTGCTCTTCCTCGGACTTAGGACAACATTGTTGCCCACTTAACTTGAAGTGAGCGCCAAAGGAGTCGAAACTTCCTTTGCTTCTTGCATGTTGAACTTCTCAAGAACCTTCTGAATATACTTGGCTTGTGATATCCAAATCCTTCCAGTGGTCCTATCTCTCTGAATTTCCATGCCAAGGATTTTCTGCTGCACCTAGATCCTTCATGTCGAACTCCTCGCTCAACATCTTCTTCAAGTCTTGAATTCTAGACTTGTCTTGACAAGCGATTAGCATGTCATCCACATATAACAACAGCAATATGACCATCCCATCTTGGAATACATGATAGTACACACAACAGTCATATAAACATCTTCTAAAATTGATTTTCAGCATGAAGTAATCGAACCTCTTGTACCACTGCCTTGGAGCTGTTTCAGAGCCATACTGAGGACTTCTTTAGGTGACATACTAGGTTTTCTTTCCCATATTCAACAAACCCTTACTGGTTGAGCCATGAAAATTGTCTCCTCTAGATCCCCATGAAGAAGCATCTTCACATCCATCTGCTCAATCTCCATGTCATCTTTGAGTTGCCATTGCTAAAAGCAATCGATAGATGTATGCTTAACTCACGGGTGAAAAGATCTCATCATAATCCACCCCTTCCTTTTGTGAGTACCCTTTAGCCACGAGCCTTGCTTTGAATCTCACGGCATCTTGTTCATGTAGTCCTTCCTTTTCCTAAATACCCACTTGCATCCAACTAGCTTTACTGTCTTTGGGCTTAGGAACCAACTCCCAAGCGAGTTCTTGTAAAGAGACTCCATTTCTTCTGTCATAGCACTTATCCAACTATCTCGCTCATCACTTGCTATAGCTTCTCGATAAGTAGTTGGATCTCCTTGACTAATGTTGAGAGCATAATTAACTTCGTCTTGGTCAAACCCAAACCTGCAGGTTTCTTCTTATTCCGATTAGGTTTGTCCAGTGCTATGCATCTCTGGAATGCAGGTGGATTGTTGGTTGGAGTTCTAACCCTTTGGGATGTCTGGCGGATTATAGTGCCTTCAATCTGCCCTATTTCTTGCTCCACCTGATTCCTAACTGGTGAACGATGCTGATGCTCTTCTTCTTCCTCAAAACCATCAGATTGACATCTTGCTCAATTTGCTCCACAGGCTGCTTCTTCGTCTGAGGCGATTAACGGAATCTTTGTTGCTTCAATTTCAGCATCGTCTTTCTTCTCCCTACTGCTCTCGACTTTATTCAGAGGCATGGTTGTCTCATCAAAGACAACATCTCGGCTGACAACCTTTTTCCTGTTGTTGATATCCCAAAGCTTGAAACCCTTCACTCCTTTCTCAAAACCTAAGAATATGCAATGTGTAGACTTTGGTTTGAGCTTGGACCTTTCATCGCTTGGAATATGTGCATAAGCACTACAGCCGAATACCCTGAGCTTGGAATAGTCCACCGGCTTCTCAGACCATACCTCTTCTGCACTCTTAAAACCAAGAACTGTAAATGGTGATCTGTTAATCAAATAACTTGCATGATTAACGGCTTCCCCAAAAACTATCGGGCAATCTTGCATGAAATCGCATGCTCCTCCTCTCTCCATGAGAGTTCGGTTCATCCTCTCAGCAGCTCCATTTTGTTGGGGATTCTTCTTTACTGTGAAGTGCCTTGTGATGCCTTCTTGCTTGCAGTAATCGGTAAACTCATTACTTGTATATTCACCTCCATTGTCACTTCTCAGGTACTTGATCTTTCTTCCAGTTTGATTCTCGGTTTCTGTTTTCCATTCCTTGAACTTTGCAAAAACCTCGGATTTCTGCTTCATGAAATAAACCCAAACCTTCCTAGAAAAATCATCCATGAAAGTAACAAAATACCTAGCTCCACCATTTGATTTGGTTGGTGCAGGGCCCCAAACATCTGAGTGAATATAGCTGAGTTGCTCCTTGCTTCGGTTATCTGCACTGCTACTCGTGAATGATACCTTCCTTTGCTTTCCAAGAACACAATATTCACAAAAGTCCAGTTTGCAAGATGACACGCCTTCCAATAAGCCTTGCTTGTGTAATTCTTGCAACCCTTTCTGGCTTATGTGCCCGAGCCTATGATGCCAGAGTTCAATCTTGTCTTCTATACCTTGATTTACAGAAACAGCTGCTCCCCCAACTATAGTGGTCCCAATTAACTTATATAGCTTATTGGGCTATAGGTCACCCCGCATTACCACCAGTGATCCTTTGGCTACCCTGAGTCTTCCCTTTTTAGACTCATACTCATAGCCGGCCTCATCTAAAGTACCCAAGGAAATCAAATTCTTTCTTAGTCTAGGGACATATCTAACGTTCCCCAAAACTCGTATCATCCCATCAAACATTACTGAGTTTGAGCAGTGCGATTCCTTTTACAGGACATGAAGAATCGTCCCCATTAAAACTTCCCCGCTGCTGACTTCTTTGTAAGTATCGAACCATTCTCTTACTGCACACATATGCAAAGTGCATCCGGTATCCAAAATCCAATTTGTGAAAGCCTTGGAGCCTGATGTTACTTGAAAGAAGCTCCCCGTCACTCTCATGCTCGGTGATTGCACTATTTGAACCGAGCTTCCTTCCTCTTGGCTTTCTTCTCTTTCCAAATCTTGCAGTTCCTCTTCCAATGATCGGCTGAACCACATTCGAAGCAACCTTCCTTCTTTTCCTTTTTCTTCTTGGATTTTGACCTACCTCTGTTGCCTGTTTTCTCTTCCTTTGTCTTTTCCCGCCCCTCTCCTTGCCTTTGGCATAAAGGCCTTGAGAGCTTTCAGTTATATCATCTAGTTTAGCATATGGTGAAGAGCTTGAATCACGTCTTCAAGCTTCAGGGACTCTTTTCCAAACATTAGAGTTGTTCGAAAGTGCTTGAAAGACGAAGGTAGAGACCTCAGCAAGATGATAGCCATATCATCATCTTTGTAAGTTTCTTCGACCTTCTGAAGATTAGTTATGCAATTTTGAAACCTGCATACGTGATCTTCAATATCACCTCCTTCTTCCAGTCGAAGTCCGAATAGTTCATCCTTTAGAAAAAGTTTATTGGACACGGTTTTGCCCATATAAACATTCTCCAACTTTTCCCATGCTTCTTGGGCAGTCATCTTTTCTGTGATGTGTGACCGAACGATCTTGTGAGATGGATCTCGATGGAACTCTTGGCTTTCTTGAGAACCTTAGTCCATGCTGTGTCTGTCATGCCTGTTGGCTTCTCACCGCTGAGTGCATCATCCAAATCTTGCTGTATCAGTACGTTCTTCATCATCCTTTGCCAATCCGTGAAGTCATCCTTGCCGTCAAAGGGCTTTAACGCAGGTCCTAGATCCGCATTCATCTTCCCTTTAGACATCGTAGAACCCCTTAACCTAGGCTCTCTGATACCACTTGTTAAATAACTCGCCTTCTAGATCTTGTTCTTTGATGTAACCGACGGCAATAGACTAAACTAGCAAATATTAAAACACTTAGAAACACACAAGAATTATACTGGTTCGGCAGAACTTTTGCCTACGTCCAGTTGTGATTTCTCTAGGTAGAGAAATCACCGCTCCTTTGATTAATAATAGAGATTACTGAACTTTTGCAACCCTAGAATTAATCTCAAAACTCTTAGGCTGTCTCTGGCTGTTTTCCTCTCTTTAAAATAAGCCTTGCCACACCCTATTTATAGATATAGAGTTGGCTTACATGTCCCAAGGCTGATTGGATTCCTATTCCTAAATAGATTAGGAAATTACACTTATCCAAATCCTAATAGACTTCTAGAAATCCAAACCTGAATTGAATAAGGAAAACTGAAATTCTTTCCTAATCCCTCTAGGACAAGAATTGGTATACCTCTAATTTTCCTAAAACAATCCTAAACCAACTAGGACATATTTGATGAGCCAAAATCCTAACATGATCATCCACAAATCTGAGATCTTTTGTACCTTGAATGCCCTGAAAATCAAAAGAATACACTTGTTCAAAACATTATAATTTGAACACAAAAGAATAAAAACAGAAATAATAAAACTCGGAGACAAAAGTCTACCAAAGGAAGTGAAAGAGATAAGCTGGAGAATATGACCTCATCAGATAGTTGCCTCTTTGCGGGCTTCTCTCCAAGAAAATTCACCAAAAACTGTTAAATCACAATTTGTCATTACTGATTAACTGTGCATACAGAGAAATATAGCATATATATTTCATGCACAAGGCATAAGTTATGAAATTGGCTTTAGAAGATCATGTACAATTTGATATAATAGCCAATGGATCACAGACAGGAAATAATAACCGACTGAAAATAAAACAAAGATAAGAACCAAGTGAAAGAAAAAACAAAGTAAAGAAAAGTTTTTAAGTTTCAACAAAGTTCACATAATGGAAAACTCAATTCATGCTGGTAAGATTCGGATGTTCAATCAAAGAATAAGCAGGTACTGAGCTACTTAGAGCTCAATATGTTAACCTAAAGGGTCGGAAATGAATGTTTTTCAAATAAAAAGTAAAACTTAAACATGTGGGAATAGAATGAAATAGTTATTTGCCTAATCCTCCAATTATAAATATTTAACTAGAAGTCTTAATCTGGTAAGTACCAACCATGAGGACGACAAGACCACACAACGTTCTCAACAGAAAAAACCAATGATAGCTACCAATCACTGGGATATTATTGTTCTGCTCGAACAATTTGATATGATTGAGTCTTGATGAGAAGTTTCTGGCAGCTTATCTCAGGCCACAATCTCTGTGCACTCAAGAGGAATGGGAAAACTTGAGGCGGAACTATTAACTTAAATATCAAAATGAATGCATAAGATCATTTTAAGAAAGAAAAAACACGCACAACCTCATTTTGGTGGTCCACTCTGTTTCCATCTAAATGGAAGGTGGTGTCTAAATAAACTAGGAATTTATTATTTCATTCCAGACATGCTGTTTTAGGAGTAAAGAATTATGACCAAATTCATTTTCAATCAATAGATGTAAATTAGATACTCTGGATAATAAAGTTAATGATGTATCCTGAATTATATGGAAAATAAATAATGATATGAAAAGCTTAAACATGACTGAAATACATGTTACAATTCCAATGACAATAAAAGAAGCCACACAGACCTTGGACCTTGCTAAGGTATCATCCCGTTCAACAGAATCACGTATCAACAGAATGTGATCCAGCAGATCATTATGAGAATGCGACGTCATACAAGCTGAACATTGAGTGAAAATTGTCAAACTTTGTTCTAAGAAAACTAGCAAATAGAAGTATCAGATGTTTAAAGTTTTGCAAGTTACCTGAAAACTTTGGACAAGTGAGTACACAACGATTTGTAGGATGTTTCAGGATTTCTCTTCACATAATGAAGGCTGAACCGTTATCAAGATTGACCGCACCGTGTCCTCAAAGCTCTTCCTCCTTCAGAAGCCTAAGCCAAGGAGAGTACAAAAATCTCGGGCTTTCCTTGGAGAGTACTAAAACCCTAAACTAAATTTACAAAAACCCCAAATTTCAAAGAAAATGTATATGAACAGTACCTCGTGAATGTCAACGGTGGAGTTACACTTGGATGAACAGCCAGCGCTGAGGGAGAAAGACGATTGCATCAAAGAGAGAGAGGTACACGAGGGAGAGAGACGAGCCGAAGAGATAGAGCCAAGAGAGTTAGAGAGAGAAGCCAATTTCTAAAAAACTGATATGAGTACAATCAGTTCACAATAAATATGTATTTATATGTGGTAGTTGTAAAAAAATTAGAAATGGGTGGTATTTTTAGTTAAAATTAACAAATAGGTGGCATTGGAGGTCATTTCCCTTTATTGGGAAGGGGTCTTCTAGCTTAAATAAAAAGATTTCCCCTGTATCTCTATTTTACTTTTTTATCTCAAAAAAAAAAAAAAAGAAGAGGATTTCCCTTACTATTTATGTACGATAATAACGTATTGAAAGGGCCATGGCCCCAAGACCTTGTAGGTTCAGCCCATCTTGGGCTACAAGACAAAACTACTAGCTATCAGTCAAACGAAAACAAGCGTTGGACGTGTGTTGTGTTGCAAACAAAGTCTCATGTTCCATCACTTAGAAGGCAAGATTTCTGTACATTTTTTATTATTAGTAGTTTTTTTATATAAAAAGATTCCGAACCAACGTTCTCTTGGGTTGTTCTTTACTTTAAACACCCTCAAACACCCACCAAATCACTCTTTAATCTCATTTAGCTTTCGTTATCATATTCGGGCTTGATTCTTTTGCTTGAAAAATAAGCAAGAGAAGAAAGAAACACATTGATTCTATGTAGTATGAAAACGCAAGTACTTTCCTACTGCTACATAAAATTAACATAATGAAAAAGAAAACAGTATTTATGAGTTAGGTCAATTGACCAAGGAAGTGTGCATATCCCTTTTGAGTTTGATCCTCCTTGTATATGAGAATAGTTTAGATATATCGTGCCCTTATCAAAAAAAGAAGTGATCTTGTTGATGTTCAAGATTTCTGAAAGAGGAAAGACTAAAGAGAATGTTGGTTTAGGGGAGGAAAAAAAAAATGCAAAACCCTTCGTGCCTTATAAACCAAGGCTGGAGGTGGAGCATGATATATATTTTTTGTTACATTGGAGGAAAGAAACCCCACTAGGGTCCCTGGTGAACCTACAGAGGCGCAAGGACCTCACCGGAAAGTTGCACCTCTGCTCAGTCTTTTAGTGCCCTCTATCTGCTTGACAAAAGGCCTCAAACAGACTCTTCCTTTGATGTTGTGCGCATAATCAAGCTTCTCTTTTTTTTCTTTTTCTTTTTTTAACTCATGGCCAAAACTATGTTGTTTTGGGCTAGGGGAAAAAAAAAAAGATAGTATCCTTGTTATACTCGGAGTAGAAGAAACTAACCCACTGCTAGAGGGAAAAAAAACTGGCATGGTGCCAAAGAGAAATATGTTCGATTGGTGAAGAAGAGTGAAGGGTGAGAAAGATAAAGGCCTATTTGGTATTCAACTTGAATCCAACTTTTTAAACTAAAAAATAGAATTTGAGTTCAAAACAAAGAAAACTTGTTTGGTAGTCCTATTTTTAAAAACTCAAACTCAAGAACAACTATAAAAAAACATCCCAATTATTAAAAACAAAAAAATCTGTTTTTTCAGTTTTTTTCTAACAACCCACAAGTTCTCAAATTTTTGAGATTTGAAAACAGTTTTCAAGTTGCATACAAAACAAGTTTTTGAATCTTAAAAATAGATTTAAGAACTCCTTCATTTTTAAGAAAAATCAAAGTTTTTGAGTTCCCTATTTGAATAGGATACCAAACGCCTCCTAAGTGTGAGTGGGGTTTTGGAGGAGAGGGTTTTGCTTGGCATTTTTTCTTATTTTTTAAGGAAAAAGGGGGCAGAGAAAGTTCCATCCAAGAAAGAAACACAAAAGAATGACATGTCCACTGGAAAAGATGAAGTTGATGTCCTTATTGTGCACAGAAGAGAGGAAAGTTAGAAACTAAGGCCCGTTTGGGATTGCTTTTGGCCAAAAACTTGCTTCACTTTAAAGTTAAGCAGTTTAAGGTGTTTGGTAAAAATAAAATATTCTGATTATTTTAAAAGCAGTGGCCTTTTGACACTGAGATTTTAAAAGCAGACTGTTGCTTTTCAAAGCTTTCAAAATAAGAGATGAACCTTTAATGAATTTTTTTAATTCCCAAAATACTATCATTCATTTTTAAAATGACACCACCTCCACTTCCACATCCAACTCCACCACTTGCACCACGACATTCACTTCCTCCACAACCACCACCACCGCCACCACCACCTCCACCACTACCTCCTCCACCTTCATCTCCACCACAACCACCACCTTCTCCAAATCCACATCCACCACCACCTCCACAAGCGTCATCCCCATCACCACCACCACCACAACCACAAATTCCACCTTCATCATCACCACCATCACCTCCACTCCATCACTACCACATGATTAGTACATAACACTTTTAACATCATGTCTATTTTGGTCATTATTCACAGTTACAACATTTTTATATTAAAATTTACCAAACGGTTTTGACATTGCTTTTTGTACTAACAGCACTTTAAAAATATTGTTTACCAAACATGGAGTTGCTTTACTTTACAGCTAATTATTTTCAAAGCATAACAGAAGCAACTTTTTAAAAAAGTGACAACAATCCCAATCTGGGCCTAAAACTCTCTTGCTGCTATAAATAAATAAATAAATAATTGACCTTTTGAGAGATCTTTTCCGTCCCCACCGCACCAAGTCTTTTATTTGTTTTTTAAGAGAGAACTCCATCCAACTCTTTACAAAACATCTTAGCTAAATAATTAAAAAGTATTTATAAATAAAACATTATATTCATATCTTTTTCTTTCCGTCCCTTTTTGAAAGAATTTCAAGTCTTTATAAAAATTAGTCATCGATTAAGTATAGTGCCTTTAAAAGTTGCACTTTCGTTGAAAAATTCCTCAGTCCGTCAATGACTAAGGTTCAATCCTAGGTGCCATAGAGGGACGGGAGGAATTCACCACCACAGTGGTGGGAAGGAGACCCAATGGCGAGCATGATATGGTTTGCAACAGAGAACATGCACGACGCTATTGGTGTGTTTTGATTCTCAGCAGCACTTTTGTTGCTTAAGCCAAGCCGGATGGAAACCACTATATGGCAAGGCTCATGACGGGTTTATTTTAGAAGAAAAATCTCTATTATAGAGGTGGTACATAATGTGGTATATAAATATAGTAAGCCTAACATTACCTATTAATTTCAAAAATATAATATTATTTATTTTGCACCAATTTCCAATATATAGCTCTCTAGCTCACTATTCTCTCTCATGATAGTTGTGGGAGCAAATATTTTCGTCTCCAATCACAGCACGTCCACGTGGAAAAAAATATTATTCCTTAAATTAATTAATTGAACCAATTATTTGGCCAATTAATTAATAGGGATAATATCTTAATTATAGGATTTATCTTATAATTAATATAGATAATATCAGGGGTTGGGAATCCATGCTCGGTGAACTGCAAACCTGCTGCTAAGATTGACACAAATTAAAAAACCTGCTGTTACGTGATACCTATACAAATACTTATCAACGAATAAGCAAGTATATCACCAACTATATGTAATAAAATTTTCTTTCCAATGTTGAATGAAATATTTATCAAATCCCTCTATCATTGATTAAAAAGAAAAGTATAGCCTTATCCTGCGAAAAAAGTAAGCACATCAAAACAGAAGAAAATTACCACTTTGCAGCTAAGCCAAAGTTCAGAATTATTACACGACTCCGATAAAAGGCAACATAGAAGTTAGTGAGGAAAACCTGCAATGGATTATATACATTATCTTTGTAACTTATATTATCAAATTTTCTCAAATATATGTACAAAATGAAAGTGGAAGCCAAAAAGTTAATTCTTTCAGCCATATCACATGAAACCATGATTGCTCGAAAACCAAAATCCTGTACATATCCAGAAAGACAGCAGAAGCATTTTTGGACTACATGTGAGACTTACTACCTTGCCCTAGTAACAAATTTTTCATCTCCCTGTAACTTTGGAGTTCTTCTAATGCAACAGTGGTAGTTTTTGATGTAATGCGCCCCGAGGAAATGACGCTTGAAGAATCATCACACTGAATTGATGCCTGTCCCTTAGAAGGCTGATGAGGCTCTTGGCTACTGTTGCTCCAGATTTCGGGCCTGCAGGCCTGTGAAAATTTTACTGAATTTGAGTTATCCTGGCGGAGAGGTGGAGCTTTTCTAAACATTTGTACAAGGGCACCAACAGCAGCATCTTGGGATTTTTTCATTGGAAACAACCCTCCAGGCACATGTGGCTCACGCAGAGGTACATTTTTGTCAAAAGATTCAGGCCTGAGATGCAGCACAAAGATAAGGTCGCATCACATTAGCAAAACAAATTAATAGATTTGAAAGCAGCAAATGGATTTCATTAGCAAAACAAGAGAATCAAAAAGAATGCCCTACATTAATTCTATGATCACAAAGACACCAGACGCAGAGAACATAGCGGCTCACACATAACCTAAAGAAACCTTATTTCAGCAAAAATAACCGTACAAATGGTTTAATGTGCATGATGATTTTGAAGCTTGAGATTGACTACTTGTAGCTCCGTGACTAATATTTACGTACTCTTATGAATTGATGAGTATACAAAAGATGACTCCTTGTAGTTCCATGCAAAAAGAATAACACTTGAATTTATGGACAAAGCTTTCTACTGATAAAGGGAAGGAAAATCCTACATAGATCACATCCTTCCCGAACAAAACCAACATTATTTCCGACATTTGCATCAGTTAGTTAGGAATATCTCACAAATATATGTACATGGACAGAGAGAGAGAGAGTTTAAGTTGTTTTTCTTTTTCATTTGGTTTAATATACATGCACAGATAAAGTGTGGTATATGGATCGGAGTGAATTGGTTTAGGATGTAATTAATATTTTTACATAGCGAGAGTTTACTTTTAATGATATTAATGATATTAAAATTCAACAATCAAAATTCCTAAGCAGAAAAACTAAACGGCACCTACCATGCAGTTACAAGAAACTAATTCTGAGTTTCCAATACTATCATTTACAATTGGTTGTATATATAATACCACATATCTACAGAATCAGTCTGTCTTCTTAATGAGTGTTGTATGAGTACAACTTCAGGTCTTCAACCTTATCCCATCCCTAAAATTTGAAGTTTGAACTAAAAAATACCCTCCATATATTTTTTACCTTCGCAGAAAAAAAAAAAAAAAAAGATGCCCATTATGCAACCAATCGCCAACAGGTCACCTATTTAGGCTATTCCTAAGTCATTTCAAGCGTAAACGATCATTTAATTTTCAGAAGCGGCGGTTTTGTGGTGCTCATCTCAAATCATCGGAGGGCATGGAAATATTTCGGAAGATGTAGGGAAGGTCGGCGCTATTAGGTGGTTTCTAAATGTTTCTCTATCTCACCCATTTGGAGCAAATATCTTACACAATAGTGTAACAGAAATCAGTTAATCCACATATAATTTATGGAAAGCAGATTTTTAGTATTCAGTGTTTCTAACCTGTGCCCAACATAGGATGCCGGTTTTCAGAAAATTGAATTTGCAAAACAGAATCAAGTCCTATGGCTAAATCTTATAAGTTCAGTTAACAAATAGCTAACAACAAATCATGTTTTGTACTCCATAGCACACATTTCTACTGCAAACGGCAATATCAAGCCCTCTGGGTGAAAAGGAGTGTAATGCACAACAATTAAGGTAGATCCCTCCTGCATTGAGAAAGCATATTGTATTTATTGCTCATATGCCCCAAATCACCTCATGGACATCTACTAACATGGGTGCCCCGGCATCTAATAAGCATGGTGGAGCACATTAGATGTTGTGTGTCAACTGTGAGTTACTCATCTGTTAAGTTTAAAACCAACTAACCAAAAGAAAAGAAATAATACATCTTGTAGAATGTTCCCTTGTTATTTCTGACTAATCAATCTCACATTACTTTGCCTGTACGAAACATATTGACAGCGCAACTACCCTACCCTTCCTTGCTCCCTTACAATTTTGGAGTATATTTCACATAACCACCAACCCTTTGCTTCACTTACAAATTATTTCTAAAACAAAAAAAATACAATAACTGCACAGAGATACTAACAAGTAGGAGAAAGCAAGTAGAACAGCTTATGCAAAATACTTGCAGAAACTAAAGTAATTTACATATACTGGATTCATTTGATGAACTTTGCATCTTACCTGCTACCTGGATCTGTCACATCCTCATCATCCACATCAAACGGGCAAGGAAAGTCAGAATCATCCAAATCATCAGGGAAAGACCTACTGGAGCTGCTGGATGATATTTTAACCTCAGAATATTGTCTAGCATCATCTTTCCCGAGGGAGGAAAACTACAGTTCAAAATTGGAAAAAGAAAAAAACCTTAAATAAAGAAAATAAAAATTCAAATGAAAATTTCACCATAATGAGCAAATACAATACCTTCTCAACCGCTGTACCAGCCTCCATAAAACCCCTAGTTTTATCAGTCTTAGAACTGCCAGATCCAAAACCTTTAAGAGGCATATTTAGCTTGTTGCGGAATGCAGGGGAATTAGCAAGTTTAGCCGTCCGTTCACTGAATGGTGCGCTCTCAGATTGTAAAAGAGGCTTTGAATGATGACTCCCAGGAATAAAGATTGGCAATGATGGAGAGGCAGACGATGGTGAGGGTGAAAAGGCAGGTGAATACTCATCAAAGCTTGTATCCTTCTTATAAACAAGAGATGTTTCAGGTGGATAAGGTGGCATGATTGTAGGTGGAAAACGAGAACTTTGGTTAGAAATTAAAGCATGTGGTTCTGAATATGTAGGTGAAGGTGAGAAGGAAACTGAAGGTGGTGAAGCTCTATAATGGTCAAAACTCCAACTATGTCGCCTTGAGAATGAGGAAGATGGTGGAAAGGCATGTGCTACTGATCCTGTCACAGGAAGTGATGGGAACCTTTTAAGTGGGTCTGTCAATGGGCTGCCAACATAGTCCGGAATAAGTTGTGGAGACATAGGAGTTGATGATTCAGAGCTTACATCTGAAAGTGATGAACAATACAACACTGAAAGGCAAAGCCTACCACAAGCTGTATCCACAGGGGTGAACCCAAACCGCTGCATTGCTGCCTCTTCTCTACAAGTGAAGGGCTCAGCAAAAGAGGCTACTCGGTGAGTAAGAGCAAATGACCGAATTTGGCCAGACGAATTGAGGTTGCGATAAACTTTGTAAGCAGGTAAAAGCCTAACAGTGACATACAAAGACCTCAAAAGTAACATCGACTTCTTATACAATGAATGTAAAGTATTACTGCTCGACCTCCTGCTCCCTGAATTTGTATCTCTAATCTTCCGACTGTCATACTGCACTACCCATCTCTCTATAATCTTTTCACTCTTTGCCTCACACCCATATTCCTCCTGCTCATAATTCCAACAGTATGGATACCGCTCTTTCAATGACAAGTTCCTAACAAGATCCCTTTTAGGTGAACACTTCACGGGCTCACAATCAAGTGGTCTCTGGACCAAAATCACATCAACCACCATAGGTTCAAGATGGCTCTGGCGCCAGAGATCAAGATTCTCCAGTGCAGCAGGACATTCCCTTAGAGCTAAATTAAACCACTTATCCCTCGGCCTCACACTTGATGAGGATGATGAGGATGATGATGGCGACGATAGGGCTTGTTCACCACTATAATTACGTGAGGACATGTATGGAGTCCTAGATTCAAGGACGATGTGGAGACTTTTGGCATAGAATTCAGTGATTATTTGTTCCATTTTTGCTGCTTCGGAGTGGGAATTACCATGAGAAGATGCCATAATGTCAAAATTTAAATAACTGGCACGTACCCTTTAAGAAACAAATGGAGCTGGAACTATCAGTCTCCACTTTAAAGCATTTAACTGCAAAACACCGCAAGCAGAGAGTTCAAAGGTCTTCCAAAGAGAAAACCCATGAGTTAACAAACTGGATACAACTTAAGAAAATTAAAGCAACCTGAATTGACAGCAGATATACAACATGTGTACTTAATGGAAATTTCGGTTGAATTCAGAGTTACAAACAGAGATGTGGTGTTGGTACAGTGATTAATAACCCCAAATGATTAGCAGAGAATATAATAACCCATTCAAATATACGAAGGAAACTATTAAAACGAAAGATAAATGCTAAATTAAAGAAAGACCACGAAAGACGCAGAGTTCCAAATTAAAATTAAGAAAAATGAGGTAAAGTCGCCGTCTTCCAGCTCCTTGTTCAGCAAGAAACACGTTTGGCTACATGGGTTTTACTTTCTTACTATTTTCTTGCCTTTTTCCATTCAGTTTCTGGAACTAAAAATATTTTCCGCGAAATTGAAGAAACCCTAAAGAGGAGGAAAAACAAAACCCAGTGAGGAGAGAGAGAGAGAGAGAGAGAGAGAGAGAAAGAGTATTAGCTGACTCACCGATTAGCAGGAGAGAAAAGAGAGACCGAGAGAGATACAGAGTATGTTAGTGTATTGTAGTTGTAGAGAGAACTTGTTCAATACCAGTTTATTTATTTATTTATTTATTCTTAAATTCGTATTATTGGATCTTTGGAGTTTTGAGGTCTTATCTGCTTGCACAAATGCTATGGTACCTCCTCATCAAAAGTAAAGTAAGTGGGCCCTCTGGGCCCCAGTGGGCTGGAGCTTCAAAATCCTGGCCTGATTTTGCCACGTCATCCTCTAAGCCCAGGGAAGAGTTTTGGTATGTCAACTAGACGTTGTGAATTCTTGTCAATGTGTGTGGACCTCCGACCCAATATTTCACCCAAATGTTTTACCTCTTGTAGACGAAATATGAAAGTGGAATTGTTTTTACGCTTCTTTTATCAAATAAAAACTTGATTTGATAACTTTCAACATTACAACTAAGAACACAATTAGATACCCAAATCATCAAGTCCAAAAATACAATAAAATTAACATGTTAAAAAAAGTCGAACTAAAACAAACTCATCAACAATTAAAAGAAATTGCTAATTAAAAAACTGATTCAATGCACAAACCACCATTAAAACATAAATACAATGAAATTGAGTTAAGTTACCGTTCAATTGGAGTTATGGCGTAAATTGTTTTCACGTCATTAATAACACTATGCTTATAAAAAAGACAAACTTCTTATAGAATTTGTATCATTTTGTAGCTTCTTTTGCAACAAAAGAAATGTTATATATAAAAAAAGGGGACATTTTGAAAAAGGTCAAAAGCAAGAGAAGTATTTTAAAAGAAGCCAAAATTATTTTGTACTTGGACAATAATGCCCTTATTTATTTTCAAGTTCCTATGAATCCTTTCGTTTCTTGCTAGCCGTATGGAACCAAAAAGTTTCTTCTTTTCAGATGATGCCGTATGGAGCCAAAGGGTTTGGAAATTATTCTTCATCTGCTGGGATGATCCTTCACATGAAAGGATGAGGTCTCCTCATGGAGTTATGCTTCCATCATGTTGTCTATATTGTGTAGCTCTTCTTTTCCAAAGCTATTCTAGTATGAGTTGTCGTTGTCTTCTGCTTTGATTTGTTCTATTATCTGGCTATAGATTTCATAAAAAACTTTTGCTCTTGTTGTGCTTATCCTAAATTCATATGTGTCATCTGGTCTCCTGAATATAGTCTCCGAATAGATCTTCATAAGGTTGGATTGGTGAAGGAGGTTCAGACGATTATCATTGAACAATTGTTGCTCAGCTATTACTGCTCCTCTGTATTTTTGAATGTCTTGTTTAGTAGGGTGTTGAGGCCCAAAATATTCACTTGTTCGGCCCAAATAAATTCTCGGCCCAATGCGATGCTTTACCAAGAAGAAACCCGATTTGGGCATGCAAAAGTTCGTCATATGCGCTTGCACACATGCCACGCTAAACGACACGCCACGCTAAGCAAGGAATTATCATTCCGCACTTAATCACGCCACAAGTTTAAGTGAGCCCTGCCACTCAAATACCTGTGGCTTGCTTGAGTGGGTTGTGGTATTGACAGAATAAATTGTCATGAGGCCCATCATGGACCAAGAAGTGGAGGTTCCGGTTACTTGGGAGCCTCTAACCTGCTCATTTCTTAGGCCTAAATGGGTGAGCACAAAAGAGAAAGTAGCCCAACCAAAATAGCCCATTACTCCAACCAAAATAGCCCATCACTTCAACCAAACTAGCCCAATACTTGATGAAGTTAGCCCATGTACTTGATAAACCAACTTATTGTCATAGAAGGCCCAAGCAACCCAAAAAAATATATCTGCAAATCTTCAAAGACCTAGCTGAAAACAAAAGCCACGTTGAAAGCCAAAATATCCATGTGTGAAAGCTGCTGGAAAGCTCCAGCACATGGGAGAAACAAGTTTCAAGCAAAAACTTCCAAATGACCAAGGGATATTGGAGCGCAGATCACCATTTGAACCAGCATGCATACCCATTCCTTCCCTCATCAGACCTAGCCTTGGAAAAGGAGAGAAAAGAAGGAAGAAAGATGGCTGAAAATAGAAGTCCAAACAGCCGCAGAAAGGGGCTTTGAGCTCCCAAAAATCCCTGATTTTATGCAAATGGGTAGAGTGGATTTCACCAAAAAGGGATGATTGAAGAGATGAAGGGAGAAAGGAAGGAAAAGCTTAGCCAAAATGGGTAGAAGCCATTAGGTTTTCTTGAAAATATCAGCTTCCAAATGCGGCTATAAATTAGGGCCTCTTCTACCCAACAAAAATCATCCACAACTAGAGAGCAAGCTTCCTCTCATACTTGCAAAAACCAGCAATTTGGTGCACTGTTCATCTTCCTCCATTTTCTTCTTCTGACAAGTGCCAGAAGAACATAGTTCTTCCATTTTCTCTTCCTAGCCACATATGCTTGAAAACCTCTTCTTCCTCATCTTAAACACTCCCTTTTCTCCCTAGGAAGCCATATTTCCTTTTTGGTGCTCAACTCATGCTAATTTTGCTCCCATGCCACAAGCCCCTCATGCCAAACTCAAAAGTTTATCTGTAAGCATGAAGAAATTACCTGTAAGCTGCCATTATTTTGGTTGGTGAAGATAACCAAAATACTTCCTAAGGCTCTACTGCTTTTTGAGGTATTTTGGGGCTTAATTTTTGAACTCAGCCCAATGGGCAATTTCTTCCATTTTGCCCTTTACTAACAGCCCGTAGTAGCTGCCTAAGAAAAAAAGCCATACATAAATTGGCGACTTCATCGATTAAGCCACTATTCGCACCAATGCCTCCAAAGAAGAAGACCGATAAAACCTGATGAAATAAAGAGATAAGAGCATTCCTCTTTCTTTTTCTTTTCCTTTCAGTTGGCTATCTACTTTGTAGAACAAACATAATACAGATTACTACATGCTCCTTTGCTTGTGTCTTAGATCTCCATTCTCAAGCAAAACAAGATATTGTAAGAGGATCTTCAACTAACGTGCAAGCCACCACCGTCACAATTGTTGAGGCTAGCTCGCTGCTCACCTCCGCCATGATACATCATCGCAAGTCCGCCATTACCGTAAATCACCTTCATAGCAGCCTCACCTCTCTAGAGTTGTGAAAACACGGTGAGAGAGGGAGAAGGAACACTTGCTCAATGCTCTCAAACCTCATCTCTGCGAATGGCTTCACCAAGATAAGATTTTTATTATCATGCCTTGTTGATCTCAATATAGTATATATATATTTGTTTGTTGTTTTAAGATATCCATAAAATTTATGTTTCATTGAACAATCTCAAGCATAGACAAAAGCATGTGCATTCAAGTCCAAAAAAAAGATTGATTGATTAGTTGTTATTCATATGGTGCACCAGCTTGCATCATTTTCTTGTTATGTATTAAACCACCTTTCAATTTTGCATCTCCAGCAAAATTTCTCAGGGCCTTATTCCACGCACTATTCACTTATCTTACTTCTTATCATTTCGTATTGATCCACCTTTGTGTTAATCAATCCAAGTTACACATTGCAATGTAGATGCCAACTATGCATGCTCAGTACTAAAATCATACCTGCCCAGCATGCTTATGTCAATTATGTTAGTCATTTGCAAGCTACAATACTTATATTATTTTTATGCTTTGGTCATGCAGCATTATATCGGTCATGTGCAAGGGACCCAAGCCTCCAAACAACAAACAAGAAAACAAATGCTCTCATGTTTCCTACCCAACATCTCAACACACTGCCATTATCATCTATTCCTTAGACAAATCTCTCTCTATACTTCCAGTCATAGAAGTTCAAGCACAACTAAAAGAGCTACTGGAAGGGTGGAAGAAGAACAGAGCTTGGCCAAAATCCAAACACCATCAAGTGGAAGAGTCGCTGCCAAAGCACATGCTACCACCGAATCAAGCTAAACTGTCACCATTGCAACAAAGGGATATCCCAAGTTCATCATGCCATGCGATAACCCAAACAAATACTAAGAATGCCATGTTGCAAGAGTTTTTGTAGCCTGTGCCCATCAAATCCTTTTCTGATGATTATGGTGCACTTGGGGGCTGAGGAAGGAATTCATTGCAATCACCACGACAGTGATTCCAAAACCCCAAATGAGCTTAAAAATCCATTATTACCAAAACCACTATTCCCAGACCAAAAATCTCCTTGAAATCCCAATTATGTTACTATGATCTCCAAGTTCGCCATCACTTGTTGTTGTAACCCAACACATTTGCTGTAGTGACCGCATACAAAGCTCAAGCTTCAATAGCCAAGTCCAAGCTTTTGGTTCCTAAAACATGTTCACAACAGCCAAACAAACAATACCTAAGTTGTTATAATCGATATGCTCCAACACTCAAGCACTTTCTAAGCCTTGACCATTCCAATGACCAAGTTTAGGAGTCAAAACCAAAGGCTATCGGATGTCTCAATTGCCACAATTCCATAATCACATCATCCACCCCGAGCCTTAGTCAAGAAATCCAAGCACTATGCTTTACTCAAGAAGGAAAACATCTCAATTCAGGGCAAATGAAAGGAAAATATTACTAAGGTAGTGCTATGATACTCACTGCTGGAAGAACCTAAATGCTGTCAAGATGAAGTTTATTTTACTAAGCAATCAGAATTTTTGAAGCGATGTCAAGCTTTCAAGAAAAAGGTGCTAGAAGTATTTTCCTATATTCATCCATTCTTCACCGCAACATCCACCACCGCTTATACTCTAAGGAAAATCTTACACGCCGAGATACATACGTAACTCTAAGAGGCAAGCTATTGACAAGGACCCTTGCCAAAACGTAAGGGGAAAGTAGATGGCTACTGTCATTACGTGCTTTGATGACTTGCTCGACGACGACGTATTGTGCCACCCGTGGAAGAATGACCTAAAGCCACCGGAGGCTATGTGGGAACCTTGTGGAAATATGAAGAAGGCCAACTGGAGCAAATATTCAAAATCTGCAAGCTATAACACCCCATGGCTACTTGCTAATGGATGGGAGAATGGTTCCAGCAGTGAAGTATTCACATTGGAAATGCTGGAAGAAAGCCACTCGGAGGCTTCATTTGGTCATCAAGATTATCAAGAAGCATGCTGTAACCTCTCATAACTTCACAGAGGTTGAAGAAAGTACAATGGGTTAGGAGCTGAAAATCACTCTTTGATTAGTTGGGTTATGAGGGCAGGCAAGCAAAGAGCAACGTGGCTCTGTTAAATATCCCTACAGAGCATGGCATCCTAGTACAACACATGCCAAATACATGCCAACCTAAGCCACAAGCTTTCATGCTATTGCAAGTCATGCACAACCTTGGGCCTTTTCATATTTGGGGCTTGATTTGATTGGAGTATTCATCAATGCAAAGTGGCTCAAGGTCTTATTATTGCTGAATTGCTTTTGCACCTATCATTTTGTTTTTGGCTTTTCAAAATTTATTTCAAAAATGAACTCCTTATGTATTTTCACCCTATGCTTTCACAACTTTTGTAAAATGCACCACCATTATAGCATGCCGAGGTGTAAGACGATATTTGCAATGAGAATGGAGTATTTTGGAAGAGGAAAAAGCCTCTAGAATTCTTCCTTGCTTTTATCTTATTCTGTTTTACAAAACATGTTCTTTGATAAAAAAAAAATAAACAAACTTTTCATTAAAAGGCTAAGCCTCTCAGCAGTAACTATACCAAGCAAAGCCACTTAGATGGGGTCCCAAACTGAAACAAGCATCAAGCCTAAGCAAAACGATGTGGGGTATGCAAAGTCAAGCTATTATAAAGAAACGAGCAGTAAAAGTGTATTTTGAGGCGCTGGAATAACGAAACCGTTGACTCCCAATCGGAATGCTAAAAAAACTTCACAACATCCGGCAATTCTTACAGGAGCCTTCGTGGAAATCATGCATACAAAGTGGCCTGAATCTTTTAAGGCACGGAAAGAGGGTGCATTTTAGGCCAAATGAGAAGACAAGCCTTGTGTTTGGGCCAAAAATTGACACACCCAAACAAATAAAATTAGGCCTGTAATAAAGCTGCAAAAATCAAAGAAAGATGGAAGCCCAAAATCAAGAGACTACCCAAGGCCTATCGTGAGCAAACAAGGCTAACTGGGCCTCACAGCCCAAAATAATAGGAAGAGGGAGCCAGAATAGGAACAATCCCACGTGACATCTCTGGGATAAAGAAAAGTCAATGGCAATCACTATAGAAGAAGTGATTGAAGGGTTCATGACATCAAATTGATTCTAAAATCAAGATCAAATCCCTCTTACATATATATATATTCAGAGATTTTTCTTCCTGTCTTTTGAGAAGGTAATTCTCCCAAGGAGATAAGCAAGTTACAATCTCAGAGAGGGATAAGCAGGAAAGGTGGAGCTGTCCAAAAGGAGTCAAACTAACCATCACGGTAAAATATCACAAGGGGCAATTGAAATTGGGAAAGAGATTAGGTTCCTTTTCAAGAAAATCAGGGAAGTGATTGCCTATTTGAGAGCCTATCTGCTAAAACTCAAGAAATCCTATTTTCTTTCCTTCCATTAAAGAAGAGAAAATGGGGAGATATCTTGCCGCCCAATAAATAAACACAATCACCCTACTCCAAAAAAAATAGTTTACTATAAATACAAGAAGGAGAGAACAGGTAAACAACAACAACAACAACAACAACAACAACAACATACAACAACAACACAACACAACACAACAACACAACACAACACAACAAAAAATTCATCATCCAATCAAACAAAAATCTTATACAAGGAAACCATCAGTCAAATAGATTTACTCAAAATCAACCAACAAGCCCACTTGAATTTCAAGTAAAACCAGCTGATCAGACTTCTAAAGCCTGACTTAAGAAATAAGTCATTCAAAACGAGATTTCTCTCTACAAATTTATTCAGCAAAAACTAAGACAGTAGAGCTTGAGTTCTTCCAAATATGGAAAACCTCAATAAAATTCACAAGCAATCTCTAGCGGACCGATGTCCTCAAAACAACTTCTGCCTGCAGACCGAGAAACCGCAGCGCCACCTGAAGCTTCACAAAAGCTTAAGGTACATTGAAGCTCGAATCAACCTTTGTATCGATTTATAGTTGAAACTCAATAAAGTTGTCAACGGTCCATCCGGCCAAATTGCATTTCAAATTCAAATTGTATCGTAATCCTTCCATCTCGATGTAAATGGAGTTCCAATCAGATCTTCATCTCTCTAGCATGAGTATTTATTGTTATAGTTTTGTAAAAGGCGCTTCGCTTAAAATAGTTTAAATTCCATCAACCATTCTGGCGAATAACCTCTTTATACTGAGATAAATTGTTAAAGTCCTCACCAGTCTGAGGCAAGAAAAGAACTTACTTGGGAGATATTCCTCACCCAAATTCACAATCATTTGTTTGCAGAAATCAGTAACTTGGAGCGCAAGTTATCCATTCCAAACTAAGTCTACTAGAATTTTTATTACTAGCAGTGGCATGCTCGCAAACCAAAGAAAGCGACTCGTTGACCATCTATGGTTCTCAAGGCAGTGGGAACTTTGCCCTTCCATCATAGGAGTAAACGCAAAACGGGCAAACAATTTGGCACGCCCAGTGGGACTTCTCAGTATACATTTTCTCATTGAGTTCTTTACTACAGTCCATGAATACTGGAAGCTCTAGCGAACCCACACCACGACATGGAAATAAACCAAGTGGCCCTCGAGGAAGGATCTGGAATCGGGAAGAAAGTGATGCCCCATTCAAGACATGGCAAAGACAGGAGCAGGAGGTCCAGACTGCCCGTATGATGAACTCGACATAGAATCTGTGTTACGACAAGAGGTCACAACACAAAGGAGCCAAGATACCCTAAATAATATGACAGCCATGATGCAATGACAGTCAACAGCAATTCAAGAAGGATCGGAGGTCGCCATGGCTGCACTCCTAATCCCGGCGAGGTGGTCCAAAGAACTAGACCTTCCCTATGGTCCCCACCGTGATTGGCATGGCCATGTCAAGAGAATCTTCTGCAATGTAGCCGGATACTGTAACGGGAGAAATCCAGCCGACACAGGAAGTGGTTTTTCCTCGTCCAAGAACGCCTCGCCCCATACGGCTGAAGCTCCTCGCGCCAGACAAGTCCCGCAGAATCCGCCAGAGCCTCACCTTGTTCTGGCAGCAAGCTGCCCCACAAGATCTCCCTATGGAAATTCTGCCTCAACAACCAGCAATATTACCCTACAGGCCCAGAAGGATGGACCCCAATCCATTCCCTCCACCTGCAAGAGGAAGGAGAAGCAGAGGGGGAAACTATCCTTATGCTAATAACGACAGTAAACAGGCAGTGTGGGGCAAATCGGAGGAACCACCCAGACTGGAAGAGCCGGAGGAGCACAGGGAAGAAGTTCTGCCTAGACCATATAGGGCAAAACCACGATTTGCTCAGCCAGAATAGGGACAAAACCCCTCCCGTTAATGCTCTAAATGACGTGGGGGCATTGCAGAGGATGATCAGGGAAATGATGGAGCCTGAAGCCAGAGGGGGAAAGGCCCACATATAGGAAGCCATATCCACCTTACATCGATCAGATACCCTTGTCCCTGGTTTTAAAGTACCAAACTTCACTTTATTCAACGGAGAGGATCCTCATGCTTCATCACTTGAGCACGAGGCGATTTTCCACCCAATGCATAACCATAGAGAATAACCCACTGTTAAAGCTAAGACTTTTGGGAACTCTCTCTGGACAAGCTTTCATTTGGTACACTAACCTGCCAAAGAAATTCTATTCAGACTTGGGAGCAAATGGAGAGCGCCTTCCATGACTACTATTACAGGATTCAAATGTAAGTCACCATCGGTGACCTTGCCGCCTCAAACAGAGTGAAGATGAACTCGCCCAAGACTTTATAAACAGTTCAGAAGCTCAAAATGAAGTGTCAATCCCCATCAAGAAAGACACTTCATCCAAATGGCTCAGATCGCCTCAAAATTTCTCGAGGAAAAGATTTGATGGGATGTTGTTTGAGATCTGGCAGAACGGCATAAAGCGCCAAGTACGAGGAATTGCTCAGAGAGGAACAAGAAGAGAAACTCTTCCAAAGGCACGCATTACAAATCCTCTTCTTCCTCAATACATATGATTGAAGTGAGTCGTAAGAAGATGCAGAGGAATCGGAAGAGAGAGAGGTTGCAGTTGGGAAATGGCAAAATTAAAGCATCCAATCAGTTGTAAAACCCTTACAAAACCTCCAAGGGATCAAAAGCCGCCACCATTCATAGGAGGGTTCGTTCCAAACAAACCTATGCAGAACAAAGTATATTCCTTCGATCTGACCAAAGTAGATGCTTTGTTTGATGAAATGTTGCTACAGAAAGCAATAGAGACGCCTCACAGAATGCCCAAACCAGAAGAACTCAAGGGCAGACAGTATTGCAGATGGCACAATTCTTGGAATCATTCTACCAATAGTTGTGTTGTTTTCAGAGATGTTATACAGGAAGGGATAACAAATAGAAGGTCAAGCTAGCAGTAAAAACCTCCATCCGTCACCACAGATCCTTTTCCCCCGCCACAAGTTAATATGGTCAACCTAAATTGGCCAGAACGAAAGAAGGACAGAACAGCTATAGAGATTGACTCCAGTAGAAAGGTAATAGTTTCAAAGGAGACTATGGAAAGACCAAAAGCAACCATTTCACTGAATAGTGCTCGCAAAGCAGGTGCAAGTGTGAGGTCGAGCTGGAGGTAATCCTGAAAAACAGGATCTGCCCACTCCAAGTGTTTTTGACCGGATTGGAACCACGCCCCAGGATAAGGCCAGACAGAGAAACTACCCTAGGCCTGTCCAATCCAGCAGAAGAATGACTAAGCAGCCAAGGAAGAAAAATCAATAAGAGTGCCCAGAAGTGATAAACCTTATGCCATCATTGAAGGCGTGGTATTCTGTCGGGAAAAGTGGCACTCAACAATGGAGCCGACAAGAACCCAAAGGAGGAGGGTTCGCAGACAAGATCGCATATTCTCAATAACGAGAAAACGCACAGGTGCTTCCAAAGGCCAATCTTGCCAAAAAGGGAAAGAGCTGTAAATATTTCCCAGCATGAATAAGCAATCTCTCAACCACAGAAGTTGAAAAAGCAGAATCCTCAAAGAAACCTTCTATCCATTCTACCTCCGCCTCAGAAAATCTACTTAAAACTCCCCGACCAGAGGAAAAAACCGATCCTATTCCAGGAGAAGGGCAAGGAGACTGGGTTGAGGAATATGAAGAGGAGCAATGGATTATGAACCATCTACGATGACCGGAATGCGCGCCTCAAACAGAAGAACTAGGAGAATGGACGGAGGAGTATGATGGAGAATAGATGGATTATGACGGAGAATTGGATGCGGAAACTGAGGCCTTCGGTGCAGAATTGGAGGACTTGTTACGTGCTGACCTAGGCATCAATATGGTGTTCATTCTGCCAGAAAAGTTCGGGCAGTAGAAGGACAGAAGAGCACTGACGGAGACGTATTTTCCCAAGAAAGTTTTGAATGCAAAGTTATGTATGAAGAAATGCCAGAATAAAGAAACGCATCCCAGGACAGATGTAGGAACAACCCACAAGTTGGCTACAGATCAGCCTTTGCTTCTCCAAACCAACCAAAGAAATGGCAAACCACCTCAGACCCTTGTTTATAACAGCAAACTTTGGGGGTGTTCCTATTCCCAAAACTATGGTAGATGGAGGTGCAGCCATCAACCTTCTGCCTCACAGAATGCTGAGCAAAATGGGCAGAACAGAAAAGGATTTAATTCCAACCCGCCTGACCGTCACCAATTTCGCAGAGGCATCACCAAAACCCTTGGGATCCTAGATGTGGATGTCTTAGTAGGAAGCAAGAAGCTGAAGGTTGCATTCTTTGTGGTAGATACTACCTCTACCACTTACAATGCATTGCTTGGCAGAGACTGGATTCACTGAGTCTATGTGTTCCTTCCACTCTTCATCAGCAGCTAGCTTTATGGAATGAAGAAGGCTACATGGAGATAATAGAGGCCGATCCACGGCCATTTCTACCTTCTGCCATGTGTTGTGAGGCAAGGTATTATCATGATGACCTTGGTCCTTTCACCTTCTTTGGAGTCAACCAGAACGGCCGCCCCCATGGTGTCACGGCCCAGAGGCTCATTGAAGAAGGTCTAACCAATTCCTTGGAGGATTGGAACAGACCTTTTGTTCTAAATTTCCATAGCACTAATGTCTAGTCCTAATCAACAAGAAAAGGATCGAGCTGCAACAATTCGGTCCATTACAAAAAGATGTTGATATACCGAGGAAAGAAATTTTTTGCAGAATCCAGCCATCAATATGGCAGAATTCACTCATGAAAGCACGGAAAGCCAGGAGGAAGAGGAACTACAGGAGGAAGTGCTAGATTTTGCACCAGCCGCACTGGATGACTCTCCGCCAGAGGTAGAAAATCCTTTGCAGGAAATAAACTTAGGAGCAGGGGAGGATCCAAGGCCTACCTTTATCAGCGCACTATTGAAAGAGCCACTTCTACTATGGTTTCAGGAGCAGGAACCACTTTTTGATTGTTCCCTGTGCCTCGATCCAATTTACTCGCCGATCCTCACCGCTGGAGCGGCAAAGGAATGTTCGCCTCGATCATCAAAAGGGCCACCTCCGAGTTGGTTAGCCCTGCCTCTATATCTTCCTCGCTGCTTCCGAGCCAAGGCAATGCTCTCCGCTATCACCTCAGCAGGAATTTCCTCCTATGGATGCACAGAAGTTAGAACAGGGAAATAAGAGTGCAGCAGAAACAAATACTGCCAAGTATATAAAACTCACATCTTCTTCCACTGTTTTGGCCTTCTCTTGAGGCTCCTCTCCTACCTCTTCCAGCTCTTCCAGCTCCCTTTCTTGCTCCACACCAAAGCCTCTCTCATGTCATCATCCGTGCCAGAAGTGGTGGTAGGAACTGCCCTAGTTCCCTCCGGGGCCACATATTCTTCTACAATCTTCTTTCTAAGTCTTTTTGACTTAGTAAGAGGAGGAGAAGGACTTCCAACTGCAACAGACAAAAAATAAGTTTGACAGAACAAGATTATGAAGAATTCAAAAAGGAAACTGTCAAAGAATACCTGGAGTCATAGACTGGGCAGTTTCTTTTCTCTTTCTTTTAACGGGAGAAGTGGCCTCAACAGGAGTCTGTTCTACCTGATCTTCTTCTTCTTCTTCTTCTTCCTCTTCTCCATTCCCGGAGGGCAGCTCCAGATCCCCGGCAGCAATAACAGAATTAACTATGCAGAGGACAAAAGTCAAAGGTCAAACCAGTAGAAGAGTAGTAGGAGAAACTGAATAAATATCACGAACTTACCAAACACCTCTCCACTTTGGGCTGGTTGGCTCCCTATATTCTTTGTCAAAGAGGGATCTGAGTACAGACAGAAAAGATTAGCATCATCACTAAAAACAGAATGGGCAACAACAGACAGAACTGAGAGATTACCTTCTATAACTTGCATGTTGATGTCTTTGATGGTCTGCACCATGAATTTGTGAGTCTCTTCGTCTGAATGGACATTCCAATTGTCCCAGCCCTTAAAAAGGACCTGGTGCGGTGGTTGGGAAGCAGTATCACGAATCGGCTTTCCACTAGCATCAAACTCCGCAGAATCGCAGGAGTTCAATTCCCATGAAGGATAAAAGGCATCTGCACTATTGTTGATTTTATTCACCGCACACCGGCATCTTTGTGGACCTCCAAGTCATCCGCCCCCTCCAAGAAGACCCCGACACGCCTTCAGATGACTTGAGGGGTATGAGCCGAGGGCAGCAAGTTGCCTTGCAATGGTTGGGATGGTAGACTTCGCCTAAATGATAATTTGGAGGCTTTCCTCCTCCATGAGGCAGATCTGGTAAGGTCACACTTAGGAACTTCTTCCTAAAGTCCGGGCCTGCAGATTCTTCTTCTGCTCCTTCTCAAACACGATGTCCAGTTGAAACCACTGATAGGTCCTCCCGATCACCACTTGCCATCGCTACACCTTTTGGTACAATGCCCAAGATCATCGTACTCATCGATTGATCGCAGGGACTTCACGGCAACAATGGTTGAGCCGTAACTCGTCCTCGTGCGTAACTATATCCGAAACCTTAACTCAGAAAATAGACTCGCAGCTGATCCAATCATCCGTAAGGCACGGGAGCGCATGATGATAGCGGATAGTCCAGTGGTGGCGGTATGCGTGTTCTTGAATAGATGGGCCGTAATCAGAGGCCCAGTCCAACATCGCATGATTATGCAGAGCTTCGCAAATGTCTATATTCGCAGAATCGCAGAAGAGCGATTAGGCAAAAACAAACCTGCTTCACCAATACAGAAGAACAACATATGTCTGATCTTTGTCCTTCTCAAAGACTAAATTTTTCGAGATAATTGAGAATGAGCACTGTTGATCGTACGGGAAGTAGTGAATGGTTTGGCTAGCTTCTCACGTCTTTCTTCCCGTGATAATCACCAACAAAGATCAACAGTCTTCCATGAGGCCTGCACGTAAGGTAACTGGGAATTTACCATGCGCCAATTTAATTATAAATGTCATTTAAGTCCAAACTGCTCAAAACGATTCGCACTTATGGGGCATTGTTTGGGCTAAAATTGACACACCCAACCAAAAAATTAGGCCCGTAATAAAGCCGCAAAAATCAAAGAAAGATGGAAGCCCAAAACTGTAAGAGACTAGCCCAAGGCTCATCGTGAGCAAACAGCATAATCTGGGCCTCACAGCCCAAAATAATAGGAAGAGGAGCCAAATAGGAACAATCCCGTGACATCTCTGGGATAAAGAAAAGTCCAAGAATGGCAATCACATAGAAGAAGTGATTGAAGGGTTCATGACATCAAATTGATTCTCAAAATCAAGATCAAATCCCTCTTGCAAAAGTTTTAAAGAGCAATGCATCAAGATTTAGCTTAAAGGTCCTGTCAAAATTTTGGGCAGCGATACTTTGTTTTTAAGGCTTGCCAACTTGTCGAAAGATTTCAAGAAGTTCACAAGAGCAAGTTCTCCCAACCAAGCAATATATATATGTATATATATAAGATGTACGGATTACAACATGCCTTAAGCATTCAGAAATTAATGCAAGTTCCAAAGTGGTTCAGAGTACATAATAAAGTCATAACGACATAGTCGTAGATTATCCAAAAGTACACACCATCGCAAAACGGTTACACATGTCAAGATTAGTACATCTTATGGTATCAAGAAAGATGGAAGTGTGCACTGAGCAAACCAATCCTGCCAAAGAAAACAACTTGCGAAATAAAGGAGGCAGATTTGCTAAAAGGTGCGGTGGTAGTGGCAGCTATGTAGGATGTTCCGAGAAGAGGAGAAGTAGAAGGCAAGACCGCTAGAAGATGCAAGGCATCACGGCAGTTATGTCGCATGTTCTGGAGAAGAGGATGAGTAGGAGATAGCATCACTGGAAGGTGCAGGACAGTGCCGCAGCTATGTTGGATGTTTCGAGAAGAGGAGAAGTAGAAGGTAGCACCGCCGAAGATGGGCAACACCGCAGCTATGTCGCATGTTCGAGAAGAGGATGAGTAGGAGGCAGACTCACCGGAAGGTGCAGGTAGTGCCGCTTTGCATGTTAGATGTTCCGAGAAAAGGAGAAGTAGAAGGCAAAGACTACTGAAGATGCAAGGCAGCGGCAGCTATGTCGTGTGATGTTCCGAGAAGAGGATGAGTAGGAGGCAACATCTGGAAGGCGCAGGCAAAGGCTGCAGATATGTTGATGTTCCAAGAAGAGGAGAAGTAGAAGGCAAGACCACCGAAGATGCAAGGCGGCTGGCAGCTTATGTTGAATGTTCCAAGAAGAGGAGAAGTAGAAGGCAAGACTACTGAAGATGCAAGGCGCGCCGTAAGGCTTATGTCGCATGTTCCGAGAAGAGGATGAGTAGGAGGCAAGATCGCTGAAGGTGCAGGCAAAGGCTGCAGCTATGTTGGATGTTCCGAGAAGAGGAGAAGTAGAAGGCAAGACACCGAAGATGCAAGGTAGCGCCGAGCTATGTCGCATGTTCCGAGAAGAGGATGAGTAGGAGGCGATCGCTGAAGGTGTAGGCGCGCAGCCATGTCTGGATGTTCCGAGAAGACGAGAGTATGAGGCAGATCGCTAGAAGGAGCAGGGCATTGTCTGCTCTCAGATCGGATGTCCCAAGAACATGGGGGCTATGGGAATCATGCCACCATGCACTATTGCTAAAGCCAAGGGGAACACCTGCGCATGCAAACAATCTTGGAAAAGTCACAGAGGAGGAATTTCCCGAGCCATAATGATACAAACGCAAAGAAGACGATTAATCGCTCTTCGCCTACTGTAACATCTTCACAAGCATTCTTGAGCAATGGAGGGGCCTTCCCCTCTTCAATTTATCATCCGTTGAATAAAGGTGGCCACTAATAATTGACGACGGGTTAGTGGATGCCATGGCAGGTCTTGACAAGCAATGAATCCCTGCAAGAATTGCCAACAAAGAATACGCTGAAAAAACGGCAAAGCATAAAGCTAGTTCTCTGTGTTAAAGCCAAGCAATCTCCACACTAGCATGCAAGCCATATGAACTTTACAAGCCAAGCAAAGCAAGCTATCTCATGCCAAGCGAAATGCATAAACAAAAAAAATATTTTTGAAGCATCATGCAATCTATTACTCGAGCTCATGATAAGCAAATTTCCCATTCCATGCTCAATCAATCATTCCAGCAGACCCTTTTTCACAAAGCAAGTGCTACAAACTGAGCACTATTTACCTCATAGTAACCTTTTTCACAAAAATGAAATACCTACGAGTTACACAGCATCCTTGCAGACCCATCATACACATGTTTATGTCTATCCCTATAAAGCCAAAAAAATAAACAGTTACCCATGACCAAATTCTAAGCTCATAAAAAATAAAAATAAAAAGAAACCAATGGTGCTTTTCTTAGCCTCTAATCATATGCATTAATCATACGATTACAAGCATGCGCTCGTGATGCATATAGTTCAACAACAAAAAAGCGGGTCAAGAATGCAGACACGCAAAATATATGCCAAGCAGGCAAGTCAAGCTCAGCCAAAGGAAACACTTACAAATACCCAAGCATCATACAATTTATCCATGGCAAGTGTTTAAATTTTCAAGCAATTCCCATGACAAGCAAATTCTCCCTCAAAATGCAAAAGGATTCAAGCATTGCAGAGCATGCACTCTATCAATTTCTATTTCCACAACATGGGAGAAAAGTCCAAATTTATTCAAGCATGCGAAAAACAAGCCTAGGCCAAGATATCAGTCTATATCTATTCCTACAGAGTTAAAAAGAAGGACCTGAGATTCCAGTGAACGAGCAAAGCCCATGGGCATGAAGAACCCAACAAGCCCCTCGATAGATTCAAGAAATTGCAAAGAGGAAGGGACATACCTTGTCAATCACCTCAAAGGACGACCTCAAATGCACCAAGAAAGAAGGGAGGTTGGTGCTGGAAGAAGGGTAGTTGGTGCCGAGAAGGGTAGTTGGTGCTAAAAGAATATCGTATCTTCTATTTCACGTTACCATCTCCTTCAGCACCATTGTTGATTTCATTATTTATGCAACCAACTGACCCATCATTGCAATTATCCCCATGTTTTTCTGCGCAGACTTTGGCACCATCATTATTTTCAGGCATGCTTAAGAATTGGTCTTTCTGAAGATGGATACTTCGGCAACTAATACTTGCAAGAACTTCTTCTCATGGCTATACGACAACTCCTGAAAAATCACAAGCTTTATTCATGCAATTGCACTACAGCAAAATTTAAAGCTTTTCAAACAAAACATCTTGCGAAAGGCTTATGGGGGCTTAAGAGAATCCATCATAGCAAACAGCACATGCAAACTCCAAATGACTTGGGGGCTTCATGTCAAGCAAAAGAGAGAGACAAGAATCCTGAAGCTGTTGTAAATTTCAATTTTCCTCTTGGAGGAAAGCAAACTGTTTGTTACTTATTTGGAGGAAAACAAGCTGTATGAATCTCTTCCAGCAACTCGCTTAGCCTTTTCCTTCTCATCTTCAGTCTACTTCTTCCAAAAATCTTCTTTGAAGCAAGTTGCAAAAAAAAAAAAAAAAAAAAAAAAATTTTAAAAAATTTACAAGTGGCCTCTACTTTGTTTCTCGACCCTGAGTAAGCCAAAGAGAATATAACCCAACTCGTCAACCAATTGCTGACCGCAACAAGCTGACTTGAGGGCTTCATGCCAAGCAAATTCAAGGAAGGACACCGTGTCATCCAAACAAGCAAACCCATATACCTTTTTTGCCACACAGTATAAATCATCTCTTTGATTACAACAAGCCTAGATAATCTTGCATTATGGTGAGAAACAGTTTTCTATTTCCTTTTGAAACAAGCCAAGTTACATTCTTCCAACTCCTACTCTACAAGCAAAGAATTTTTGGCGCTTGCCTTATTTCAAATCTTCTTAGCCCCTGTCCTATTTCAAACATCATGCTAGTAAAATTTATCCCACAGCAACAGTTCAACAAACTCATCACATCTTTGGAAGAAAACTCAAAACGGCCTCAAGAACTAGCTTGTTCTCTTTCTCACCCAAAGTCCCTCCGATCAAGCAATTCGAATCTTTCATAAACCTTCATATTGCAAGTCAAGATGAAAAACTCACCTTTATTCTATCAAGATCCCAGCAAATCAGTAAGAAGATGGAATTCCTCATGCTTTGGAACCTCTCAATCAAGCTTCTGAAAAAGAAACAAGGGAGTCCGCTTGTGATCAAAGCCGAAGGAACTAGTAAACAGAAAGGGGGTGCCGGAAGTAGAATCGCTATTAAAGCATAATGTTTTCCAAAGACAAGTTGCAAGAGACCAAGACTCACTTTCATGCTATCAAATTAGACTTCTCATGCTTTATCATGTTGTCGAGCTTTTAAAACAAGAGAATATGTTAGCCAAAATCAGACGCCGGAAAGGTACTCATACACAAACGGATGTGCTGGAAGCATAATTTTCTCAAAGTGCAAGCAAACTCATCTATCAAGCATTTGACAAAATTCACAAGGTGTGATACCAATTCACATACCAAGAAATTTCATTTCATTCAAGCATTCCAAGCAATTCGGGCATTTCAAGCAAATTGAAGAACTCATGCTCTTGCGACAATACCATTCCACTTCATGCTCTCACGACAATATTGCTCAAGAACATGCTCTAGCAATACTCAGATCAGCACTCAATACCAACAGAAAGGACATGCTAAATTCCCAAGCAAAAGCAACATGCCAAGCAAAACTTATACACAAGTTTTCCAACCATCCTAGCTAGAATATCCCACCTTTAGAAAATCACTATAAATCAAGCTTACAACCAACAAATCCCAGACTTTCCAGATTAGAACTAGACATATCAAGCTTCATTTTCCCAAAATTTCGTTGCATTTCAAGCTAGGGAAGCATGTCAAACAGATTTCTAAGACAGCCTACACAGCAGAAACTGTACAGCTCCAACACCTTAACCCTTACTATGAAATTCCACCGAAAATTTATTTTTTCTTCAAGTGATGCAAGACCAATTCCAACATAACCATTGAGAAGTCCATTTTTATATCTCAAAAGCTCCAACTCAGATTCGAAAAGAAACATTTCAAAAGTTCAAAAAGCAGCCAGCAAGCTACTTTGAGATATTTTGACAAACACTTGGCATGCATACCCAAGTGAGCTTGTATAACTCTTGTTTATCACCAAGCTAGAATCCTAAATCAAAAGCTCAACCTTAGAATTCGATTTCTAGTTCACAAATTCTGGGAAATACAGAGGAACTCAAGCATTCAAGCATAGAAGACAAGCATGCAACAAAGGCATCAACATCAACTCATGAACATGCTTTAGAAAAATGGAGGTAGAGAGCACTAGAATGGGTGGATGATCCTCAATTTTGGATATGTTATAGACAACATAATTTCAAGCAAATTTTGTGAAGCAAGCGCAATCATATGAGTATCATAAGTTAAAGACACATGCAGAAGAAAAATCTGCAAAAACTCACCAGCCATGGATGAATGCAGAAGTTGCAAACCAGCTTTGAGGTATCAGAAAATTTCAAAAAATTCTGCAAATTTTACTGGCTATAGTACTCGAGCAGATGAACAACTTTGATTGAGGAAGTTTTCTGATCCGAGCTTCCGAAATATGACTTATGTACTGATGCACAATACCCACGGGTTTGGGTCTTGAAGAAGAAGAAGAAAGAAGAGAATGAGAGAAAATCAGAAAATAAAGCACATCATGCCAAGTTCAGCCTTTTTATATACAAAAAAGAGGTCAGAGCAAGATTAAAGTAAGAAGAGGAAAAGGTAGAAACCCATACCAACAGTTTTGTTCACACGGAAATTGGCACCCTTCCAGCAACTCGAGCAAATCAAAGAAAAGGGAATCCCAGAAGATTAGTGCGAGCCCTTCCTTGCTAGCACCCATGTTGTAAGCACTCACGTTGCTGCAATAACAAAATAGGTCAAAAGAGGGTTTGATGCTTGACAACCAAAACAAAGGGCAATATTCATGGATGAAGGGAACCCAGCAAATTCCTCAATAAATCCAAGAGAAAGCTAGAGAAGGGACATACCTCGCTAAAATCCCAACGGGTGACTTTGAATACACCAAGAAGGGAGCGAAATTGAGAATCATAGAGGAAAACCACAAAAAGGTCCCTTCTAGCAACGGTAGAAGGGCTTCTTCGAAGGGAGAAGGGTGAAGGGTTAAAATCGACTTGGGCTCTTTTCCCAATGCGGAGGCGATGTTTTCCACTTGATCTTACTCTCTCACTCAGTTTTGAGCTGGGGAACAAGGGAAAACGAAGAGAAGAAAAGTAGGAAGAAGTTGGATCTGGTGCAAGAAAAGGGAAGAGAAAGAAAGAAAATAATAAAAAAGAAAGGAAGAAGGCGTTTGGCATTGGGAAACTCGCAAATAACCGCTGGGGCCAATTATGACACGTCGTCATTTTGCACGCGGGAAGAAGAGAAGTTCTCTACAAATACAAATCTGATTTTTTGGGTTGGGTTTAATTATTCGGCCCATTCCAGCGCCTGTCCTATTTCAAATATCCTTCCAGCACCTGCCATGTTTTCAAACATCCTTCCAGCACATGCCCTATTTCAAACACCTTGCCAGCACCTGCTTTATTTCAAATATCCTTCCAGCACTTGTTATATTTCAAATATCCTTCCAGCACATGCCCTATTTCAAACATCCTTCCAGCACATGCCCTATTTCAAGCATTCTTCCAATATCTAGCCATAATGTCGCACGAATATCACCTTCATTGAAGTTTTGTCCTCTAAATTCAAAGTGTTCGGAGGCTGGTGCTATAAAATCAAACACAATGGTGAATCCAAGCTTATTGCATCCGCAACTCTAAGATTGGATCCCCACTATCCACTAGCACGTCCGGCTACTGTCAAATGACATCCACCATGCTAAATGTCCCAAAAGCCATATTAAACCATGCTACCTTATCCAAAACCAAGCATCCAAGCATGCAAGCCAAAATCAAGCATAACCAAGTATCAAGCCAAAATCAAGCATACATGCCAATGCTAAGCATCAAGCCAAATACCAAATATACAAGTCAAAGCAAATCATGCAAGCCAAAATCAAGCATACATAACTAATATTAGATACACAAGTTAATGCAACTCTTGCAAACCACAATCATGCAAAATCAAGCCTCTCTAGTCACTCAAGCAAATAAATCATGCGAGCTAAGTAGTGATCCTGAGCTAATCCAACAAGCATTTTCTTCTATATCATGCCACAAAATAAGGCCAACTCTTGGTAACTCTAGTAAGTGACCTCCAAAATTACAGTGTCTAGGAAAGTTCTTCAAGGCAACACCCTCGGTGTTTAAGAAGGATTGGGTTTTAAGCGGGACCATTGTGACCCCTCCAACCTTCTCGGAAAAGACCTGGCTGTAATTTCAGAGACTCTTAACCTGTTATCCTTGAGTTGCTCCTAAACCCATGCCATGCCATGTCACGGTAATTTATTTTGTGCTGAAAATTGATTATTCGGACCATTTCAATACACATTCATGGCCCCAATAATCAAGGGGGCTAATGTTGAGGCCCAAAATATTCACGGTTCGGCCCAAATAAATTCTCGGCCCAATGCGATGCTTTACCAAGAAGAAACCCGATTTGGGCATGCGAAAGTTCATCATATGCGCTTGCACACATGCCACGCCAAACGACACGCCACGCTAAGCAAGGAATTATCATTCCGCACCTAATCACGCCACAAGTTTAAGTGGGCCCCAAGCCACTCAAATACCCGGGGCTTGCTTGAGTGGGTTGTGGTATGGATGGTAATAAATTGTCATGAGGCCCATTGATGGACCAAGAAGTGGAGGTTCCGGGTTACTTGGGAGCCTCGGAACCCAAGCCCATTTCTTAGGCCCAAACATGTGGGTGAGCACAAAAGAGAAAGTAGCCCAACCAAAATAGCCCATTACTCCAACCAAAATAGCCCATCACTTCAACCAAACTAGCCCAATACTTGATGAAGTTAGCCCATGTACTTGATAAACCAACTTATTGTCATAGAAGGCCCAAGCAACCCAAAAAAATATATCTGCAAATCTTCAGCACCTAGCTGAAAACAAAAGCCACGTTGAAAGCCAAAATATCCATGTGTGAAAGCTGCTGGAAAGCTCCAGCACATGGGAGAAACAAGTTTCAAGCAAAAACTTCCAAATGACCAAGGGATATTGGAGCGCAGATCACCATTTGAACCAGCATGCATACCCATTCCTTCCCTCATCAGACCTAGCCTTGGAAAAGGAGAGAAAAGAAGGAAGAAAGATGGCTGAAAATAGAAGTCTGAAACAGCCGCAGGAAAGGGGGCTTTGAGCTCCCAAAAAATCCCTGATTTTATGCAAATGGGTAGAGTGGATTTCACCAAAAAGGGATGATTGAAGAGATGAAGGGAGAAAGGAAGGAAAAGCTTAGCCAAAATGGGTAGAAGCCATTAGGTTTTCTTGGAAAATATCAGCTTCCAGCGGCTATAAATTAGGGCCTCTTCTACCCAACAAAAATCATCCACAACTAGAGAGCAAGCTTCCTCTCATACTTGCAAAAACCAGCAATTTCGTGCACTGTTCATCTTCCTCCATTTTCTTCTTCTGACAAGCTGCCAGAAGAACATAGTTCTTCCCTTTTCTCTTCCTAGCCACATATGCTTGAAAACCTCTTCTTCCTCACCTTAAACACTCCCTTTTCTCCCTAGGAAGCCATATTTCCTTTTTGGTGCTCAACTCATGCTAATTTTGCTCCCATGCCAGAAGCCCCTCATGCCAAACTCAAAAGTTTATCTGTAAGCATGAAGAAATTACCTGTAAGCTGCCATTATTTTGGTTGGTGAAGATAACCAAAATACTTCCTAAGGCTCTACTGCTTTTGAGGTATTTTGGGGCTTAATTTTTGAACTCAGGCCCAAGGGGCAATTTCTTCCATTTTGCCCTTTACGGCAGTCAGGCCCGTAGTAGCTGCGGAAGAAAAAGCCCTACATAGGGATCCTGTCTTTGCTGATATTGCTGGACTAAGCAGTTCATTATAAGAAATAATAATACTATGTTGTGCTCTGTTTGGGTAAATACTATCCTTAAATCACTATGGGAGTATGCTAGTGAAATCTAATTTTATACTCTTCCATAGAGGGATATAAAAACTTACGACTTCTTTTAATTTTGAGGAAAATGAGTCCAAATGATCACTATTTTCAATATAAAGTTGACCTAAATAACCATATTCTGCTAAAAATGCTGGAGTAATTGTGATAGTGTTTTGTCTATGCTCTAAATGCAGTTCTCTATATTCAACCATGTTAATACTAGCTAAGTAAATAGTATAATGAGAGTAGCTTGTGGTAATAATTTTTATACCAGGATGTGGATTATTTTTTAAATTAAAAAAGAAAAGCTTGAATGTATAACTGAAGAGATGTATTTTGCTCATACTCTAATCTAATCATATGACTCTTAACATCTTCTGGTAAAAATCAATACCTTTCTCTAGCTAGACTTTGAAGAAAATATGAATTTTTAGTTTTTTACTCAAGGGAAAATTCTCTATTATGCTCAAATAAGTTGGGCTTATTAGCCTCTTTTTCTTGTAGATTTTGACATCTTAAATTAATGATTCTAAAATTTCTTACTATTGTGTCATACTCTTTCTTTTGCTCTTCATGTTTTTCTTGCAAAAAAGAAAGTTGTTGTTTTGCTCTTTTATAATCATAATTATATGCTAAAAACTCTTGCTCAAAGGCTTTAATAAGTTTTTCATGCCCTCTTCTCATGCTTTCATTATTAGTTCTAATGTTCCAAAAGTTGTCTAAAAGAACTTTTTGTTTTTCTGCTAATGATGCTTGAGTACGATATTTTAAAGTAGGATTTCTAAACTTCTTGTATTGGAATTCCATTATAAAAATAAGTATTCACTACTTTAATATCTTCACTATTAAAATATTTTTGATCTGTTTTACTACGCAATTATGCAATCTTTCTTCCTAAATCAGGGATAAAACTTCTAGCGTAATTTAATAAAACTAAAAATGCTTGCAATTGCTTTTTATCCTCTAGTTTTTCTAGAAATTCTAACACTTTTTTAGCTATGTGCTCTTGTAAATGTATAGTTCTTGACTTAATATACGTACCTAAAAATTCTATGTCTTGTTTTTCTGGAAATTCTAACACTTTTTTAGTTATGTGCTCTTGCAAATGTATAGTTCCTGACTTAATATACATACCTAAAAATTCTATGTCTTATTTTTCAAGCTCTACTTTATTCCTACTTATCGATAAATTCTTTCAAAATAATTTCTAGGTGTTTTCTATGTTTATTTTTATTTTTATTATGAACAAGTATATCTGAAGGGAATATTGTGGGAATGGGGTTTTGTAGAGATTTCTAAAAACTCTACAACCAAACTTTGAGAGTATAAATCACCTAGCATGCCATATCTAATATGAAATCAAAGTAAGAGCTGAAGTATTAAATAAACTAGGGATTCATGCAAGTCTTATTTGATCCCAATCTTTATAAGTCTATGAAAGTGTATACCAAAGACTCTCTAAATCCTATTTGAGAGAAAGATAAGACGTTCATACCCTTGGAGCGAATCTTGAAACCAATAATGGTGTTCAAGTTGAGGGAGTGGTCCCTTTGTTGTTGGCTCTCCCTTTGATGTTGATTCTCCACCTTGTAACTCTCCAAATAGGTACAAAGATATGCACCTCCCCAAAACTCTTCACCAAGGATTGAATGGGATGAGAGAATGAGTAGACAACAAGTGAAGAGTGGTGCTAGCACCTTCACTTGATGTGACAGATTCAAGGGGTTAGGGAGAGAGAGCTTGATGTTTTATCTCTTCCAATTTCACCAACTTGAAAAACCCTAGGATGATAGGATTCTATAGCTACACACTTATATGATCAAAAATGTCACAAGAGTGACAAAAATGCCCCCAAGACCTAGTGTAGCCACACCCCCCTTTTGTGTGTCATCTTTTGCTATCTTGGTCCAACACATTAATCCTATAATGTGTCACATATGTGCCTAAGTCCATATGGTCAAATCTCTTTTGAATTTCCAAGTCATATGGCACCTTTAATTAAAGTTTCATAACTTTAATTGAATAATTAAATTAATCTAATCAATTTAATTACTCTAGTGAATAATTAAATTACTCTAATCAATTTAATTACTCTAGTGACTTGACTAATTCAATCACTCGCTTGTCTAACAAGTGTTGGTCTTGGTCATCCTTAGTTGACCATGTCAAGTGTCGAGTCAACCATTTGACCTTTGACCTTTGACTTTTAACTTTGACTTTCACATTGACTTTGACCAAGTCACAAAATCATTCATTCTCTTCATAATTTCCCAATCAATTCATTTTCAGTGTGCGATCTTATAGGTTCTAATTCGAGAGGCATTGGGTATGAATGATTTACTCTTAATCAAGTGTAAATTATATCCCTCCATACAATTTTCCTTATTGCCGAAGGCTAATTATAATTAGTCCTTACAGGGCTTTCACAAGCCATGAGTGACACCTAGCAGTATGTCATGGCTACCCAAGCTAAAAAGAATTCATTTAGAGAACCTAGTCAGTTTGTGATTACAATAAAGTTCGATCATTCTCTAATTCAATACTCTATGTCATATTCTTGAGATATGGTAAACTTGTGTCAAAATCCCTAATATGACATTCATGATTATATGATTCAATTTGATGAAATTGCAAACGTTCTTGTTTGAATTTCCATCCAATGCTTTGGCCAAAGATTCACGAATCATATCTTTAGAGCATTCTCTCTTCTTACTAAGAGTAGAGATTTCTTGTTGTACATTCACCTGTCTCTGCATACATGCTGAGAATCTTGGCGAATACATTTAAGTCATATTATTTTGATACGATCATATAGTGCTCTCAAAGAGAAACAATATATATATGTATAAGACAATTGTGATGTCTCAAGTCTAAGAATTAATTTGCATTATCACAACTTAGAATTTTTTGCTTGACACTTGTGAGTAAGACTTCCATACAAGAATTCTAGAGTTGATCAGTGGACTCCATCTTCTATAGAGCACCTATACACCTGTTTTAGTGTCTCTACATGAATGACTTGAGACTAGTCATCCTTCCAATTGAGCAGACATAATGTATAACAGTCTTTGCAGGTCACCATTGTCTAATTGGTGATCCTATGATTAGAAACATTTTAGGATACGATATTTATATGTATGGAAAGGTCACGTGCATCTAACTTCTTTAGACCACTTTCCATTTATATCTTAATCCATGGATTTGTTTCTTTGTGTACGTTATGTATCTAAAGCAACGTTCTTGTCCCTTTACTATTATATATTATTTCCTTAGAATTATCTATTTTATATTGGCTTCTAGGGCATATATCTAACAATATCATCTGCATATACACTACAAAAATTATCATATTTCTTAAAGATTTTATCCATCTTTCTTTGAAAGATCGAGGGTGCATTCTTTAATCCAAATGACATTACAAGCCATTCAAAATGCCTTATGGACAAGTAAATATTGTCCATTAGATTGATTCTTCTGCTAATCAAATTTGCCAAAATCCTAATTTACAATCAAATTTACTAAAATATTTACTTTCTTGAATTTTATTCATAAGTTCATCTTTGTTTGGTAGTTTATAACTATCTTCATAAGTATTTTCATTTAATCTCCTATGATTATACATTATTCTAGCTTTACCTATCTTAAGTTCTGAGTGTTTTCTAACTATAAAGGCTGCTGATCTATGCCTAGATTTTGAAGGTCTAATTACTTTTAAGTTTAAAAGTTCTTTTATCTGTTGTTCAAATTCTTCCTTATCTAACAAGTTACAAGGCATATCTACTGTTTTAATTGTTAAGTCTGGATTAATAATGTCTAATTTTGCAAATATCTTATTCTTATTCCAATGTAATCGGGGATCTTCTCTTATAATTATAGTTTGTTTAGCTAATTGTAACAATTCTTCTAAATTATTTGGTCTATCAATTTGCATAATCTCTAAAGGCTCTATTTCTTCTACAATTGGATACTCATGGTCAAATTGTAACATCCCGACCCAATTTAAGGGTTTATTTAATTATTTAATTTTGAAATTACAATTTTGACCTTGGGGGTACGTGTTAGAAATATGCCCTTAAAGCCAACTAATTATGTAATAGTTAGAGTTAAGGACATCTTTGATAAAAGACATATTATGTTATCAATGGGCAAGAAAGGTTGTTTTATACATTAAATCATTCTATATTATATTTCAATATGTAGAACAACCATAGTCCAAGAAATACACAAGTGGATATGAGAGCTATGTAATGAGATTGCATACATGGGGACTTCACAGTATCATCTCTATATGTAGGGAATAGCAAGGTCTCAAGTCATTAAGTGTGGAGACACATTGATATGTGTGTAGGTGCTTGTAGAAGAGCAAGTACATTGAATGCGATCCAACACATGAGTTAAAGCATGGAAGTTTTTACTCACATGTCAAGTTGGAGCTCATAAATTGTAATGGTGCAAACTAATTTTTAGACCTGAGGCATTATAGATGTTTTGTGGCTATGTTGTTAATTTTTTAGGGCACTATACGGTCATGCTGAATTAGGCATAGCTTAAATATGCTTATCAGGATTCCAATAGAGTCATGGAAGCAAATGAAAGTACAACAAGGAATCTCTACTCTCACTAAAGGAGAGCAAATACCCCAAGATTGGTCAAATCTCTGCGCAGAGTAGTGGACAAGACTTGAAAGAAGAAGTCTTCAAATCTTACTAAGATAATCATATAAAAGGAATGATTCATATTGCGATATTGACAATCAAAATTCATGATCTAATAATGTGAATAAGGAGTATTGACATAAGAGAAGGATTCAATTGCACGGTCATTCCAATTTGAATAGGTTCTTTCGCAACGTCTCATTTAGCTCAGATACCCGTGACTTGCTGCTAGAGAACAACCATGGTTTGTGGATGTCCTAAAAGGTTTCAATTAACCTTTATTAATAGGAAGAATTGAATTGTGGAATTTAATTCGTATATCATCTCTGAGGAGTTGAGTCAACCCATTACCTTGCTAAAGGAAACCTACAGATTTGCACATCCAAAGAATGTGATTAGAGGTATAAATGAGGAAAAATGAAATGAGGAGACACAAGTCAATGGTTGATAATCAAATGTCAAAGTCAACGGTCAAAAGTTAATATGTTGACTTTTGACCCCATTTTTATTGTCCAATTAAATTATTTAATTATGAAATTACAACTTTGCCCTCGAGGATAGGGTTATTTTGGTCACTTTTGAATGGTACCATAACGTAGATCATGTTGATACGAGTTCATAGACACGTAGCGGGCTTAAATCGGAGTTGTAACGGAGAAGTTATGGTTTACGGAAGTGTAGTGGCACAACCATAAATATTTCAAAGTGGGTTGTTAAAAATCTGATTTTCTTCTTCCTTTCTCTCTCTCTCTCTCTCTCTCTCCCCGGCCACCACCTCATCCGGTCGCCATATTGGACGGGACTAGTACCAAAACGATCGGGCCACTGTCCTCTTCTAGCTCAACCCCCCCAGCCGTGATCTACGGCTCCACCATGAATTTGCTCAAAACCGCCGGATTTTTATGTAAACTTTCCGACGTTCGTTCTGAAGGAAACATGCATCTAATGCTTAGGAAATGAACTTTAGCCCTAACCTATATAACAAAAACATTCAAAATGGCGGATTCATTTTGTTTATACTAGTTGAGCTAAACCTTTTTCATTTTAAACCAAGTATCTTAGCCCAGTCTCTTTGAACACAAATAGAAAAAGGAAAAAGGGAATAGATCTTTACCCTTGATGACCTTTTCTTGATTTCTCAAGAATGTCCTTTGTTGGAAATGCATTTTGTTTCTCTTGATTTTGACTCATTCACCTTAAGGCTCCAAGATTAGAGTCATCTACCTCACCACACCAAATGCTCCTAGAGATGAAGAGAAGACAATCAAGAAGTATGGATGCTAGTCTACTTCTTGATTGAACCAATTTTTGGTTTATGGAAGATGAGATACAAAGATGATCACTCATCAACCAAAGAAGGAAACCAAAAACCCTAGCTAGGTTTTCTCCAACAGTTAGCTTATATAGGACAACACAAAAGGCAATTGGGGGGGTATTTGGGGCTCTATTTAGTCCACGAGTCATGTCATCTTATGCCACTTATCCCTTAAGCCCAATAGCCTTTTGGACTATTTTGTCCCATTCCTTTTAAATCATATTTAAAAGCCCAATCCAATATTTCTATACATCAATATTAATTCCATAATTAATCTTTTAATTATAATTTAACTATTAAATTATAATTATAGTCTTACTTAATTGACCTGGTCGAACTATTTTACTTTGGTCAATTGCTTCAGTCAACATGTTGACTTTTGACCGTTGACTTTGACATTTGATTATGAACCATTGACTTGTGTCTCCTTATTTCATTTCTCCTCATTTGTACATCTAATCATATTCTTTGGGTGTGCAGATCCGTATGTTCCATTTAGCAAAGTAGTGGGTTGACTCAACTCCTCAAAGATGATATACGAATTAAATTCCACAATTTAATTCTTCTATTCATAAAGGTTAATTGAAACCTTTTAGGACATCCACAAACCATGGTTGTCACCTAGCAGCAAGTCACAGTTATTCGAGTTAAATGAGATGTTGTGAAAGAACCTATTCAAATTGGAATGACAGTGCAATTGAATCATTCTCTTATGTCAATACTCCTTATTCACATTATTAGATCATGGAATCCAATTGTCAATATCGTAATGTGAATCATTCCTTTTATATGATAGTGCAATTGAATCATTCTCTTATGTCAATACTCCTTATTCACATTATTAGATCATGGAATCCTATTGTCAATATCGTAATGTGAATCATTCCTTTTATATGACTATCCTGGTATGATTTGAAGACTTTTTCTTTCAAGTCTTATCCACTACTTTGCGTAGAGATTTGAAGAATCATATCTTGGAGTATTCTCTCTCCTTTACTGAGAATAGAGATTCCTTGTTGTACATTCATTTGCTCCCATGGCTCTATTAAGAATCCTAATAAGCACCTTTAAGCTATGCCTAATTCAGCATGACAGTATAGTGCCCTCAAAGATTAATTAACAACATAGCCACAAAACATCTATGATGCTTCAGGTCTAAGGATTAGTTTGCACCATTGCAATTTATGAATTCTAGCTTGACATTGAGTAAAGACTTCCATGTTGTAACTCATGTGTTGGATCGCATTCAATGTACTTGTTCTTCTACAAGCACCTACACACATATCGATGTGTCTCCATACTTAATAGCTTGAGACCTTGCCATTCCCTACAAATAGAGACGATATTGTGTGTACTTGTCTTTGTAGAATATTGACACCCAATCAATATTCCTATGACCAGGAATATATTCAGGATTTAAGGATGATGAGAAGTCTCCATGTATGCAATCTCATTACATAGCTCTCATATCCACTTGTGTATTCCTTGGACTATGGTTGTTCTACATATTGAAAGATATTATAGGATGATTTAATGTATAAAACAACCTTTCTTTCCCATTGATAACATAATATGTTTGTTATCAAAGATGTCCTTAACTCTAACTATTACATAATTAGTTGGCTTTAAGGATATATTTCTAACACTATTCCCTTTTTCCCTTTTCTATTTGTGTTCAAAGAGACTAGGCTAAGATACTTGGTTTAAAATGAGGCTTAGCTCAACTAGTATAAACAAAATGAATCCTCCTTTTAGAATATTTTCTTGTATAGGTTTTGGCTAAAATTCACTTCCTAAGCTTTAGATGCATGTTTCCTCCAATACACCCACTTTAGTCACTTTTTGATTCAGAAGGATTTTGGGGAATTAAGTGGCACCGTTGCGTAGAGTTCATCGATATGAGTTCGTAGACAGGCAGCAAGCTCAGTTCCGAGTTGTAACGAACGTGTAAAGGTCTAGATATGAAAAGGACGGAAGCAAAATTTTAAAATTTGTTATTGTAGCAAACAGTACCAATTTAGTACGTTTGCTACAATACCCGAGCCAACTTTATTTCTCTTCTTCTTCTCCCACAAGTCATCACTCACTCTCGCTCTATTTTCTCCCTCTAGCCACTGTGATGCCTCTTTTTCAAGTGACAAAATCGTCGCCATCTGATAACCAAATCCAACGAAATTTGTTCTAAAATTTTTGTCTCCCTCTCCTCTACACAACCCAATACCTTTTATAGCTCGAAACTACTGGGATAGTTGACAATATCGTCTGAAAGTTTTGATATTTTTTTTGACGCCGTTTTCAGCGATTCCGTTGACCAAGGTATGGTTCTTCATCCGCTTGACATGCTCTAGCTTATAGTATAGTTATTTGGGATCGATTTTGAGGTTTTAGAGCTCTTTCAAAAACACCATTAGGACTCACAATTTGGATTCGATCTAGCTAGCTCCGGCCACTTTTTGGCCGCGGTCCAAGAACCAAAAATGCTCCCCCTGTTAGTCTGAACATGTTGGTACATGTATAGTAGGGTGTTTCGAGAAATTTTCTTCACCGAAATCTTTTGAAGACATCCACGAGCTGCTTGCAGTGGTGGCGGGCGTGGAGTCAGGGTGGTGGCCCATTGTGTTCTAAAATGTTCCTCTTGTCGTCCTGAGCACGAAGGTATGCTCAGATTTGGAATTAGTTACCTTATGACAGTCGAACAAATATTGCACCCAATATGCGAGATCTGGGATTGCTAGGTTCAAACCGTTCGATCGATCCCCATTTCAAATATGTCATTCTTTGTACCTCTAAGATCGTGTAGGAACTAGCAGATTGAGAATCGGAGTTCCGGATGCTCTGAATCAATGATTCCAAGGTTAGGCGAAGCAATCGCCATCCAATTGTTCAATTGGCTTAGATCCGACTGCTTGATCGAGACCAAACTTACAGGACTTGTTGAGCAGGCTTTGTTGAACCCATAAGAACTTTATGATATGATATCGGAGGTTGTGGGCCATGCGGGCCCGGTTGACCAATATGGGAAGTTTGACCTCTCGGCTGACCGTGAGTCTTCCAAGGTAGTTTCACCCTTCGAAAAGTACTAGAATGACCTTATAAACGAGTCTTGATTGTTATTTGAGTTATTTGAGTTATGTTGGGATTATGAGATTATATTATTATTTTAATTGTGGGGTTATCAGATGTTATATTGATATTTGAAGTTATAGAATATATGATTATGGGATACTTGATTGATTGCTTGTGAAAGCGAGTCTTGGGACTCGGCTATGATTATTAGGAAGTGAGTGGACATTGTTTTAAATGAGCATTACTTTTTCAATATGGAATTGCATGCATAAATGAGATTTGATTTAGAACTTGGCTTATTTGGTTTATTGAGATTTGATATATGTTTTGACTATGATTTTATTGGAATGTGATATGGGTTACCAATGATTATTATTGTTATTATGGTTATTATTAAAATATATGGTTATTATGAAAGTGTTTTATGGATTGTCTTGCATATTTATATAACTTGGATTATTTTGATATTGAGACTATGAATTTATAATATGGTTTATGGTATTTTATGGATTTATTAGAGTTTATGAAATATGTTGGGTAGTGGAATTTATGCTACTGAGAGTTGATATCTAAATTACGTATAAATATTGGGTATTATGTTATGGACACTATTAATGTCCGGATGTCTATGTATGTGGAATTCGGTACTTTGGAATATTGAGAATTTGGGAATTTGAATTAAGGAAAGGTATATTATTTTATATTATATGGGTTGGTGAATTGCACCATCATATGTACCTTCCCTAGTTCGATATGGATGACAACCACACATGTGTTGAGGTATTTTTCGACGTGTGAGATATTGATGACCCAGGCACCCTTGGCGGGGTGTGCCATAGGTCTTGACTGGCATTCCAAGTGAGTAAGACTTGTTTCAGCCGCACGTGTATTGAGGATTCTAATGTGCATGTCGCAGGAGCAATAGTCCCCTGGTTGGACTGCTATTCCTTAGCTACATGAGTATTGAGGATTCTGCCGTGGTCTAGTTAAAACGATTCCCGTGTTGGATTATTTTCCCCTAGTACATGATGATGGTGTGAGTTGTGTAATATAGATATATACATATATAGATAATGGGTACAAGATTAAGGGAAGGAAAGGGTGAGTGTTATATGTGATATTAGTTGGGTTAAGGGGATAGTGCGAATTGATGCTTGTTTTGATATTGAATGACGTTACTGTCTGTGCGAGCCTGGAATTCGAATATGGCTATGGAAAAAGGGATGTTTAGATATTGGTATGGGATTATTTAGATATCGGATTATTATTATAAATGTCTTACGTGTTTATCTGAGTTTAATATATTTATTAAGTAAATGAATAATGTTTATTGGTTTATTGGAAATTTGGTTATGGGTTGAGTTTTTATTATATAATTTTATAACCTTGTGTTTTGGATTTGGGATAGTGGTTTTTAGTTTCAACGCCTTCAAGTTCTCACTCCTCAAGACCGCGCCTAGGATCGCATCCGTTAGAATCTTCCACCCCAAGCCCATCTCGAGACTGAGTTCCAGCTCCAAGTCCTAACCTTCCAGATCTCGCTCAATGGCATTCAGGTTTTGTTTCTCAATTCTTCTCCCATCTCTTCTTTTTTTCTATTTCTTTTAATAATTATATTTAAAAAATTACTGGTTATTAATGTAATTAATCATTTATGATAGTTTTGGGATCTATCTGGGTTTTGAAAACTGATGGTTCCTTGGTTTTTTATTAGGAACCAGTTGAAGTTGGGGAAAAAACTAAATTTGAAAGAAAATTGGAACTCTGTTCCTAACACCTGTGCTTTATTTGTCAGATTTGGTGATTTGTGTGTGTCTTGAATCTTTCTCTTTGTTGCTGATCTTTGTTTTTGGGCTTCGCTTATGGCTATTTTGGCTTTTTTTTTTTTTTTACTTTAAAGAGCTTAAACTCTAATGATTTGACAAAAGAACATAAATTTATCTTCATTGCTGATTATTTTTTGGGCTTTCCATTTTGGTTATTTTGGCTTTTTTTTTTCTTTCTTCAAAGAGCTTAAACTAAAGGGATTGGTTATGCAGCATATGAATAATGCTACTCTTACCACATATATATACCACATTCTCATACCACTTTATGTGACAGATGAGGTGGACAGCCACATCCATTAAAATTATTTAACATTTTCTTTTCATTTATGATTTATTAACACTTTTTAAAAAAACTGTTAATTAACCTTTTTTTATTTATTAAAACACACTTTGTTTGTACCATATCTGACCGCCCACTCACGTCGTGACACGTGGAACACCCTCAAAGCTGAGACCAGCTCAACCGGGCCATGTCGAATGTTCGTTCGGCACTGTACCGATTCAGGGGTCGATTATGCACCATCAGTCCTTTCACTAACCTTCAGCATGGTCTGCCGAGCAACCAACCATCACATCAATCTACTTCGCCGATTACCTCAGAACTTCTGCGGAACCTGCGCCAGAGCACGTGTCGATCTCGAAGACACTCCCGAGTCCCACATCGAAACTAAGTGCTAGGAGCATCACAAATGCTCTCTATAAATGGAGCCCCTTGGCCCAGACAAGTGGTAAGACTTTCTGACTTGACTAGTGCTTCCATTGTCAATAGAATCGCTCTTAGTTACTAACTTTGGCATCAGTGCCTTGGCGCAGTACCACACGGTATCCTCCTCAGTTCGAATCCAGCCTCTGCTCTAACCTTCGGACATCACGGAAGAAGGTCACTCCAATCCTCAACCATCAGCACACTTGTAAGTTAGCCTAAACTCTTATCTGTTAAGATTTAGCGCGAACACACTTCATTGATTTAATTGATGTGGCATATGATATGGACATGCCACATCATGTGGTATAGAAATGTGGGATAAAAATGTGGTAAGCGTAGCATTACTCGCAGCATATTCCAAGGGATTATGTTTCTCAATTTTGTATATAATTATCATATTGTTGTTGAGACCCAAAATATCTAAGGCTATGCCTAAATATATTTCTAGCCCAGTACAACACCTAACTTTGGAAGAAACCCAACTTGGGTACGCAAGAGTTCTTCATATGCACTTGCACATATGCCACACCAAGCAAATAAGTAACACGCCACGCTACAAGCTTAAGTGGGCCCAAGCCACGTGAATGCTTGGGGCTTGCTAAGTAGGTTGTGGTATGGATGATTATGAGCATTCACGAGGCCCATTGATGGGCCAAGAAGTGGAAGTTTAGGGCTGCTTGGGAGCCCCAAAAGTCAAGCTCATTTCTTGAGCACAAATATGTGGGAAAGCATGAAAGAGAGAAAAAGGTAGCCCATTACTTTAGAAAATTGACCCATCACCTTAATAAAAATAGTCCATCACTTTGTGAAGTTGGCCCATTCCCTAATAGACAAACCCATTACCTTAGGAATGCCCAAATGACCAAGAAAAATATCTGAAAATCTCCAGCATATGGCTGGAGACAAAACCATGACAAAAAGCCAAGGAATGACTCACCTATGTAGGCTGCTGGGGAGGCTCCAGCACGTGACCAAAGGCAAACCTCAAGACAAACCATTCAAAAGACCAAAGGGTATTAGCGTGCGCAGGTTGCTAAGAGAAAAGGCATCCTTCATACCAACGCTACCATCTATTTCCTTCCCTTACCAACTCTTGCCATGAAATAAGGGAGGAAAGAAGGAGAAGTGATAACCAGAGATAGGAGGTTACCATTGGAATGGCTGTGGGAAGACTTTTGAGCTCCCAAAAATCTTGTATCTGTGTGTTTGAACAGAGGGGGATTTCACAAAATAGGATGAATCAAAGGAAGGGAAGAGAAATAAAAAGGAAGACTTGGCAAAATTGGAGAGAACCCATTAGGGTTTCTTGGGAAGAATGAGCTTCCAGCTGCTATAAAAGGGCGGTATCCTCTACCCATTATCACAACACACATCCAAAGAGAGCAAATATCCCCTTTCATCCTTGGAACCCTTCAATTTCGAGCCTTATTCCTCCATCTATTCCCATCTTCTCTTTTGGCAAGCCATTCCAGAGCTTGACGAAGCTTTCTTCAAGCTGCCGGAAAATTACCCAAAGCACCCATTCTTCCACCCTAATCTCTGTCTCTCTCTCCTTAGCAATTTCTCATGTAATCCTTTGCTTTAAACCTCTGTTTCTCGTAGAAAATCTAGTCTCTCTCTCTCTCTCTCTCTCTCTCTCTCTCTCTCTCTCTCTCATGCTAAACTCATGAATGCTTAGCTTCCATGCCACAAGCTTCTCAAGTCGAACCAAGAATTTATCTGTAAGCAACTGTTGGTTTCATTGGTGAAGAAGACCAAGGTGTTTCCTAAGGCTCAGCTACCCTTTCGAAGCACTCTTGAGGTCTGATTCTTGAACTCAGACACAGGGGAAATTTTCACCCATTTGCTCTTTATAGTAGCTCAGGCCCATCTGTAGCTGCCGGAATAAAAAAGCCACTACATAAATATGTCATGCGTCCTTTATACATCACTATTACTAGTCTAGTAATACTCTGTAGATTGAATAGCCTTGGATTAATAAGGTTGTGTTGATGTAATGCTTTCCAGAAAAAGAAAAACATGTTTCACATGTACAGGAAAACGCCAGGTTCCATGGCACTAGTTAATGGACTTTTATTCATTTCCAGTTCCTGGTATATTGTTCTTCAGATTGGTAGTATTTTATGAGTCTCACTGTTTTGGTTTGGATTGTTAGTTTGTGATTTATTTGTGAAATATTGACTTATCTAAAGTCTGAAATATTGGTTTCAGTAGTATGCAAGGGCGGCCAAAGAGGAAATCGTTTTGATGAACTCAACTTATTGAGGCAGGTGATTTTACTAATGTGTTATCCCTTGTTTTTTTTTTCTTATTATTATGTTCTTTTTTGGTTCATTTGAAGTCCTGTTTTGTGTTTGTTGAGTGATATAGAGTCTTCATTCACTTTGCAAATGACCAAATGCATGCCATTGTTAATAGAGAGAATTATGACTATTTGGAACTTAATCTATAGTTTTTGTATGCCTTTTGTTTTTTCCTTATCTTTTAGTTTTTTCAATTATGATGCAGATCCTTATTATCAAAACTGTGTTGTATACGCTTAATATTTGCAGATCGCATAACATTGATGGATGAGTGCTTTGACAGGTTCGAAGATCCAACAAAGGTGATAACTTTTGTATAGGGAAAATTTTAATTGGTTGCGTGCTATGTTTCTAAGTTACAAGGGTGTAATTTACACTTGATATTTTTGCAGCTCAATCGCAAATGGGAGAAACTGGCGTAAATGATAAAAGCTCAAGATCTCATCAGATAATCAGGGTAGTGTTCAATTTGAGTACTTGTTACAGGCATGTGGATAGGTTTATCACTTTTGCCCATTGTTCATATTGTTTAGTTTTTCCCCTTATTCATATTGTTTATGTTGATGCTCTTTTTGGGAGGGTCAACTTAGAGAAGCGTAGAATCTTCAGCAGGGAAGAAGGTGAGGACCTTCGGAGTTGGAAGAACCAGTAGAAGACAAGGAGGAAGAAGCAGATCGTCAAACTTCGGACACCGGTGTGGTGCCTGCCGAAGGCTCTTCTATGCTTAAGTCAGCTATATGTAGTAATTTTGGCATAGTAACAGTAAAAGTGAGAAAATAGTTACCCTTTTTACTTGGGCACTATTCCCTACTTATAAGAAAGTGAAAATGGGAGTTTTGCACAAAGTTTCGATGTGGGACTTTGTGCAAGTTGTTGTGGTGATTACACTTGTCCCTGGAGATTAGGTTTGGCGTTGGGAGCTTCGGCAGGTAGCTGCCGCTTGGAAGAGTGTCTTCCTTCGGCATGTTAGAAGGTGATCATGTCAGTCACTTTCTAGGGATTTGTCTGTGTGTCCCTTTGGGGTATTTCGGCAGGGGAGAAGCGTGTCTACCAGTCGTTTTGATACTGGATATGCTCGGTTGATTATGGTGTAAATAGTAGTCCCCTAAGTTCGTGATCAAGAAGTAACTTATGGGTTGGGAACTTGTGAGATTTTTGTATAATCATGACCGAGCATTCCTGATTCAGTAGGACCCATAGGGCATTCCCTAGTCCCTCAAGTTGGCAAGCTAGAAGTTGCATCAACCTTTGAAGGTATGGCCTAGGTGCTAGGCTAAGCAAGAGTCGTATAGGTCTTGCCATTCGATTGGGCTTCTGGCAAGGAGAAAGAAGAATGTGTGAGCTTCTAGATCCTTTGGTAGCTGGGTACCTGGGCTTTCAAAGCATAGAGTAGCTGGGTGACCCCTTGGGCTTACGATATGAGCCTTGTCTTTCGACAAGGAGGCTGGGGCTGGGCTTTATGGAGTTGGGCTGCTAGGGGTTAGGCAAGAGAATTTTGCTTTGATGTGAGCCATAACCTGAGCATGGGCCTTGCTATTCGACAAGGTCCAATGTTAATGGTGATTTTTTTTTTTTTATTTAGAGCCTAAGTACCTTGGTAAGTAACGACTGGGTCGTGTCTCCGATTTCGGCAAGGGTAAAGTGGTGTGGCTGCGGCTAGGCCCTTGAAGGTTCGGCAAGGGGTTTACACTTGGGTCTTTGGAAGCTTCGGTAAAGTTCGAGGGGAGGAAAAGAGTGATCTGGAAAGCCCAATGGTTCTGCAGCACAGGCCCTACAGTTTGGCAAGGTTGATGTGGGGAGAATTTCGTGAACCTTTTCTTCCTTCTGCACAACCCTTGCCGTTCGGCAAGGCTGGTTCCCTCTCTCTTTTTTAGTTTTTATTTTTAGGGAAAAGAATTTTGGGGCTGAGCTTCACGAGCTTTTAGCAGAACACAGGTTTTGGTAAGGCCATTAGGCTTTGTATACAATCCTTGCCGTTTGGCAAGGAAGTCGAAGACCTTGGGCCTAGCCTTACGTTTTGACATGGGGCTGGGTCGTTTGGAGTTTGGCATAAGTTGGAGTCAAGCCTCTTCAATTTCGTAAGGCTCACCTTTGGCTATGGTTTTTCGCAATACGAAAAAAAAAGGGTTTGATAATTTTAGAGTGTCGTTTGGCTATAGGTGCCGTTCAGCAAGGCTCGTGGAGGAGGAGTCTTTCGAGGTCCTGGCCACTTTCAGCAAAGTTGCCGATCAGCAAGGATCGTGAACATTCTCGCGCTGTCCAGTTGGGCATAAGCGCATATCGTGAGCCCTAAAATCTTATGCACGAAACCTGCTGTTCCGCATGGGATTCGGAGGAAGGGCCGCCTTGGGTTGACCTTCCTTTTCGGCAAGATTAAATATCGTGTTGCGTTCCTTCGAAGTAGGAATTGCGATTGGCGGGGGTATCCGCGACGAGGACCTTTGTAAGGGGGTTTGTACGAGGAGTTCGGCAAGATTGAAACAACGTCTCATGAGTTCGCCACTTGCGGTGCGGGCCTTGCCTGTCGGCAAGGGTCCTCGTGAGTCCTCATGGCTACGGCATTCAGCAAGAAGGTTCGGATTTTTGTTATTTTTTGTTTTTGTTTTTGTTTTGTGTGGTCATTTAGACCTTCAGCAAGTGGTTCGATAAGGAGTGTTTTGTGAACCTCCCAGATTTGCAACACAGTATGACGTTTGGTAAGGGATCGGCAAGATTGGGTTAGAGGAGATTGTCGTGAAGCTTCACCCTATTGTCTTATTTTTCTCGAGCACTTCGATTCGGCAGCACAGGTTCGGAGTCGTCCTTCAACAAAGTCACTTGGTAAGACTTTATTTTTTGCGTGCCCATGTTGCTTCTTCTTGGGCCTTGTTGTTCGGCAAGGCTAGTGCGAACCTCTCCTCCTCCCTATTTTTTTTTTTTAAAAAAAATTTTGAATTTCAAATTGTTTGAAGTAGGTATACGAAATTTGAGAGGGAAGGTGAAACGGTGCTAGGGTTTTTGCATAAGTCGAGGAGTTGGTGCCCATGAGTCTTTATAAATGGGAACTCTTGGGGGAAGAAGGTAAAACACTTGTGGCTTGAGATAAAATTTTGTAGAGAGTGAGAAAGAGATGAGGAGATTTCCGGCATGATACTTTGTGGTGGTGCTTTGGTCAAGGTGATTTCCGGCAGCCGTCCTATGGTGGTGCAAACAAGATTAGACTTCATTTCCCTTGAATTTTTGAATTGAAATATCATTTTTGGTATGAACGTCTTGAATATTGGGATGAACATGTTGAATATGTATATGAACTTGTTGAATATGGATATGAACTTGCTGAATGTCGTTTATAGAGCAAAGAACATGTAGGTGTGTCATCCTTTTTGTGTTTCTGTGTTTCGATCCTTCTTGCATGTGGATTAATTCTTTTTCTTGTTTTTGCATATTGTAGATGTCTGAAAGTTCTGGTAGAGAAAGTCATGACCCCCTGATCTGCAGGCACCGCCAAAGCTTCCCTTTGGTATGGAAGAGGTTTTCTTGAGGATATGGAGAGGGTTGACTTGGCCAGGCTACGTCGGCGGAGAAGGAGGTGAGCCTGGTCATGCACCGGCAGGAGGTGTCCTTGGTCAACATCTTCCTGGAATGTGTCAAGAGTGACCCGAGGACTTGGCGAGGACACAGACCTCCTCCTTTATAGAGCGGCCACAGAAGACAAACCTCACATCTGCCTATGTAAGTTATGTATGTTTAAGGATTTCTTCATGTCATTCTGGTTTTGCTTTGACTGATGATTCTTTGTTTTGCAGGCTTTAGACGAGATGTATGTCAATCTGGCTAAGGTAGATAAGGAGATCTAGAGGATGAAGAGGTGCGATGAGATGGCCAAGGACAAGATAAGCGGGCGCAAGAGACTATCCGAGAGAGGAACGCCTGCTTTGCGAGCGGCGCTTGCCGAGAGGTGGATGGTGAAGGAGAAGATGGCGTCTTCGGCGGCGCTTGCAGTGGAACAAAAGAAGGCTAAAAAGATAGCTGCCATCACCGCTCGAGCTTCTTTGCCGCAGATCGCCACTTGCCGAGGCCTGAAGGCTTTTCTTGCCTTATGTATTTTAGTTATTTTTGGAACAGCGATGTGTTATCTTTGTTTTGTACAAAAATTCTGCATTGCCATGGGGCAAGGTTGCCTTTATTTTCTATGACATTAGACTTGTTTTCTTTGGTATCAATTGTGTTGGCATAAATGATAACATGTGATGATAGAGAGAAGCCGAAGTCAGGCGTTTCATTAGATAGATGCCAAAAGGCAAAAGTACATAGTGTGTTAGCCTGAGGTCTAAGATAAGTGTCGAGGCATGAGGAAACAAAAACCTTACTTGGACATGAAACAAGAGGTGTCCCGTGATCACTTCTGATAGTACTTAAGGTGATCAGCATTCCATGGGTGAGGCAGAGTCTTGCCATTGGGGTCACGGAGCTGATAAGTGTCTGGGCGGCAGACATTGGTAACCTCATAAGGGCCTTCCCATATAGGTCTCATGGTACCCTCAGTAGAGTTTTTGGTAGCCAAGGAAACCTTGCGCATGACCCAGTCGCACACCTGAAGGCACGAGGTTTCACCCGGGTGTCATAGTACCTGGCTACACGTTGTTTATAGGAGGCGTTGTACATGCTTGCCTGGTCACGAAGTTCTTCAATGAGGTTAAGGTTCAAGGTCAACTGCCCATCGTTGGCTTCAGCGTTATAAGTGAAGGTTCAGTATATGGGCTGACCAATCTCTACCAGGGCTATGACTTCGGTACCAAAGGAAAGAGAGAAAGGTGTCTCCCCTGTGGAGGTACGGAAGGTGGTGCGGTAGGACCAGAGAACCTCTGGAAGTAATTTTGGCCAGCAACCCTGGCTTTGTCAAGTTTTGTCTTCAAGGTCTTCTTGATGATTTTGTTCACAGCTTCAACTTGGTCATTGGAGTGGGATGGCTGGGGAGGCAAAACAAAGACGTATCTTGAAGTTGGAGCAAAATTGCTTAAATTTGGCATTGTCAAATTGCCAACTATTGTCTATGACGATGGCGTGAGGGATGCCAAAGCGACATACGATATTTCGCTAGACGAATGTTTCAATGCGAGCTGCGTGATGGTAGCTAAGGCTTCGCCTTCAACCCACTTGGTGAAGTAGTCTACAGCGACAACTGCGTACTTTACCTGGCCTTTGCCCTCAAGCATAGGTCTAATGAGGTCCAGTTCCCATTAGGCAAATGGCCAAGGACTAACCATGGCAGTCAATGGTTTAGCCAGGAGCTGTGGGATGTTGGCAAACCGCTAGCATTTGTCGCACTTTTGGGTGAAGGCTTGGGCATCGGTGTGAAGTGAGCGCCAAAAGTATCCTTGCCAAATGGCCTTATGTGCTAGTGAGCGAGCGCTTGAATGGTTGCCACAAATGCCTTCATGGATCTCTCGAAGGACATAGTTACCTTATTCTAGAGTTAGGTACTGAAGGTAAGGTTGGCTGAAACCGCGTTTATATAAAGTGCCATTAATGATCAGGTATCGAGCGGAGCAATAGCGAACACATCGGGCTTCAACAGGATCGCGATGTGTCGGTTTTGTCAAAAGCTGAAGGATGGGGTCCATCCATGTGGGGCTGTGGTCAATGGTATAGATGGTTGATGTTTGAGTGCTGGGTTGGTCTAGGAGCTCCATGTAGATGTTGCGATCGATGCCCTGCTCTATGGCAGAAGCTAGTCTTGCCAAAGCATCGACATGGCTATTTTCAGGATCGTGGGATATGGCTGATACGATAAGCTTCAAAAGTTGTCAAAAGTTGATGGGTATGCTAGAGGTATGCTGTCATGGAGGTGTTCTTGGTACTGAAGTCCTAGTTGACTTGATGAACAACGAGCTGTGAGTCACTGAATATTTGGATTTGTTTAGCGCCCATCTCTTTGGCAAGTCAAAGGCCAGCTAAGAGTGCTTTGTACTTAGCGACATTGTTGGAGGCGTGGAATTTGAAGTGGAGGTCATACTCGAGGATGACTTTATCTAGGGAGATAAGGACGAGGCCCGCCCCACAACCTTGGGCATTGGAGGAGCCATCGACATACAGTATCCATAAGGGCTAGCTGAGGTCGAAGTTGTCGTTGCTAGAAATGTGAACCAAGGTTGAGGTAGTAGTAGGTTCCAATAAGATCTGGGGAGCGGTCGGGGCTTGGGGTTCTATAAATTTAGAGATGAAGTCGCACACTTGTCCACTTAACGGTCTATCATAAGTCTCAGCTCTTGCAACACCCCTTAGTGGTTGGTTGGTTAGGGCATGAATGGTATGTGCACGGAAGTAGGGTCGGGGCGTCTGGCGACACCACCAGGTTAGGACCTTGAGTTGGAAGAACCTGCAGAAGACAAGGAGGAAGAAGCAATCGTCAAGCTTCGGACACCAGTGTGGTGCTTGCCGAAGGCTCTTCAATGATGTTAGGCAAAGTAACAGTTGTTCACTCGTTTGATATTTGGTCCTATGATGGTATGGTAAAGTTCCTCGTTGTCTTGAAAACCATGGACTGGTGAATAAGTCAACTTTCTTTTGTGTGCGAGCGTGCCACTGCTAGCAATGAAAATCCTAGCAACTTCTTAAAAATAGACTTGCACCCCAAATTACTGATTTCTAAACAAGTGATTGTGAATTTGGGTGAAGAATATCTCCCGAGTAAGTTCTTTTCTTGCCTCAAACTGGTGAGGACTTCACAAGTTTTCACAGTATAAAACTGGTAGTTATGGCAAGAATAAATGATAAGAAAGTGAACTGTTTTTTAGTGAGCGCCTTTTACAAAGCTCAAAAGGAAAACCAATTCTTAAAAAGACAAAAAGTGGACTTCCATTTACTGGATAGATGCTTCCGATGCGGGCTGGACTAGGTATGTCTGTCTGGATGGACTATCAACAACTTCAATGTCAAGTTTCAATGTAAATCGACATCAACGTTCGAGTTTGTGGAGCTTTAATCTATTTCAAGCCCGGAAGGCTTTTTGAGCAGGCGACTGGAACCGCTTGATCTGAAAGGGCAAAAGTGGTTGGACTTGAGGATTACTTAGCCGAATCCTTTGTGGTACCTTACCTTGATCGGGCTTTCCATAAATTTGTTGAGGCCAAGTTACTTTCGTTAAACTTTTCATGATGTACTAGAACCATTTGAGTAATAGAAATATAATTTAAACTATATATTAACCTGTCTTCAATTTTGCATCATATTAATTGATGTTATATATATATATATATATATATATATATATATATATATACAGAGAGCTTCCATTGAGGGATACCCTTGTAAGGCGCACTCTACATTGTATTTCACTAATTCAAACTGTCTATTTTTTAGATAATCATTCAAAGATCATCTCTACAAAAAATTCACTTAAATCCGATATCATTTGACCACTTAATCGAGATATTGAAATTTTAGTACTTTATTGAAGTACTGTGTTCATTAATTTTGTAGGATACAATTGGATGTCGAAACGGTTTCTGATTTGTTTAATTTTTTGCAAGGATGATCTATGAATGTAGACTTAAAAAATAGATGGTTTGGATTGTTGAAAAAAAATCGTAGGGAACCCTAAAGGGTGTCCCTCAATAGAAGAGAATTGTATCCTACAAACCCTAATCCTACAAATAAGTGTGTTGAAGATAAAACCTTGATGCCTTAGTGCTTTTATTATTGAATTTTAATATGAATTTAATCTTGTTTAATTCTTACTTTTATTATAGTTACTATTTAGAATTTTGTGCACATTTACAGCTCTATGTGGACACGATACTCGACTTTTGAATTATACTATTACGCGACACCTACATATGGTTTTTTTTTTTTTGGTCAAGGCACCTGCATATGGGTTTAGCAAGCAATAGTATATTTCTTTTTCTTTTTCTTTTCCAATATCTAATTAATATGTTGAAAACACATATAACACATTCTCAAGAGTTTTTTGGCAAATCAAATCTTAGCCGCCTGGCTTGCTAGTAGTGTTAGTTGTGAGTGCCTAACTAGTGCCTTAGAAGACACATCACGTGAGTACTACGATACAAAATCTCCCTTTTGGTACACTTGATTTGATTTGAAAGCACCTAGTGGTTTCACCCTCAGCTTCCAATATGTGCTCCATTAATATTTGTTCCAATCCTTGTTTATATTTTGCCTTTTGTTTTTGTCCCTGTTTCAAGGTAGGGCGCGTTTGAATATGTCTCATAGCAATTAGTTTACTCCATTTTTTTGGCATGGACTTTGAAGTTATTGTCCAATTTATTGGTTCTCGGATTTTGGAGATTATATTGATTTAGTTGTGCCGCCTTGACCATGCTATAGGCTATAGGATTTTAATATGGCACTGGCAATGCCATTGTATTGTGTATTGTACACTAGCATATTATTGGTTCAAATTAAAATAATTGATTTTAAAATTTGGAAGTAAATAAATAAAAGAAAGGGAAAAATAAATTGGTTAGTTGTCCCAGCTGATTGGGGGAATTTCCCTTCAAGACTTCAAATCATGCTGGGTCTTGAGTGATTTTCCTCATCAGATATCCTATGAAGGCAGCCACTTTGGTGAAAGCTTCTTGCGATGTTGAGTCAGCACAAAGGTTTTGTACATGAAATAATTGAGTTTTTAAGTTCCAAATTCTCTGATTTTCAAAAGTGTGCTCTCAAATTCCACACAACTTTTGCACAATTATTAGGCGGAGAAGAAAAAAAACAAATTGAACAAATCAGAATTGGAGACACTAAACAATTTCACAACAAGAAGTAATTACACTTTGTATTGGGATTACCAGTGGGCTCAACCCCAGGAAATTAACTACATATTATACAATCAACAAAAGAATTATAAAAACTTAGCTAGCTAATTCCCCTATAATTGCGTACCAAACCTTCAGGTTCAAGGGGCACAATGCTTACAATGGTTTCTTGCACTGGTGGGACTGAGGAGCTAGCTGGGGTGAAACCCACAATTTTTTGACATGTCTCGATCAAGTTGTGCCTGCATTTAGGGCAAGAGGAGTGTGAGCTCAGCCACTTATCAATGCAGCGGACATGGAAGCCATGGTTGCACTTGGGAAGAAGCCGAACACGCTCACCGGCTGTAAAATCCGAAAGACAGATCACACACTCTGTGTCCAGCCCAGGCAGATTTAGGTCAGCTGAGTAACTCACTGTTGGGAAAGTTTTTAGGGCTTTTTTCTTCACTCCTGTGTTGGCTAACCTAGCGGAGGTGTTGCTGCTGCTGCTGCTTCTGGACTCTACAAAGCTTGAGCATCTCAAAGCACACTTGATGATGGAGTTTAGGCCAAGTGAGCAAATTAGGGCACACAAGAGGACTGAGAGGACCATAACAACATTTGCATCAAAGCTGTTGTCACCAGGGTATTGATCTGTTGGGTCATGTGGGTTTGTGGAGGAGATTGGGGAGGAGGCTGTGTTTGCTGGTTGGTAAAGTGGGTTGTGTAGGAGAAGTCTTCTAGAGTTGAAGTTCACAAAGAAAGTAGAAGCAGACATGTTTTGTTATGACAATGTTTTGAGTGAATTTGGATGCAAAGGATTGTGTATATATAATTAAAAGGTAAAGGCTTAAAGGGGCTAAATTTGCTTTTCTAGGGTTTTTTCTTTTTTCAATTGTATAATTGATCACTGTATCTTTCTTTGAGAATATTCCAAGGCTTATTGGCCGCATTAGGATTTATATTTAATTTGGAGATAATAGATTTCAACCTTATGGATCCTCCACTCAGCCGCTTGTAGTTTAATGGGGCTTTCTAATCAAGATGGGCCCCATCCCACTTTCTGCGCATTTGAGAATCCCACGTGGCACTTGGCTTTCATGAATCATATCTTTCAAATTATTTTTGGGACCCACTAGACCATGGAAGGAAAGGGGTCATGAAACTTCCTACTAAACTAAACTGAACTAATTAATTAATCAACAATTCAGCTATATACTAGGAGAGGTTACCAGTTGTGAACTCATCCTAGTTCAAATTCTTATCAGGCTAATCCTAAATTAGAAGAAAGTTATTACAAATCAACTTCATTAAAGCTCATTAATGTTGAGAACAATAAGGTTGACCATGAGTCAAATATATCTTAATTGATGCAGCTAGATAGCCAAAACTTTTTAGAGAGAGAGAAAGCTTTTGAGAGAGAGAGATTCATATTTGGGGGGTTTTTCTCTGGATTCTCAGTGTTCTCTAATTTTTGGCAAATATATACTTATACGGTCTTCTTTTAGCATATCTATTATCTCTGCCACGAATCTGGGTTTGCTTTGGATACGTGCCTCATCTTACAAAGCTACTCTTTGAGGTGTTGCTGCTTGGTCATGATAGATTTACTGTTAATTGGCGCTTTGAGGCTGTGGAGTGACTAAGTGGTGATCTCTATATCATGCCTCGGAGGAAGATTAGCAGTGTTTATTCTTCCTTTTGTCGTTGTTGTTTAAGATTTGTAGTATTGGTACTTTTTGGTCAATAAAATCCACAAACTCTATGAGTTTATAGTTTTTTTCTCTCATAATTCCAAAAGCTTAATTGAGTTTGCTGGATGTTCTTTGTTTCTTTAGGAGACTCATGCCGGTTAGTGGCCAATTTTTTCAATGTCATTAGACTAGATTTGAGGAAACTATGGCGATAGAAAGGGGTTATAGAAAAGTTATTTTCGTGAGTAATTCTCTCGATATCATTTCATCTTTTTTGCTAGCTTAGGTCATCACTTCATCTTTTCGAGAGTAATTCTTGTTGGAATTTTAAAAGGTTTTTAAAATTTTAACCATTTTGATTTATTTAATTATTTCGACTGTTTTATTTTATTTATTGTGGGGTTATAAATATTTAATTTTCATGTTTTATTTTTATATTGAATACCTTAATTTTCTAGTTTAATGTGGTGAAGGTTACATGTTATTGAATGCTTATAAAAGGCCACTCCTCCTTCACATTTGATACAACCACAATACACCATCAGAATATCACATACCACAATCACCACCACAATTTGATTCTCTCCTCTTCTACTTTTTATACTTTCTCTACTTATATTATTTTTTTGGGCAATGGTTCTATGACTTGAATACCTATATTCGTCTATGAACGTGCTCATAGCGAATCTTGAGTTTGTGTACATGGGGTCGTATCTTGGAGTCTTGTAAACTATCTCTACATGCACCTAGGGAAGCTACAAAGGCTTTAGATTGTTATAAAAATTATAGTTTTCCTCTTTCTGTAAAGCCAAATACAAAAATCTTTATATTATAAATAACATATAAACAAATTGGAAAGCTTTTAAGGTACAATGAAACTGAAGAAAAACAAATTGGTAGGTAAGTAAAAGCAAAATAAATTATAAGTAAGAAAGTGAGTTTGGTATGGTGAAGCATGTCAAAGACACTATCTTAAAGCCAACAATTCTCTTGAGATCATTTCATCTTTTTGGCTAGCTCAAGTCACTGACAGGTTCAGCCCTGAAGCAGGACCAAAAGGGCTATTGGCCTGGGCCCCATGTCAAGGAGGGCCCCAAAATATTTATTTATTTTATTATTCTTTTAAAAGCTGCTTTTAAAATAGTTTCTTAATATGAGGTACAGTGGTATATTAGTATATATAAAGGTCTAGAGTATATATAAAAAGATATAAGAAGCTAACATCAAGATTTTTGAAGTTCCATCTTGCATTAATGATTTCTCTTTTATTTTATTCAAACCAAATCTATGTTCAAGTCCTACTAGCATTAAGAAATAATACTTTTTTATTTTTATTTTAGGATGATTGATGAGTTGATGCTCTGATTATAAATGTATTGAATGGACTATCTTTGGAAAGAAAAAAAAACACGAAAATTTCAATGAAAATATTAGGATATTATCAATATCGATAAAAATTGAATAAAAACCACGGAAATTATTAGAAAAACTTGGAAATTTTTATTGAAACTTTGGAAGATGTTTATTTAGTCAATTATCTATTAGTTTATCACAAAAAATTGGAAGGAAATGCATTGCATGATAGGTTTAACTGATTTAAGTTGATTATATAGCGAGCTGACAAACACTATGAGTGTAGAAAATATATAGTAATTAAGGAAAGAAGATTAAACACACATAATCATTTATATATAATGATTTACTACAATATTTTACACTTTATACATTGCATGGTAAGATACATAAGTGACTTAGTATCACATAGTGTTCTTATGAGGTTCAAATTTTTCACTATCTTCATCATCTCTATGTGTAGAGTAAATGTATTATAAAGAATAGTCATCAAATGATAAATCCTCAAAATAATTTTGCATATAATTGTTAACACGACACCCATATGGATATGAGATTGGTTGATGTTGTCTATAAGGAAAATCATTTGAAGACTGGGTCTCGGATTTTTTCCATGAGCCGCTCGATTCTATCCCAAAAGGAAATGTCAAAGACTCACATTTTCATGTGAAAATCTAATTCTTGCAAGGAAACAAAATAATATAAATATACATATTTTAGCATATTATCATAAAAACATAAGTAACATGGTGGTTAAGGCGTTGGAGGAGTGAAATGCTAGGAGTTTGAATCTCCTTTACGTGTGTGCTTTGTGTTTTTTTTCTTCCTTTTTCCCATTACATTGATATTTTTGATATTATAGTGATATTTTGACAAAATATTGCTAAAGTGTGAGCGAAATTATCAACATCGATATTTTCCGATATTATCGATATTTATACGATATGTGTATGGATACGTTCCGAAATATCCGTGACTCCAAAAAAGATAATATCCTCAATATTTCGTCGATATTATCGATATTTTAGACTATATTTCGTCGATATTGTCAATATTTTAGACTATGGAGCTTGGAATGAGTAATTTGTGGTTGATATAATTAATATATATTGTTCTACCCCTCTTTCTTCCTTTGGTGCATTCTACTACTTAAAAAGTCATATTTTTCTTCCAATCTCTTTAAACATTTTTTTTCTTGTGTTCAATCATTGCTTTATATATAATTTTTTTAAACATTTCCATAAGTAAAATGATATTTTTTTTAAGGCCTAATTTTTGTTACTAGTTGTAAAAGGTCTACACTCTATATACATATGTCTAAATAAAAACAAGTAAACAAATATTTTTACTTGTAAGTAGTCTTGCATTTATAGGGCTTTCTTTTTTATTTTGCCATGGGCCACCAAAATTTCATGGTCATGGCCATTGGGGAAGTTTTTACCTATGTCTGTCATATTGCTATTGGGATGGTTCTCTTTACAATATGTATCCTTTGTACTCTTATTCTTATTGTTCTACTAAAATTCTATCGCCCTTTTATAACAAATAAAAAAAATTACATCCTACTCATAAACGTCTCAATAACTCCCACTGTGTGCCCCGTAGGCCCTGCCACATTCGCCTCCTCTACTCTCAATCACCCTATCTCTCTTTAGGAACTATCAAATCATTCCCAAAAGGGGATGAAAATAACTCCACCATACCTCCACTACAAACGGCTCCGCGCACTGCACTTGATGAATCCTCCATAAGACTCTGATTCGCCGCTTGGACCGCTAGGCAACCTACTGCCTCTAACCCCCTTTGCTTCCTAGGCAAATGAGTAAGCAAACCATGTTTGTTGTGCCATATAGACATTTTCCTCCTCCATAGACATACTCTTTCCAATGAGGTAATGCTGCTTACTTCAAAATGGATAGGTAGATTGGATCCCACATGTTTTTTGTGTTAAAAATTATTCTTTTTTTTTCTTTTTCTTTTTTTTGGTTAATAAAAGATAAAAGGTAAAAGATGAAAGTAAACAATATAATAATAGTTGGTATTGCATTGCCTAGTCCATTGAAGAGCCCAATTTTTTTCATCAAAAAGACAAATGAGTAGGCAACATACTATGTAAATTTGTATGGTACATATTTGCCTATTTCTTCCGCATACTCTCTTGGAGATGCTCAAGCAGGTATGTACATGTGTTTTCTTGGTTTTCTTTTTGCCTCAGCCTGATGAGTGTGAGAGTCCTAATTAACATTTAGATCGTTGTACTTTAGATGAATATGTTCAAAATCTAAATGATTCCGTACTGATCTTATAGCATGAATACTTTTACTTTCTTAATTGGAAAAATCACGGAAATATATAAATAGTCAATGACAACTTTATTAGCACCTTACTTTGATTAGTATTATTTCTATCATTTTGTCTTGCTGAGTCACTCATCATCAACAAACTCCATGAAATGAAATGTTGAGTTTCTCTTTTTTGTTCGGGTAGTTTGACTCATTTGCAACTTTGCTCTCTGATCATTTCGATTTTAGCATTTTTATTCCTGTACTTTAATTTGACTTGGAATCAAGTTCAAATCGTAAACTCCATCATCTTAAAATTCGATGTGGCCATGTACAACTATAAGAAGTAACACTATTTTAATTTCTTCGATTGTTAAAATTGAAACTGCAAAGATTAAAATGGAAAATGAGTCAAATTAGAAGGAGTTAAAAGTATAATTTGGAGTCAATGGGTTCCTATCACATTGGTGGTGGCTTCTCCCTTCCCCATGACACCCCAGTTCGAACCCTACGAATATAACAAAAAGAAAAATGTATAATTTGGAACGAAATGAAATCATTAGTTTAATAATCACAATAGAGAAAAGTGCACAAAAATTAAACACCCACTTGTGAGGAAAACGTGGCAGTCACTTGATGTCCAAATCCCCCGCAAATCCCCCCAATACTTATCACAATGTATATGCATCTATGTGTCATTCATATTACCATATGTATTAACTGTAATCTATAATATTAATTATACGTTAATGCAATACAGTGTTTGTCTGCGCCTGTCCTTTCTTTGTTTACGGCTGTCCTTAAATTAAATATCAAGAGCCAGCTGAGTGCAATTAGATATACCAAAGGTGGTCCCCTCCAGATCAAGAATGATCTTTTGGCTATGCAAGTAGTCGGATTGTAAATTAAAGGGACTGTCCACACGCGGTGGCTCGAAACTAAAGCATCAGTTAAGAAAATTATCTGTCAAAAATAATGTAAAAAATTAATCAATTTGCTGGGAGTTTAAAATTGTGATTAAGGTTACGTGGGAGCAGAAACCTTCCAAAATCAGAGATCCTCAAATCCTCTTGGCGATTCAGAGACTAAACATTTTTTAAGTTGTAAGTACAAGATAAGGGTACTAATGATCGCAATCAAAGATTCTCTCACGCTTAATTTGAAGGAAATTTTTTTAAACAAAAAGGAAAGGGTTTTGAGAATTAGGGTTTTACTCAATTGAGTGTCTGGTTTTGGCAATTAAGAGGTTATCTTGAGCTATAGCTAGCCCTAATTGACCATGTTCAACCTGTAATTCTGTGGGGTAGATCTTTAGATAAAGAACTTGTTATCAACTTCAGATTTAATTTTTTGAGGGATCGACTATGAGCTTTTGAAGGTCATGTACACAATTAATTTAAACTGGAATCTTCACATGATCTAACATGAAAATACCAACAACAAAAAAACCATAAATTTACGCCATAAAACAGTTTTTTTTATTTTAAAATATTAAAATCCATCATCAACTAATATGCAAATAGGATCACAAATCAAATTTAAGGACCTCAATTGCGTTGATACATGATGAAGTTCATGAATTTCGACAACAAAAAAAAGAAAAAAGAAGATGAAGTTCATGGATGGTATGTTGATGTGAAGGGAAACAGAGATCGTCGATAGATCATATTATAAACTAATATCCAATACAGCTGCCCGATACAAGTAGGGGATACTTGCTGCTTTTAAATTATACTTAGAGCGGCAAGAGATCAAGGATAGGCTAAGCTTAAAAGGAATGCTTTATATGGTTTTGTTTGTTTGTTGGTACTATAAGTACCTCCACTTGGATCTATATCTTGGTGGGTTGGATTTCACTAGGTGGTGGTTGTTTCTCTTTGGGGGCCACATTTTAAAGATTTGTATTTATCTCCTTGGTTTTAGATTTGTATTAAACAAATGCGATGCCACGTGGTGATTGACCATTGGGACAGTTCACAATTGAAGGTTATTGCTTTAAATGGAAAAGAATATGCAAATGTATTAGTACAAATGAAGTTATCAGAGAAACGTCACTCCACGATTTGGTGGTGCTCATGAACATCTTGCAATTTGTGGTTAACTAACCAACAAACTCTCATTGTCTCTTTCCAAGAAGCAAAGTTTCCTTAATTATGAGTGCTATTTAACTTTCTCTTATAAAATTAAATGATCTTTTATCACTTAGTTTATCACATAAGTAATTACCATAATTAGCATGTGTCCTAGTTTGTTATGCACTCAATTTTATCATGAATGGTCCTTCAATTTGTTGAAAATCTTCATTTCAGTCCCCAAACTTTGAAATCAATCAATATGGTCCTAAATCTTTTGTTCCACACATCAGTTTGCTCCTTGTCATTACAATCCATCAAAATCTTCAGTGAAATTGATCACACAACCAACTTTAAAGGGGTAATTTTTGTCAAAATACAAAATATACACCTATAAGACAAAATAAAGCTCACGTCTTTTACTCAACAAGGTCATTTGCTTTCCTTGTTGGAACCCCAATGTGAAATCATAAATAAAAAGTAGATAGCCATATGTTGAGTAAAGGGTGTAAATCTATTTGTTGGGCGAATGAGCTATATTTTGATGGAAATACCTTTTAAAACTTGTCTTGTGATGAGCTCGTAAATAAAGAGTAGATAATCATGTTCAGCAAAGGCCGTGAATATCTATATGTTAGGCAAATTAACTATAATTTAACGAAAATACTGTTTGAAAGCTTTAACCAATTTGAATGAAACTTTTTATTGAATGGCATTATAGGGACCAAATTGATTTATGAACTAAAGTTCAAAACTATAATGATTGATTTGAAAATTTGAGAATTAAAATTAGCACTAAATGAGTACATCATTTTATTTATGATTCTCATGGCTAGAGTCTCACTCTAAAGTGGTTAATGTTTCAAAGCCTGCCTTGGTTTCCGCCAAAGTCATACTCGCTAGTATCACTTTAAAGTGGTAATTCGTACGTTGTTATAGTTCTTTGGGGAGTTTCATTAACTTTGATTCCTTGTCATAGAAAAGAAGAAACTCATTCAAAACGAATTAAATCTCTTCCATTAGGTTGAGGATAAAATCATTTTCCGTTGAATTAAAAGAAAGAAAAAAAGTCAAAGGGATATAGTTCAGTGAAAAAAGGCCTTAATTTGCAAACTATCGGTCTCATGTTCTAGCCCACATGATAACATGGTAGTGCGAGTGTGAAAAATTCCCCCTCCCCTTGTAGACTATCACTTGTATTCAAAAAGAGGGAGGGAAGAAAAACCATTTTCTGTAGCTACAAACCTTCTCGGGCTATCACCATTTCCTTCACAAAAATGTTTAACACATTGGGTTTTTTTTGCAAATATCGGAAATGGCCAAGTACTTAGCACTTTTTGCAATATACTCGAATAAATAAATAAAGTTGAGGAATTTACCTTGCCAAAAATTTGAGGCATTTTGGGACCTGTGGCCTTTCGGGTCCATTTTTTACCAAGACTCACCCGAGTTTTTAATCCTGACTCCGCATAAAAATCTTGTGGCCATACTTGAATTGAAATTCTTTTATTGATAATTGGACATCCGAACGGCGTTGAATGACATTGTACAGTTATTACATTGTCATTTTTATGATTGAATTGATAGGGATGATTGAATTGACGAAGCCAATTTTGTTTTAGTGCTCTTGCTAAATTGGGTTTTTGGTGTAATTGAATTTTAATTTAGAGGGCATTTGGGTTAATTTAAGTGAATTTTTTACTATATTTGAATTTTTTTTAAAATTGACATTTATGAATTTAGGGGTTAAATTTTAGCTAAATTTGATAAAAACTCATCACCGTATAAGATTTCAATTTTAACAGATGGGATCTTTTCCAAGTTTTGAATCTGTGATTTGTATTTCCCAAGCCTTATTTTTCAATATTTCAACTGCTTGAGACTTTCAATTGATAGCATTAAAAAGATGAAGTCGGATCCGATGAAGTTAAGGCCCTCATAGGTGATTTCACATGTGATTCTTGGATGGTGTGCTTATCAGAAATGATTTCATATCATCAGTACAATATTGCAAAACCACGTAGCGACGTGCCACGTAGGTTTGGCCAACAGGCCCAGGAAATTTTTGAAATTTCATCGTGATGTTTGCCTCAAAAATTTGCTTCATCACTTGAGGTCGAAGAAACACAAACTGATTTAAACTATCACCTGGTTGTTAAGGCTCAAGCAGAAGTATTGCAGGTTCTGGCTTTTCCAAGCGGAAATATGTAGTTGGCCTTACAAATGGAAAAGTATAATCTCTTCTCAAGTCAAAAAGTGAATAGATTTACATTATTATGTCAAACAATTGCATCCTTTTGTCATTCTTACAACAGACATGTATAGTTTTTCTGGGAGCAAAATACATACGTCGCATGCATAACATACTAAGAAACATGCAAGATTTATCATAACATGCTTATCTGGATAGCAAATCAACTTTCACAGAGTCATGTAGAAATTAAGTACTTCTTGGAACAAACCTTCGATGGTGTGCTTAACTAAGTCCATTCTGCAGTAATCCAGCCTCCAAAGGAAACGCAAGGCTGAATGAAGATCCTACGCAAGGCTTACACTGTTACACATACGCTGCATGTACAGAGTACACACCTATTTACAACTCTCATATGCACACCAAGCATCCAATAGCTCCCAGCTCCACCTCCCGGTTTCCTTTACCAGTCTCTGTGTGAGATGCCCTGCAAACAAATATAATTAAGGGTCGGTTAAGCGCACCTCTCTATTTATTCTCACAAGAAGAAGAGCTAGTGAAATGGACCCTTTCTTCATGCCAGCAAGGGAAAGAAAAGGGGTCCGCTGCGAGAGGAGAGAGTGATTCAGCTGCTAAGCCCTCTTTCTGCAATCTAATAAACTGATCAAGATCCACTACAGAAAGATTAGATTTAATGGTGTCCTGCTGATCCGATTTCGCTGGACGCACTTCAGGACAATCAATAACCATATTGAAGAGAATCAACCACCATGGATCCCCGAGGTGGAAACCATATCTCAGCCTCTGTCCCCACCTTACAGCTGGGAGAGCGTTGAATCAAATGTGAGAAGCTACACAATCAATGGTCGAAATAAAGGCAACAGCCTACCTGGTAGCCATCAATTCCATTTGCAGCTTAGACCCCTGGCCACGTCCTTAAATTCAACAAGTAGGGAAGCTGATCTTGTGCCAAATCAAACCTTGGATAAATAATACTTCCCTTTGTCCCCTTTGTGCCCACAATAGGTTCAAAACACGAATCTGATTACAGCGATCTCATACGCAGCATAAAGGGCAAAATTTTCAAAGGCAATTGGATGATATATCCTACCTGGTGCCTTCATGAATTACAGGAGAGTCAATTGGCGCTGGGTTTGCCACTCCGCAAATGCTGTTGCAGATACTCAGGAATCTCTTGTCAAAAGGAGGATGAGCAACGATGTTTGGGTGAGCCAGTCCATCTTGGTGCACATCTTATCAAGAGACTCTCCTTGTCCTCCAAGAAATTGATCCCATGTGCAGTGTTGGGAGGATGGTTTAGCTGTTAAAACTTCATCTCATCTTATCCAAACCATCATCTCCTATCCTATGTTTAGTTGTACTCTTCTCTCTTTTCTGTTGTACCCGTTGTAATGCCTCTCTGTTGCTTGTTTTTCTGATGAATTATCTTTCATCCCCCCAAAAAGATTAAAAACAAAAAAACACTGCTCTTACACCACTTTACTGTATATCACTGCCACACTTGTGCATGCCAAATACTTGCACAAGACTGCCAAACACTTATTGGGCAAGAGGAGCACATCATCCCAATTAATATGTGTGAGTTCAAAATTCTGATGGTGCACCGCTTAGGACACTCGGTTGAAACAAATTAGGGTTGGCAATCATCCATGACGTGCAAGTGATAAATTATTTTCAAGATCAACCAAATCATAATGATTTTTATCTCTACTTTCACTCAACAAAAGCCTATTGTTCATATCTCTCATAAAAAGGCGCTCCTCAATAATGTCTATCCAGCAGACCTTGCTAACCCAAGGATCCCTTCTGGTCCTTTGCTAACCCAAGGATATATTTAAAAATGAAAAAAATTAAGGGTTTAGGGTTCATAAATGGTCCTCAAGATTAAAATCATTCTATAAATGGTTTTTTCATTTATAAATAATTTTAAAAAGAAAACTAAAATTTTATGAATTTTAAATGAAAAAATTAAAAAAATTTGTTGGGACCATTTGTGATAGGTGTGTGAACCTCAGAGATGTTTTGTGATATATATATATATATATGCCACGTCAGTAACCTAATGGAGTTTTTGACGAACCTAACGGTAGAGATCATTTGTGACCACACATACTAACCTTGAAGATCACGAGTGACACAAAAAAACATTAAGGTCATCTCCAGTCATAGGACTAAATGTAGTCCAGGGCTAAAAATTTAGTCCCTCAAAATATTAACTTTTTAAAGAATAATGTAGGGCTAAATTTTTCCATCTCCAGCCATGCAGGGCTATATTTTAGGGTCCTTCATATTTTATTATTTTGAAAAGGGGAGTGGAAAGTGCTTTAATGATTGGTTGTTGAAAAGCACATGAATGGGGCCCACTATAAATTTGGCATAGCCAAAGCTAGGCTACATTTGGCCCGGTTGGATGGCTAAAAGATCAAATGTGGCCTCCAAATTTGGCAAAATTTTATTTAGCCCATGGCTGGAGATGAGTTTTGCATTAATTTAAGGCTTTATTTGGGATATAGCCCATGGCTAGAGATGGCCTAAGGATGCAATATGATAGTTTCGTAAACCTTAGGAACGTTTTGTGATAATAAGCCATATATTTATAACATATTATATATACATACACTTTATGAAAATGGTAAACTAATTTGTTATTCCTATTTTGCCATTTCTAATTTTCACAGTTATAACTTATACCCAATTACCAAAGGACCAGAAGAAATTTCGAGTTATGAATTGGGAATAAAACCAATGCGGGATGATTAGGTAAAGTTCTGAAACTCTGATGCAAGTTCATCCCTTTTCAGACAGAGTCATATCTGAAAGAGGTTCACAATATGTTCTTTAAAAATTGAATATTTGTCCTTCTGTTAGAAATGTCCCAGAAATGTCTGCAATTGAATAAATAGCTCTACAAACTCTTGGCTAGAAAACTCCACCGAAGAAGGATATTATTGCTGGAAAACCAAAGAGGCAAAAAGAGAGAGGAGGGATTGAAGAGAAATCTTTAGAAAGGAAGAATAGATGGTGACTCTTTCATCGCAGTACCGCATGGCTACAAAGGCTGGTAGTATTATGCACACTAAGTTCGAATAAAGTTGTACCTGTTCTCCCATCCAAAAGTAAAATTTAATGCATGACATTTTCACTTCAAGCTCATATAAGAATCTACATGCAATGAAGAATCGTTCACTTGAAAGACATTTGGACCAGGCTAGGAATAACTAAATGATGGATCTATCAGTGACATGCAAAGATTCAAAGAGATAATGGTACATGTATAAATAAGCTACATCCATCCTTGAAGGTCCAATTACTTAGGTATAGCTTGATGCATACCCTAACTATATTCATTTTACAGTTTCAACATACCTACCAGGATACAGGAGAGTTCCTTCTGCTTCTGACTCTTCAAAAGTCTTCTACCATTCACATAAAAGTCAAGCTCTTCTACTTGCTCAATGTATAATCTCTTGTGCAAGCCAGAATAAAATCTTATGATTGCACACATCTGAGATGTAGTACTCTAGTATAAGACAATGGGATGGGAATAAATAGCAAAGTCCAGAACCTTCATTTCTCTCAGTATTGCGATATGGTTGACTTATCAGTTCCAGCGCCTTGAGTTAGAAATTCAACGTTTAAACTATTGATTTAATCCTTTTTAAGGAAACGCAAGCAGTTCCAAAACACCAAGCAATAGTGGGAAACAGAAGTGGTGAAGATACCATACAGATGACACAGAAGCGCCTCCTTGACACTTAATTCCACATATAGTGCTACCTATATATCAAACCAGATTTTTCAATGTATGGAAAAACTCAAAACAGTATGACCGATCATGATTTATATTGAAATATGTGTGGCAAAAAAAAAGTAAATAAAAGAAGCAATGTACAGACATGAACATGATACAGGAAACAGGTCACATGCAATAGAGTGGCACATGACTAAGATAAATCCCAATGCCATTTTACTTAGCAAATAGTAATTGTAACCAGCTCGCCGATAGACTACCAGGTATTTCTTGTAATATACTGCTTGGCCGACCAGGGTCTTCTTAGAACATGGGATGTTTTTGGGGAGGGAGATAAATACGCTCTTTTGCTAAAAGCACATTGATAATATGAAATACATATAACAATAATTGCATTAGCTCTTATTTGTTGTGTATTTTACAATATTGATAATGTTTCCCTGCTACACTACAGATTATGGATTTGTGAAGCATTGTTCAGAACAGTTTTTACTTCTTTTCTGTCCAAATGCATATGGAGCACTCCCTTGCTTATGGTAATAGCATATTAAATTATAATAACAAAGAAAGCTTACACAACGTCAATGCCAGACCCAATCATAGTACTACCCAATGTTCCCATAGATCTGTTGTGCCCAACGTCATCTCTTTGGACCCTCTTAACAAGTGCACACATGCCTGTAATCAATTGGACAATTGACTTCTGAGTAGTGCATCGAATACTAAAAATGAAGAGGTATCAGTAGAATGAATATAAAGCAAAAAAAATAAAAGAAATAAGTATGATGAGTACTTATTATGCAATAATACAAACTATCAAGAATCCACATTATAAATATTGAGTATTATTATGCAGTAGAGAGTTCAGAAAAGAATAATTTCACAACAGATAATCTATCATTTTATTAAGAGAAACTTCTTTCTCAATTATGAAATAACGAAAATACAAATATATAAGACAGACTAAAACAGCTTTGAGAAATAGGGAAGATTATGGTAACGATGAACCAAAAAACACCAAATTTTTCCCTCACAGACTTCTCTTATGACGTTCAACTTCATTTACAGTTCAACCAACCCAACCCTTCTCTTAAGCTCACATTCACATGTTCGTGGGCTACTAGTCTAAATAATGAAGAGCGATACAAAAAAGATGTAGGAGAAAGTCAGAATAAAAAATAGACATGGCTAAATGTGATAATTTGTATTGCAAAATTTGTGTGATTGCATAGCATCTTCTGATATGTTGAAATCTAAATGAGTAGGAAAACAGTATCCCTGCTTTGAATCCCTGCTCGAAACAAAGTTAACATATCTGCTGTGCCTATAATGTAGTATTGAGTGCAAACCAAAAACTGATAAGCAAACCTCAAGGCAAAGGAATTCCAATACTTCTTATAGATCATAAAACCATACAAAATTGGTCAAGATGCTAATGTCAATAGACTCAATGCCATAGTAGAAGTAGCAGAAATTGATAGGTGACTAGCACTGTAAAATGCTATTCTCACTTGATAAAACTATGTAGAAGTGAGATCAGGAACAACCATCATGAACCCTCCACAATTTCAAGCAGAATATAACTACCATTTCCTCCAGACTTTTGTGCCTATTGGCTTTATCAAGGCAGGCGTTTGTGCCTATTCTTCACCGCCCCATAAGTCGCTCTTTGTTGGGTAGCTTATTTAGCTACCCAACAACAAATTTAAAACCAACCTACCAAATCCGAACCTATTTCATCATAGGATTTAGAAACTATATTTACTTCCTGGTTGAGCAATAAGCACACTTTAATGTGGACCACTTTTTCTGTGATTAAGCACCAAAAAGAAACCCAAATCAAAACCAAGACAACGCATAATTTCTTCCAATTTGAACATAAGTTGTATAAAACGAAGATGCCATAAGATGAAGCAATTTATGAAGTAGATTTGAATCTAGTTCTGAAATACGAATTAGACCACCTCATCACTCACTAGTGGTGAAAAAAAGAAACTCAACAGCAGGACTTACAAGGCATCACAAACGTTAAACCCTACTCTAATTACTATATATCATAGCACTTCAAAGGTAAAGGGGTCAATGCCCAATTGAGGCAAATTTACAACTAAAACATTCAATATAGAAATAATGGCAAATTTGGAAACTGTTTCCTGTATCTAATAGAAGCACAAACATGCCCATGCCCTGAAATTCATGAGGAAAAAAATGGAACTTTAGAAGTTCACTCTGAAATCTCAACAATCAAAATAAGAAAACACTTAAATGAAAGTGTTGTCTTGGAATTCTAAAAATACATTATAACCAGGAAGAAAAGTGAAGAATTCGTATAAGAAAGGAACAAAAGGATATGATAAACAATTAGACTTCTCTAAACTGGGGAGGCCAGTAAAATTTGAGGATGGCCGTTACCGTCTTGATTGAGCGCCGGCCTTCGTTTGTTTTCTTCTCTGTTGTGATTCCAGTGTCCCCTGTTTAAGGACTCCAGCGTGCTGCAACGATATGGGCTTCAATTTATTTATGAGTTTTCTCTGCACTTCTCTTTGTCCAGCTAGTATTCATATTTCAAGTTGACCCAACTTTTAATTCAAATTTTTACAATTTAAAAAAAAAAAAAAAAATCCCGCTATTCCTCTAGACTACTCTTAAATACATACCTAGTAGAAAAAAAAATAAAAATAAAAAATAAACTCATCAACCCTACACCCTGCTATCTTATCCTTTATCACTCTACTTTGAAGCTTAGTGATTAACAACTAATTTATCATTACTTATTGTAAAACAGAGAGACTCATAGTATTTAACTTCTTGGAGGAGCCTTGATCAAATTCTTGCACAAAATTCAGAAGTTTGCTTGGGTAAATTAGCAGGTGGTCTTCCTGATGGCGACCTCTTATATTACATATCTCAAGTGATGACCCACAAGCCACTATTTGCATACAGTATTTAGGTTTTGTGAAGAGAATATGCGAATATAGTAGGTTTCTTAGATTGAAAGAGATGATTAATCTGGCATTAGGTGTAGAGGAGTTTGTGTTTTTCTAAAACTTAATATGAAGAGTGGTGGTGTGTGTATATAGTTGTACTAGGGTTAAGTATTGTTGGATGACCTTTTTTGTCATTTTACACAATAGTAAAACTTAGGGTTAATTACTCAAATGGTGATCAAATTTGTACCCGATTTACATTTTGGTCCTTAAACTAAATTATTCGTTCAAATGGTTCATCAACTCTATATTATTCGGTCCATGGTCCCACCGTCTAATTTTCTATTAGATTTAATCAAATTTTAGGATAAATACGACTTTTCATAATTAACAAATAAAAATAAGATTAAAATAAATACAAAATTAGAAGAAAAAAAGGAAAAAAATCATGAGACCCAAACCCAGTGCCCCCTTCCTTCGATTTCTTCTCCCCCATTCCCCACAGACCTCTCCACGCCGACCTTGTACCCAGCGCTCACTAGCCTCCTAACGTGGACATTCAACCAGAAAGTGGACACATAAGTAGTCAAGAAATTGTGATCCATATGGGAATAAATCCCCAAAACCCTCGCAGCAATTTCGGCATCTTGGCCGAAGAACCGATACTTGTAACTGACTTCCACCATCAAAAGGACATCTGGGTACCTCTTCTTGAGGTCCACCACTTGCTGCTCCAAAGGCGTGAACTTGGCAGGTGGGTTGGAAGAAGGAAAAGGTTCTGGAATGTTGGATGATGGTTCTAGAAGCCCATGGAGGAAATTTTGGTGGAGGGAGGGATTGGGTGTGGTGGGTATAGGGTTGTGGGTGTGGGGAGAGAGTTTGGGTAGTTTGGATGGTTTGGAAGATGAGGAGGTGAGGTGGGAGGAGAAGAGAGTGCGCTTGGAGGGTGAGAAATTGACAGTGGCTGTGATTTTGGGAGGTGGGATTGGCGGGTGATGGGGTGGGGAGGAGAGTGATGGGTGGTTGTCTCTCAACAACAAAGGGAAATCAAGGGGAGGGGCGGAGTGCAGGTGGTTGTTGAGTTGGGGTTTTGGGTTCGTAGGAGGGGTCTGTGGAAGATTTTTTCCTTCTCTTTTACTGTAGTTGCTAGCTCGGGTGGAGGGTGGGAGAAGCTAGGGTTCGGGTTCATGGGGCTTGGGGTGGAGGGTGGTTGTGGGATGGGTTTGGGGTTGGAGCTTGAGGGTGGTGGTCATGGGGAATGGAGAGAGAGAGAGAGAGAGAGAGAGAGAGAGCAGAGAAACAGGGAGAGTTTTTATTTCATTTTTCAGTATTTATTTATTTTTAACATATGAAATGACCAATTTACCTTCGTATTTAACAACAACATTGACATAATGTAACGCAGTAGAACCAATGAAGTGATTAATATTGAGTTGATGGACCATTTGAACGAATAATTTAATTGAGGGACCAAAATGTAAATTGAGTATAAGTTTGAGAACCATTTGAGTAATTTACCCTAAAACGTAAGAGATTAATAATGTAGGGTAAATTACTCAAATAGTCCTTAAACTTATACTCGATTTACATTTTGATCCCTTAATTAAATTATTCGTTCAAATGGTCAATCAACTCTATATTATTCGCTCCATTGATCCCATCGTCTAATTTTTTGTTAGATTTAACCAAATTTTAGAGTAAATGTGACTTTTCATAATTAACAAATAAAAATAGGGTTAAAATAAATACAAAATTAGAAAAAATTGAAGAAAAGGAGATATTAAAAAAAATATATATATATATAATCGTAAGAACAGACATTGAACTCACCTAGAACAGACCCGGCGTAAAAAAAAAATTCAAATCCACACCATTTTTTATCTCTCATTTTCTAATCCACTGACCTCTCAAATCATTCAGCAAAATCCCATCTCTATCAAACTGCCTTTTATTTCCAATGCCATCCGCCCGCATTCATAAAGCATTTCTTAGGCTCTATATTTTTGTTCAACATCATCTCCAGTTCTATATTCATTCCGGCATTTCACCGAACACATGAGAAGCAACCCATGATGCAAAGCATTCAAATCCCCCACCTCCGCTCTTTTCTTTTTTTATCCTTGAACATACACCTAGCAAGCATTGGCTAAGAGGATTTGTGCCCCAACCATCTTGGTGGAGGTGGTCTTTGACAAGCTCCTCAACACCATCCTCCGAAAACTGAAGGTAAACCCGGTGAAAAGGTAAATTCCTTATAAACCCTAACAAGATCATCCTAGACCATAGAGGCTGACCAATTCGTTCAAATAAGCTATGGTTTGATCGTATATTCGAGCTCTGGACCATATATGTACAATTATACCTTAAGACTTGAGGTTGGGCCTAAATTTTTGCTGTTTTGAAGCCAATTTACGTTTTCACCCACTGTTTTCGATATGATTCTCAAGGTGTTTGCAGAGAAGGGCATGACCAAGTATGCCTGCATGTGTTTGACAATATGGGTAAGTGCGGTCGATCTCCGAGTTTAAGGTCTAGTAATTCTTTGTTGAGTAATTTGGTCAGAAACGGCCAAAGTCACATTTGGGATTTTTCCGAAGAAGAAGAAGAAGAAGAAGAAGAAGTGATAGACGACATGACCAATTTGTCCTCACATTTAATGAAAATATTGACAGAATGTAACGGTAAGACCAATGGAGCGAATAATATAGAGTTGATTTACCATTTGAACGAATAATTTAATTGAGGACCAAAATTTAAATCGGGTTTGAGGACCATTTAAGTAATTTACCCAATAATTTAAGTATTGGAGTCAACAAAACCAACTAGAAATTTTTGGGTTTTGCGCCTCATAAGGCTGGGGTGGTGTATTGTTTTGTGTCTTTCTAGGTTTTGAGCAATATCCCCTTCCTACGCATGTCACATGTGTAGGATGTTTTGACCAGCATTTCATGTAAGATTGGACAAATTTCTATCAGTTAATTAATGACCAAATGTGGCGCTCATGCCTGGCCTCAAGGCTTTTTTATTATTATTATTTTATAAATTTTCAGGCTCGGCCGATCTGAGGTTTCAAATTTCAACGACCTATCCCACCCATTGGGTTGGGCCTAGACATGCTTGACGGGTTGGGCACCAATGTAGTGGTCGGCCTTTTTTGTTTTTTCTTCATTATGTTTAGTTTTTTTTTCTAAGTCTCCACTGTGGATAGTTTTCAACTAATTTCTAACCCAAAATACCAAAATATGGCATGAACTTATCTGTTTTTGCTTTCTAATAACTAAAATACCAAAAGATGTCATGAACATATCTGTTTTTGCCTATCGCATTCTGGCGTAGAAACTCATGAACACATAATAGTATAGCACTAACCATATAAAGAAAATAAACACAAGGCAACCAAAGATAAGGTATGCTGCTTCGCAATAGTGGAGAGCATGACCAATATATGCCATGCAGTTGAGACATAGACTGTTGTTTTGCGTAAAGGAGGATTTTGGGAAACCTTACAACTATCAATGCCCACACGTGACGCTTTCGGACCGGGGCTCACAGGATTTTTTGAATTTTCAGGATAGTCCGATCTGAGGTTTCAAATTTCAAGGCCATGGCCCTCCTATTGGGTTGGGCCTATTCAAGTTTGATGGGTCGGGCCATCCATGTGCCTAGATGGGCCTGGCCTTTTTTTCATTTTGTTTACTTTTTTTTCTTCAGAGTCTTCTATAACTTTTTATTACAAAGGAATGAGCAACTCTATGTAAGAATGGAAAACTTTCTATCGGTTAATTAATGCACATATGTGACGCTCGAGCAGAGCCTAACAAGATTTTTTGAATTTTCCGGCCAGGCCGATCTGAGGTTTCAAATTTCAAGGCTCGGGCCTAGCCTACACGAGCTTGACGACTCGAGCCTTTTTTTTCGTGTTGTTTACTCTTTTTTTTTTCCAAGCCCTTTATAACTTTTTATTACAAAGAAATGAAAGTGGCACCACCATCAACGATGAGGAAATAGAGAGATTGAGAAAATTGGAGCTTGAAATTTGAGAAAATAAAAGAATGACAGTACCACCACCAAAGGAATGAGGATTTAGAGAGATTGAGAAAATTGGAGCTTTAAATTTGAGAATAAACCTTGACGAGTTAGAAAATTGAGTGAAAAAAGTAACAAGACTGTTAAGGAATTGTGGGAGTCTCTCGAAAAGAAGTACATAATAGAGGTTGCTTGTAACAACCCGGTCCTTAATTAATATTTAATTATTAATTTATTATGATAAAAGACACTTATACTCCTGGAATATTTTATTAGTTTAAAAGTTGACTTTTTGACTGGGAAGGAATTTGGGGATTTCAGTTGTACCGTTGCGTAGAGCGCGATGAAACGAGTCCGTAGACACGTAGTGGACTCAAATCGGAGTTGTAACGAAGGAGTTACGATCAAAAGAAATTCAGTGGCATGACCGTAAATATCTCGAACTCAGTTTTTATAAACCCAGTTTTCTTCCTCCTCGAGTCGACCAGCCGACTTTAGGAGAGGATTTCTCTCAACTCCGAGCACCAATTCGAGCAAGACCAGTGCCAAACGAACCAGCTCACTCCCTCTTTCAGTCTCAGCCCATCCCGCCTTGATCCGCCGCCATAGTCACCGAAACAGCCACGAAACAGCGGTGCTAGTCGATTTTGACAGAACTTTCAAGCGTTCGTTCTCCGTCGTCCGGCCACCAAATCAGACGAGTGAGGTATAGTTTTCTAGCTATTTTTCATGCTCTAGCTGCTGGTTGGGTAGGATTTCAGAAATTTCTAGTGTAGATAGCTCGATTTACGAGTTAGGTTTCAGATTTTTGGGTCACTATTTCGCCACTTCCGGCCCGTTTTTGGGAAAGGTCCAAGAACAAAAGTGGCTCCAAATAGGGTGTTACACCTAGGGTAGGAGTCTTGAGCCGTGATTTGGAGTTTTTCTGGCGGCGTTATCGCTTTAGGCACCATGCGTCGGCGCGTGTGGTGACAGCGTGGACAGCGGTGGGAACCACGATCAGTCATAGAATGATCTCCTAGTCCTCATGAGCGTAAATTTGCGGATCTTAAGTCGGATATCGTTTGAACCCCAAACGGGTCTCGCCTATTGTGCGATTTCCGGGTTCAATACGTTTGAACCGTTAGATCGTAGTTAATTCCAAGTATGTTAATCTAGACTTTTCGAGATCGTATAGTATTTGACGGATCGTAAAAGAGTCGGATACTCGAATGGTCATCCCTAGAGAAGTTTCATGCGATTGATTACAAGTCGAGAGAGAAAAGAACTACGTGTGGCTTGATCCTCGAAGAATGCGTAGGCAGCCTACGATTATCAGTGCAGCCACGAGTTAGGGCTCGGGGTTTATGTTATTCTTTTTTTAGGGCATTTTGTCATTCGACCTACGATTACCAAGTGTCGATTTTAAGCGGATTTGACACTGGATTCCAAAGTGGAAATTGGGTCAGGTCGTTTCATTGCTGGTACAAAGAAATTTGTCATTGGGAAATTTCTGAATTACAAAATGATGGACTCCAAGTCAATGGTTAATCCAGTGGAAGAACTCCAGATCATTATGCATGAATTGCGTAATGAAAACATGATCATGAAGGAGAACTTTCAAGTTGGTTCAATCATAGAGAAGTTGCCTCCTTCCTGGAATGATTTCAAGATCTATCTGAAACACAAGAAATCTGACATGACCCTGGATGACTTGGTTCTAAAACTAAGAGTTGAACAGGATCACAGAATTAATGCGAAAGTGGATGGTGTTTCCTCTGAAGCCAAAGCCAACATTGTTGAAGGCAAAGCCTCTGCTGGAAAGCCAAAATTCAATTCCCACAAAAATAAAGGCAAGTCTTATTCCAACAAACTAGCACCAAACATAAAGAACTTTAAGAAAATAAAAGGCAGTTGTTGGGTGTGTGGAAAAGCTAGACACAAGGCACAAGATTGTCACCACAAGAAAGATGGAGCTCCTGCCAATTCTGCTAATAATCAAGCAAATGTAATTGAAGATGTTTTGGCTGCTGTAGTGTTTGAAACCAATATGATTTTAGATACAAAGGATTGGGGGATCGATACCGGTGCAACTAAGCACATATGTGGTGACAAGAGCATGTTCTCTAGACTCTACATACCAAGAGATTTCTAGTGGAGAACAACCCTACATGGGAAATTCCTCAACTGCTACCATTGCTAGAAAAGGAAAGGTGTTCCTGAAATTTACCTTTGGGAAGGAACTGACCCTTCTAGATGTACTTCATGTCCTTGATATTAGGAAGAACTTAGTGTCTGGTTCATTGCTTAGCAATAAGGGCTTTAAACTAGTGTTCGAATCAGACAAGTTTGTTCTTACTAAATGGGGAATATTTGTGGGCAAGGGTTATTTGGCTGAGGGTTTGTTCAAACTTAATGTATTGGCTACAAATGCTAGTAATAAAATAAATAAGGCTTCCGTTTATGTTGTTGAGTCTCGTGATATTTGGCATGCTAGATTATGACATGTTAATTTCCGTTGTTTAGATAGAATGATCAATTTAGGTTTGCTGCCAAGCTTTGAAATTGATCACAATAATAAAAGTGAAATATGCACATAATCAAAATTTGCAAGGCAAAGTTTCAAATATGTTTTTGGAAAGTCTAATGAGTTGCTGGGTTTGATACATTCAAACCTTTGTGATTTTAAATCAACACCAACTCATGGAGGAAAGAATTATTATATTATTTTCATTGATGATTGCAGTAAATTTTGCTATGTCTATTTGATAAATAGCAAGGACGAGGCTTTGAATATGTTCAACACATATAAAGCTGAAGTTGAAAATCAATTAGAGAGAAAAAATTAAAGCTCTAAGATCTGATAGAGGAGGATAGTATGAGTCTATAGACTTCTTTGAATTTTGTGCTCAATATGGAATAGTTCATCAAACAACGGCTCCATATACACCTCAACAAAACGGTGTTGCTGAAAGAAAAAAAATAAAACTTTCAAGGACATGATTAACTCCATGTTGAATAGTTCAGGGCTTCCATGCAATCTGTGGGGTGAAGCCTTACTTACTTCAAATACAATCTTGAACAAAATTCCACATAAGAAGACCAACAAGTCTCGTTATGAAGTGTGGAAAGGTAGAATTCCTACATATAAAACCCTCAAAGTGTGGTTGCAAAGGTTCAAGTACGTTTGCTGAAACGAGTTAAACTTGGACAAAAAATAGTAGATTGTGTATTTATTGGTTTTGAAAATAATAGTGCAGCCTATAGATTCTTAGTGGTCAAATATGAAATTTATGATATTCATGTAAATACTATCATAGAATCTGTAGATGCAGAATTTTTTGAGCATATTTATCTCTACAAAGAAAATAAGTCCTATCCAAATAGAAAGAGGTCACTTGAACAAAATCAAAGTGACATTCCTTCTTCATCAGGGGTTCATGAAAATGAAATGGAATCAAGAAGAGGAAGTAGAACGAAAATCCTAAGAAATTTTGGACCTAATTTTCTAACCTTCTTGTCAGAAGCTGAACCACAAACATAAGAATCTATAGAAGGAAGCAATGGCTTCAAGCGAGGCTTTTCTTTGGAAGGAAGCAATTAAAAGTGAGATGGATTCCATTTTACAAAATAATACGTTTCAATTGGTTGATCTACCACCTGGTGATAAACTACTTGGTCATAAATGGATATTCAAAAAGAAATTGAAGGTTGATGGTTCTATAGACAAATATAAGGCACGTCTAGTAGCAAAATGCTATAGAGAAAAAGAAGGACTGTATTACTTTGATACATATTCACCTGTATCAAGAATCTCATCTATAAGAATATTAATTTCTATAACAGCCATGTATAAACTAGAGACACATCAAATGGATGTTAAAACGGCCTTTTGAATGGAGAATTAGATGAAGAAGTCTATATGGAACAACCGGAAGGTTTTTGGTTAAAGGACAAGATAAGTAAGTGTGCAAGTTAATTAGGTCACTGTTTGGACTTTAACAAGCACCAAAGATGTTGCATGAAAAATTTGATCATGTTATGTTGTCAAATGGTTTTAAGATCAATGAGAGTGACAAATGTGTATATGTGAAGAGTTTCGAGAACTCATGTGTCATAGTGTGTTTATACATTGATGACATGCTGATAATGGGTACTAACAAAGATATTATCAATTCTACAAAGAAAATGTTATGTTCCAGTTTTGACATGAAGGACTTGGGACTTGCAGATGTCATACTTGGAATTAAAGTTCAAAGAACCAAACCAGGTTATTTTTTGACTCAGTCCCATTATGCAGAAAAAATACTTAGAAAATTTGGTCACTTTGATGATCCATCCGTTGTGACCCCTTTTGATCCATTAGTTCATCTAGCAAAAAATAGCGGAGATGTAGTATCTTAGCTAGAATATTCACAAGTGATTGGAAGCTTAATGTATATGATGAACAGTACAAGGCCTGATTTAGCATATGCAGTTAGCAGGCTTAGTCGATATACTAGCAACCCGTCTGATGATCATTGGAAGGCTTTGATTAGAATGCTACAATTTATAAAAGGCATAATAAATTATGGATTGCATTACGCAAGTTATCCACCAGTTTTAGAAGGATATAGTGATGCAAATTGGATTTCTGGTCAAAGTGAAACGAAATCAATTAGTGGCTATGTTTTCGTGTGTGGATGGGCAGCAGTGGCTTGGAAATCTACCAAGCAAACATGTATAGCATAGTCAACTATGGAATCTGAATTCATAGCTTTGGACAAGGTTGCTGAAGAAGCAGAATGGCTTCGAAACTTTATGGAAGATATACCGTTATTGCCTAAACCAATAACTACAGTATGTATTCATTGTGATAGCATGACAGCTATTGCAAGAGCCAAAAATAAGATATACAATGGCGCATCAAGGTATATATGGCGAAGACATAGCACTATTAGATAGTTGCTCAAAGATGGAATAATCTCATTAGATTATGTAAAGTCAAAGGAAAACATAGCTGATCCTTTGACAAAAGGCCTACCTAGAGAGCAAATTAAATATGCATCGAGGCGAATGAGTTTCATGCCAATTTCACAATGAGCTAACCTAATGGAACCCTACCTAGCTGATTGGAGATCCTATGGTCTAGGTTCAATAGGCAAATTGGTTGGGAATGGCTCAAGGTATGAACACACTATTTACTCATTCCTATGACCAAAGTATGTTGTCTGTAGAAGTTTTTAGGGTATGTTTTGTGAATGGGTTTAATGCCAATTTCACAATGAGCTAACCTAATGGAACCCTAACCTAGCTAATTGTTGATCCCATAGTCTAGGTTCAATAGGCAAACCGGTTGGGAATAGCTTAAGGTATGAACACACTATTTACTCATTCCTATAACCAAAGTGTGTTGTCTGCAGAAGTTTTTAGGGTATGTTTTGTACAAAACATTTGATGACGTTAATATTTTGATATTCAAAAGAAGTATGGCAGAATACTTTTAATTAACGTTACGTTACCTATATAGGATTAAATGTGGGGTCGCATTTAAGAGAATTACATGGCTACATTCTCTAAAGCTCCTATGAAACCGGGATTTGTTCAGGACCAAAATGAACACAACCCCATGAACTTAAGTGTGTATAGATTTAATGCATGTGTGACGTATTGTCTTGGTTTACTACAAAACGATGAATAGTTCAAAGTTGTGAATTCCACTGATTCATTAAGTAGATCCGATACGTCTACACTAGGGAAAGTTCAAGTCCAAAAGTAGATCCTGATGTGCATTTTATCTAATTTCCTCTGCAGTTTTTGAGTATGCATATATTCTTTCCAAAAACAAATTTGCATTTCAAACGTGGGGAATTGTTGGAAGTTTGAAAGCAAATGTCCCACATTGGAGGAAACAAAAGGTTCTACATGCTTTATAAGCATGAAACCTTAACACCAATTAAATAAGATTGGTGGGCTGATGGGCTTGGTAGTGAAGGCTATATATGGTTGGCTTGCTTGATTAATAATAATATTTAAATAATTAAGACTTGGGCCTGGGGTCTCTGAAAAATAAAAGAAATACACCCAGCCGGAAAATAAAATAAATTATTTTATTTTATTTTTTGGATTTCTTTTAGCATAAGTTAAATTCAAACCAAAAGTCTTATCTTTTCGTTTGAATTTGAACATGTATAACTGACACTAACTGCTATTTTGAAGGGGTGCAATTATGTTATAAAACCACAAGTCCTAATCCATAATACGATCTTATTTTTTGAACTATTTCATAATGCTTTAAAAATTACATACTATATTGGAGAGAGAAGCAAACCAACGTTCCCCAGAATTTAAGGATCCGGTGCTAGATCCATGAGTTATAGATAGTTGAATCCTGAGAGATAGATGCATGTTGAACTTCAAGCAATGAGGAAAGGCGAAATTCTATCTTTAGGACATTTAGGACATTGCAAATCCACAAGCCTCTATCTTAGGACATTGCGAATCCGCAAGCCTTTATCTTTAATAAAAGTCAGTATTCTATACTTAATTTATACTTACACATTTATACAATTTTTGTATTTTGCTATTGTCTGCATTTTATAATCATGTATTAATATAGTGATCCTATAATATAATATATTTATTAATTTTTCCTAACATATATGTGTGCTTGGCTCGGCCTTACTATCATTATATATGAACTCGGCTCGGCCACACTATCTCCAAGATGCCTCCCCATGCTTAAAGAGAAGGAAATTTATCTCAAATATATGTGCTCGGCTCGGCCTCATCACCTCAACAGATATATGCTTGGCTCAGCCAAACACTGGTCTTACTTGAAAGTCCCCAACCAAGAAGCTATTCTCGACTGTGAACTTGGGGGCTTCTATTGACACCATGTTGACTTGCCCTCCCCTTTAAGCAAATCCCACCAATTAAGGGATAACCCTTGCTTGTCATACCTCACATCCCACCACATAAGGATTAGCTAACCATGTCCCCTCCCATGCATTCTCTACCTCTACTTGGACTACAAAATGAAGCTTATCACCTCCAAGCAAAGGGAACAGCAGCTGCTAGTTCTCCAAGAGCTCTCCCAAGCCCCCTATTTCTCTTCTACAAGAGCTTTTAAGCTTCTCTCCCCATATCTCTCTCTTGTACAATGTAATCTCCATATTCAAATACAAATACAAAGCTATAAACTATAGTGGATGTAGCCCCATTATGGGTGAACCACTCAAACACTTGTGTTATGTGTGTGATTATGTCTTAATCCGTTAGGTACAAATTCACCCGTTAACATTTTTATTATTTGTTATTTATTATATTTATGGTCGAGTCAATCTGTGTCAGGGCCCAAAAGGGTAGTGTCATGGGCTGACCCCAAGGTTTCAACTTTGCCCAAGCCCTATCCAAACTTAGAACTTGCCGAGCCGAGTGGACCTAAACAACGGGAGATAAGCATGTACAATTATTGTCCTCCACTGTGGATAGTTTTCACCTAATTTCTAACCAAAATACAAAAATATTGCATGAACAAAATTTTATTTTTCTTTGTAAACACTAAAATACCAAAATATGCCATGAACTTATGCTTTTGCCTACCGCATTCTAGTGTAGAAATTCCTAAACACATAGTAGTATAGCACTAGCCAAATAAAGAAAATCAAAACAAGACAACTGAAGATAAGAGAGATCATAGAACCAATATATGCCATGCAGTTCAGACATAGACCTTTGTTTTGCGTGAATGACGATTCAGGGAAACACAAAGCGATTAATGCCCAGACATGGCACTCAGGTCGGGCCTCATGAGATTTTTTTAATTTTTAGGCCAAGCCAATCTAAGGTTTCAAATTTTAGAGCCACAGCTCATTGGGTCGGGCTTGGACAGCATTGACGAGACGGAATTGCCCATGTGCCTAGATGGGTCGGGCCTTTTTTTCATTTTGTTTACTCTCTTTTTTTCTTCTAAATCTTCTATAACTTTTTTTTTTTCAAAGGAATGAGCAACACTTTATGTAAGAATGGACAAATTTTTATCGGTTAATCAATGCCCATATGTGACGCTCAACAGGCTTTTTAGAATTTTAGTGCTAGGCCGATCTGAGGTTTCAAATTTCAAGGCTCGGGGTAGGCTTAGAGGAGCTTGATGGTATGCACATTTTTGGCAAGGGGGATTCGGCAAGGGCTTGGGCAAGGTGAGAGCTGGGCTCTTTGGCAAGGGGGGCTAGGTCTTTGGTGACCTTAAGGTAAGACATTTTCACAAGCCCCCCAATTTGTTGCTACATAACCCTTGCCGTTCGGCAAGGGTGTTTGTAAATTACCATTCGCTGGCTGACCGAATTAGAGCTAGGTCTTTCGGGGTTTGGAGCTGACCCAAATTGTAGCTAGTCGGTTGGGCAAATTTGGGGAGATGTGGGGGTTGGGCCCATGATTTTGGGCCTGGATTAGGACCGGTTTGTCTTTTGTGATTTTTAAATGTAGGAAGGCTGGGCTTTTAGATTAGAACTGGGCTTTGGGCTTGGCTTTTATCCAGCCATCGTGTTGGCCAAAATTGAATTGTGAGGCCAAGTTTGAAAGCACGGGCTTTGACTCGGGAGTCGTAGTACTTAGCGATCGCTGTTTGTACACGACATTGCGCATGTTGGATTGGTCACGAAGCTCATCAATGAAGTCGAGGTTCAGGGCTAGCTGCTCGTCATTGGCTTCGGCCTCATAAGTGGAGGTGCGGTATGTGGGCTGGCCAATCTTCACTTTGGTGCCACTTGCCGGTACCAAAGGAGAGAGAGAAGGTGTTTCTCTGTTGAGGTCCGGAAGGTGGTGCGATAGGACCAGAGAACCTCTGGGAGTAGCTTTGGCCAGCGACCCTTAGCTTTGTCAAGCTTAGTTTTTAGAGTTTTCTTGATGATCTTGTTCACAGCTTCCACCTGTCCATTAGATTGAGGATGGGCTGGGGAGGCGAAGCAAAGATTTATCTTGAGGTTGGAACAAAATTGCTTGAACTTTGCATTGTCAAATTGCCGGCCATTGTCCGTGACGATGATGTTGGAGATGCCAAAGCGACATCGATGTTTTGCGGACAAAAGTTTCGATGCGGGCTCTTTGTGATGGTGGCTAAGGCCTCGGCTTCAGCCCACTTGGTGAAGTATCGACAGCTACAACCACATACTTGACTGGCCCTTGCCCTCGGGCATAGGTCGATGGTCGAGTCCCCATTGGGCAAATGGCTGGGACTGACCATGGCTGTCAATGGCTCAGCTGGAAGTTGTGGGATGTTGGCAAATCGCTAACACTTATCACACTACGGGTGAAGGTGGGCATCGGTGTGAAGTGATGGCCAAAGTATCCTGCCGAATGATCTTGTGTGCTAGGGAGCGGCGCTGAGTGGTTGCGATAGATACCTCATGAATCTCCGTAGGACATAGCTACCTTCCTCTGGGGTCGGGCACGAAGGTAGGGAGGATGAAGCGGCGCTTGTATGGGCGCCATTGATGATCAAGTATCGAGCGGAGCGGTAGCGAACACGCCGGCGCTTCAGCGAGGTCAGCGGTAAGTGCAGTTACGCAAGAAGCTGGGTGATAGGGTCCATCCATGTAGGGCTTTGATCGATGACACAAATGAGTGGTGCCCGTGTGCTGGGTTGGTCCAAGAACTCGATGTGGATATTGCGACCTGTGTCTTGCTCCATCGCCGAGGCTAGTCTTGCTAATGCATCAACATGGGTGTTCTTAGAGCGTGGCACCTGGCCTATGAGATAAGCATTGAAAGTTGTAAGCAGGTGGCGGGTATGTTGGAGGTAGGCTGTCATGGAGACATCCTTGGCCGTGAAGTCTTGGTTGACTTGGTTAACAACAAGCTGCGAGTCGCTGAATATTTGGATTTGCTTGGCGCCCATCTCCTTGGCTAGTCGAAGGCCGACTAAGAGTGCTTCGTATTCGGCCTCATTGTTGGAGGCGTGGAATTTGAAGCGGAGGGCGTACTCAAGGACAACCTTGTCGGGGATATGAGAACGAGGCCAGCTCCACATCCCTGGGCATTGGAAGAGCCATCCACATACAAGGTCCATAAGGGCTGAGTCAAGTCTAGGGTGCCGTTCTGGCGACATGGACTGGCACGAGGTAGGAGTAGGCTCGATCGTGTCTGTGGCTCTGATGGGGTTCGGTGGTCAGATATGAAGTCAGCCACGGCCTGGCCCTTTGCGGCTTGGCGGGGTTTATAGTGGATATCAAACTCACCAAGTTCAATGGCCCACTTAACTAACCTCCCGAAGTCTCAGCTTCTGCAACACTTGCCGGAGTGGTTGGTTGGTTAAGACATGGATGGTGTGAGCTTGAAAGTATGGTTGGAGGCGTCTAGCTGAGACTACCAGTGGGAAAGCAAGTTTCTTAATGTCTGGGTACCGAGCCTCCGCATCTTGCAATCCTTTGCTCACATAGTGCACCGGATGCTCAGCACCTTCGTGTGGGTGAATGAGCAGCGAGCTAACTTGTGGCGAGGCAGAGAGTAGATGGTGAGGGCGTCCGGACTCGGGGTTGACAATAAAGGGCTCGGCTCATGTATGCCTTGAGTTCGCCTAAGGCCCGGTCACATTCGGCATTCCAGGTAATGCCGCGTTTGCTACCCTTAAGTGCCTTGAAGAATGGGACACAACGATCGGTGGCCTTAGAGATAAATTTGCTCAGGGCTGCGACACGCCCGAAGGCTCTGAATATCCTTGATGTCTTGGGTATCGTCATGTCCAAGATAGCCTGGATCTTCTCCGGGTTGGCCTCAATACCCCTTTGGCTGATCATGAAGCCAAGGAATTTGCCAGAGGCCACTCCAAAAGCACACTTGGTGGGGTTGAGCTGCATCTTATACTGCTTCAAGATGGTGAACATGGCAGAGAGGTTGGGGATGTGCTGGTCAGCAGTGCGACTCTTGACCAGCATGTCATCAACATATACCTCCATGGTGTTGCCAATTAGTGGAGCAAAAATCTTTATTCACGATCTTTGTCGTAGCCGGCGTTCTTGAGGCCAAAGGGCATAACTTTGTAGCATAAAGACCACGGTCAATGATGAAGGAGGTATGAGCCTGCTCCTTAGGGTGCATGAAGATCTGGTTGTACCCTGAGTAAGCATCCATGAAGTGAGAAGGGCGTGGCCAGTGGCGTCAACTAGCTGGTCAATGCGGGGTAGGGGGAAACTATCCTTTGGGCAGGCCCGGTTGAGATTTGTGTAGTCTATGCACATGCACCAGCCCTTCCTTGGTATACGTACCATGACTACATTGGCTAGCCATGTGGGATAATCCACCTCCTTGATGAATCCAATGGTGCTCAGCTTATCCACCTCCGCCTTCATGGCTTCATATCGCTCTGGGTCATAAGCCGCGGCCTTACGCGAGCGGGTCGGACGGCGGGATTAATGCTTAGCCTATGGGAGATGGCGTCGGTGATATGCCCGGCATATCGTTGTAAGACCAAGCAAAGACTTCAGAGTTGAGGCGGAGGAAAGCAACAAGATCGAGCGAGCTCTTGTGAAAGGAGGTGCGATCGACTGTCGATCGGGATGTCCTTATAGAGGGTGACGATTCGAGTCCTTCACAGTTCGGCTGTTGGGTGGCGATTCCTCCTAGGGTCTTCGGCGCTCGGTGCGGCTCGAGGTAGGTGGGGCCGGGTTCTGACTAGGGCCTCACCCCTATGTTGGCGATTGGTAGACTTCTTTGCGAAGCATAGCGACCGGGCGCCAAGTTGATCGCCGCGCCGTGCATGCCATAAGGCGTAGGAAATTTCAATAGTAACATATGTGTGGAAATGAAAACCTTCATCAGGCCATGGCGAGGCCCCCAAGATGACGTTGTAGGTGAGGGCAATCAATAATGAGGAAGGGAGTGGTAGCGTCTTCGTGAGGCTATTCAATAGAGATAGGAGATGAATGCTCCCAATAGGTGGACCACATCGCGAGAAGCTTACTAGGGTGTGACACTTGGTCGAGCAAATGAGGCGGGACACGGAGCTCGTTGAAGGCATCGACAAACATCACACCCAGCTGCGGTGTCTGCAAAATGCGTCCAACATCAAAATTAGAGATGTCGGTTCGAATAATGATTGGGTCATCATGAGGGAGGATAACGCCACGCTCCTCCTCCTCATGAAGGTAATGGGGGCCCGCTGTTTTTTGTGTCTTTGGCAAGCGTCCTTGCTCAGTGCTGAAGACTTGGTGCACATAGGTGGAGCGGACATAATGTTTGATGGAGTTGTTGGAGGTTTCGGCCAAGGTAGGGCCACCACTGATGGTTGAGATCATGTTGATCTGCCGTTGGTGAGGGTTAGGTGGGGGTGGGAGGTTGTGCACATATTTATCCAGCTTCCCCTCACGAATAAGTCCCTCAATAATGTTGCACAAGGAAACACAAGATTCGGTATCGTAGCCACCGAGGCTGATGAAAGCGACAAAAGACACATGTTAGGCATAGGCTTGCTACCCGGTTTCCGAGGTGGAGGCTGGGGTATGATAGGTGCCTCGTGCACTAGGACATTCTCATAGGCGTATTGAGGGTGGTGAAGACCTCGAACCCGGGTTTGGGTGAGAATGGGAGTGGGGCCCAGTCATTTGTCTGGGGGTTGCTTTCACTAGGTGGTGGTGGTTGCCATATGCGCCCGCTTGTTGTTCTTGAAGGTATCTTTGGTAGCTATCCTTCCTCTTGGGGTCTTTGGGCACCTGGGTGCTCAGTGTAGGGCGAATGTTGAGGTGGAGCTGGGATGGGTACTGAGGCGGGGAGGATCGACAAAGGATTATCTGGGGGTTCTGCGCTTGGAGTTGAAATACTCGGCCTTGGCGTGAGTCGCTGCTTCATGAGCTCGACATATGTGTTCCAAGGGTTCGCATGCACCGTATCGGAAGTTAGACTCTCGGAGGCCACTCTTGAAAGCACCAAGGCGGCACGATCATCGATGTCTGGGCAGCGGAGTATTCGTGGTTGAACTTGGCTGCATACTCCCGAAGAGCTCGTTCTCACCCAGCCGAAGCATGTATAAGTCGTCCCGCGAGTAGAGCGTCGATGCGGATCATGAAATGGTCCAGAAAGCTGTTCGGTGTCAAATGTGTTGATGGTGCGGGGTTCACTGTAGAAACCAATTTAGGGCGCGCCCGAGAGTGGAAGGAAGAGGAGGCACATGCCTTCGTCAGTGAGGCCTTGCATCTCGAGCGGTGGAAAGAATGTATGTGGGTGAGAGGATCCTCTGTGCGGTGTAGAAAGCGTCGGAGTGGTGGATGTCCTTCTCTTGGTAGGTAATTAAGGATTCGTTCGGTAAAGGCCCAGTCATGGCTTTACCCAAAAGGGTTGATGGTTATGCGTTGCTATTCGCTCTCCAGCGCCTGACTTTCTCAAAGAGAAGCCTCATTGCCGGGTCGGTATGAGGGAGAGTCTCGGATCTTTGGGGTCTAGTGTGTGGGTGGCCATCGGCTGGATAAGGTTCTTCAAATGTTTCGGTGTGATAAGACTCGTAGTCCTCTAAGTAATCCTACCCCAGTTCCTCCGAGTCCCCTGTACCTTCTCTAAGGGTAGTTGGGTAAGCTTTGGTGGGGGCCTAGGTGTGTCACCTTTGGGTCTTGGAGATTAGCGGGGACAAGAAGGGTTGATCCGACGGTCCCGAATCACGGTCCCCGCAATCCTGTAAACCTTTGTTGGTTCATGGGGCGGTTTCTCGGCGGGAGATGCGGGCCGCGACTTGGTCGGCTCCGGATGGAGGGGCCTTTACGCTTCCGGGCCTAGGTGGATTGGGACATTGTGGTGGGAGTGCTCATGGTTTGGTACGCTCGAGTTCCCGGGTAAGGCTGCGTTGAGAGCCTTGGGCTGATTCATCTCCCAGATTACACTTTAGTGTGCGGTAGTCATGCTCGAGCTCGACGTTCTTAGCATGAAGATGGTCATATTTCTCGGACATCCTGGTGACATCGGCGCAGGCTCTCCGATTCTGCTGGAGATTGGCATCTGCCAAGGTCTCCTCTGGGAGGTACCCCTATGGGGTATGGTGTTGAGTCGCCTGGCTATCCTCGGTAGGCATAGAATGAGTGTGGAGTGAAAAGAGGCGACGGGCCGGATAGGAGAAGGAGGTGGGTAGAGAAAATGGGATTCAAGTATCGCTTTCCTGAGACGGCGCCAAACCTGTTGATGCTCTTTTTGGAGAGGGTCAACTTAGAGAAAATAAAGGGATTTGCCTTCAGCAGGGAGAGGGTCGGACCTTCAATAAAGGCTAGCCCGCGGAAGACAAAAATGGGAGAAGCAATCGTTAAGCTTCGGACACCGGTGTGGTGCCGGCCGAAGGCTCTCCGATGCTTAAGTCAGCTAAGAAGGGTAACTTTTGTAGAGTAATAGTAAAAGGTAGAAAAGTAATTACCCCTTTTACTAGGGTATTGTTCCCTTTATAGGCAAGTGAAAGTGGGAGGATTGTGTAGATTTCCGATGTGGGACTTTACGCAGGTTGCTGCGGTGACGACACGTGTCATGGAGATTAGGTTTAGCAGTTTGCGAGTTTGGCAGTGCACCACCTCGGAAAAGTGTCTTCCTTCGGCAGGGGAGAAGGCGTGTCTGCCTTGGTGCTAGTTGTTTTGAGGCTCGGTTGATTATGGTATAAACAAGTCTTGTGGGGATCTGAGAATATAAATGTGAGAGGAGAATCTTGCAGATCTTCAAAATGAGAGAGAAAAACCAGAAAAAGGGTTGATTTGAACACCTGAGATTCAAAAAGAGAGCAGCTTGGAATTGGAAATGTTGCTTTCTTTTTCAATACTCTATCTTTTTATTTTTCAGATGAGAGATAAAGGATTTTTCATTCATTTTTAACAATAGTTTATTCTATCATTTTTTTCAAGATGGACTATGATGTCTACCACTCAACGTGTTCAAGTTAGGCTACCATGATTAATCACATAGAGCTGCTCCATGTGGTGGACTCTCCAAGATATCGCTGCTATCTATGCAACTGTAAATTTTATTACAAAAGTGGCCTTGTTGACCACACCAAGAAGAAGCATCGGGAAGAGTTCGAGGTCAAATTCAAGTGCAGCTCTTGCTGTCACATTTTTTTCATCTAGGCAGATAGAGGAGCCCATGTTTGCAGCTACTACAAACGTGGATCTCACGCATAGGCTAGGCTTCTAATATGCATGTGTTTAAAGGTAGGAAAGTAAGAAAGTAAAGTACTGTGTTTGTTTGTAGGCGGTGGTTTGGTGTAATTAGCTAAGTGCTTGGTGGCTAGGGGGTGGTGGGGGTGTATTGTGTTATGTCTTTCAAGGTTTTGTCCAATATTTCCTTCCTACACCTATCACAGGTGTAAGATGTTTAGAGTAGCACTTCATGTAAGACTGGACAAATTTCTATAATTTAATTAATGCTCGAATGTGGTGCATAGGGAGACCATAGACTCTGTTGTTTCGCTATAGTGGAGAGCAGGATCATTAAAGCCATGCACTTGAGACATAGACTGTTGTTTTGTATGAAGGAGAATTTTGGGAAACCTGACAACGACTTGGGTATTTTTCCAGTCAATAGGTTTGCGAAGACATTGAACTCCTCTAGTTTCAGAACTTTCAGACTGGAAATCGAACCTCAGAATCGGAAAGTGAGCAGATTGGTCAAATGGTTGACCCTCCAGGGAATCTCGTTGTATAATCACTATTCTACTCGGCTGTGTACAAGCCATGCTAACCTCAATTCCCAGGCCTTGCCAGTCAACTCGTCCGTTTTCTTCTTCTCATACTCCAAGCGAGGTCAGGCAGCTTCCAACTCTTTTCTCATTATAAAGGTTGTGATGAATAATATATTTCATTGATTGTTTATAGAAGGAAGATATACTTATTATATCAGGTTTTAGAGACCTACATTAAGTAAATACAATGGAGTAAATATAAAGAATCAATTACAATAATCTAAAAAGGGAAGGCCAGCTTGGAGAGGATTAGGCTTGATTGGAGTAGTTGACTTCTGATGATGAAGGAGTTGTTGTCGTGGATTGGGGGGGAATCAATTTTGCTCCCCTGCAAGATGGTGGCACCATCTAAGACACTAATCTTGGTCTAGAGTAATTGAAACCATGGACAAGGAAGAGGTTTTGTGAGCGCATCAGCAAGTTGATCATGAGTGGAGACATGGGACACTTGAAGGAGACCACGATTAACACGATTATGAACAAACTGAAAATTGAGTTCAATGTGCTTCATGCAAGAATGGAGGACTGGGTTGGCATAGTAGAAGGTGGGCCCAATGTTGTCATAAGATATGGTAGGTTTGTGTGGGGGAGATACACTAAGTTCCTGAAGGAGAGAGTGAACCCACGTTAACTCAATAGCTTTAGCATCAATGGCAAGATACTCTGCCTCTGCGGATGAGCAGGCGATAGAACGTTGCTTGCAAGAGCTTCATAAGATTAAGTTACCGCAAGACAACAAAACCAGTGGTGGACGTGTGGTCATCACGATCACCAGCCCAATCTGCATTGGAAAAGGCATCGAAATGCAAAGAGGCAAGATGATAGAGAAGAAGTCCATGGGAGATAGTACCCTTCAAGTAGCGAATGAGGCTTTTCAAGCCCTGCAAATGAGACGTAGTCGAGCGATGCATGAATTGCAAGAGCTTGTAAACCGCAAAGGAGATGTCCGGGCTAGTGAGGCAGAGTTATTGGAGGCCACCAATGAGTTGACGAAAGATAGTGGCATCTGTGAAGGAAGAGCCATCAGAGAGAACTAAGGAATCGATAGTAGACAGTGGGGTCTTTGGCGCCTTCCGTCTTGGCTTTGAAAAGGAGATCGTGAATATACCTGTGTTTAGACCTGCCAATATCTTATATGACCCTTTAACACGACACGAATTCGCAAAAAAAAATTCAGTATTCGAGTCCAAGCTATCATGTCGTGTTGCTATTTGTTGACCCATTAGCCACCCAATAAGCTATCGGGTTGTGTCGTGTCAATTCGCGAATACCCGTTAACCCGTTAAGCTTATGGGCATTTTTGTAAATTTATATTTTTTTTTTCTTCTTCTATTTCGTCTCTTCCTCCCTCATTCCCCTGATTATCTCTCTGCTCCATCTCTCTCTCTCTCTCTCTCTCTCTCTCTCTCTGTAGGTTCCTTGGATTGCTAGGAGATCATCAAATCATGGAAGACATTGCTGCCAGTGAATCCCACGACTGAGATGATGAAGAAAGGATAAAGGCAGTCCAGGGAGGTGAATTGGAGGATGAAGCGCGAGAAGGGGTAGTGTCACGAGATGAGAGGGGAAAAGTGTTTTCGTCAAATTGGACATGACGAGAGACAAAAACCCGAGAAGTAGAGAGGTCAAGACATTAGTAAGTGCTTTGAGTGAAGGAATAGCCAAGGAAGAGGCAAGGACGGGACTGGGGGAGAAGTTTGTTAGAGTTGTATGGGCAGAACCATAGGATGCACAAACAGCCAAAGACACGTAGCTTAGTGTAATTGGGATCATCACCAAAGAGGGCTTTATATGGTGAGATGTTATGAAGCACGAGAGTGGGCATCCGATTAATAAGATACACGGCAGCTTTAAAGGCATATGACCAATAAGGAAGGAGCAAGAAAGCTTGATGAAGGATAGTTCAACTAGTTTCAACTACATTACGGTGACGATGTTCAGCAACACCATTATGTTCAGGGGTGTGGGATGGGGTGATGAGGTGAGTGATGCCATGGGTGGCAAGGAAGCTTTTAAGTTTAATGAATTCATTGCCTTCATCAAAATCTAGGGTGATAATTTTGGTTTTGAAATAATTCTCAACAAGAGCTTTAAAATTAGTGAAAATAGAGAAGACATCAAACTTGCTTTTCATGGGATAAAGCCAAATAAATTTGGTAAAATGATCAACAAAAATGATGTAGTAAGAGAAACTATCAATGGAAGAGTACAGGGCAGGGCCCCAAACATCACTATAAAGAAGGTCAGGAGGACCTTTGCTAACAAGGGAAGAAGTTCTAAGGGGGAGTTGATGGCCCTTATTACAATGACACGAAGTGCAAACAGGAGGATCAGAAGGCATAGCAACCGAGGAGGAATGTAAAATTTGAAGGAAGGTGAGATGATTAGGGTGACCAAGCCGACAATGCTAGAAATGAAGGGGGGGCACCACGCCCACTATAGCTTGTGGCTGAGGGCGAGACAAAGGCAACGAGGAAGGCCATTCATATGTATAATCTTTATTTGGGCCGTGAAGTAACGCCGCCACTTGCTCATATCCTTGACAAGAAAAAAATAAGGAAAAAGTTCAATAGAAGTGTGATTTTGTTTATTAAATTTAGTGATAGAAATTAAATCTTTACGAATAGAGGGAACGCATAAGACATCATTTAAATGAAAGTGTGTGACAAAAGGAGATGGAAGTGGTGTGGAGCTAGTGTGTGATGCGTAAACCTTTACCAATACCAATAATAATCTCATCGGGACCATCATAAGCAATGGAAGAAGTAACATGGTGAGAGGCACCCGAGTCTAGGAGCCAAGTAGGAGCCTGCAATGTACGAGTGGTAGTATGATTAACCACTGGTGGAGTGGAGGAGCTAGAGGAAAGATGAGGGCAGCGATTAGCACTATGACCTTAAGTGTCACATCACTGACAAACGCCATGATAGCCTGTGTTGGAACGCCGATTGGTGTTGGAGTTGTTGTGAAGGAACCCGAATAGACCATGGAGGAACCCGACTAGCCACGAGAGTGAGAAGGGGGATGATTGCCATGATGAGAAATGCATGAAAAATTCTATACTCCATGTCATCATAAAGCTCATCCTCGTTTTCAGTGGAGAGATCATCTCAAGACTCTACATCTTCTTCATCCTCATTTCCAGGCTCATCCTCATCTACTATCTCATCCATATAAATCCTAATATGCAATTCCTCATTGTTTAGTAGCTGATCATCAAGATTCGAAATGACATAATTATCAGCAACACTTAAAGGGTTATCTTTAAGAACACCGTAATAATTAACATTGCCAATTACTGGATTGCGGTCTTTTGCGCTTGAGTAAATAGATGTCTGTGCACATTGAAATACACCACTATTCTGATTCTTCTTTTTATTGTGTACTGATTTAATCCAGAACTTGCACTCATGAATTATGTGATTCTTATTCTTATTCACAAATCTACTAGGACCAATTGATAGCCAACGCAAGTCCTCAGATATTGACATATCATGGGCTGTGTACAATTTAGTAACATATAATTTAAAACAACAACTAAAGTAAATAACTTTAATTGAAAATATGGTGCAGCAACATAAAATGAATCATAATAGAACTAAACATACTTACATGATCCTTAAACCAAGTTGGAAATATCTTATTTCTCATCCCCTCAATTTCTCGTATGGTCTTTTGTCGATTACTTTGTCTCAATTCTTGGAAGCAATTTCTGTTTTACAATATAATGTAATGACTTGTTAGTTATTAGTTCATAATTGAGGATTGAAAAAAAAAAGTATCAACAACTTGCTTGTTTTTATTTATATATATCTCACTCTAAAAAGGGGAAAACTTCATCGCAATTGAACAAGACAACTCTGCGACATTGGTCCCAGACATCTTTGTCAAGATATATTTGTTCACCTGAACCCTTAGAATGACCTGAAGAGTCAAAAACTTGACACCACGACCAATACCATTAGCATTTTGACCCTTTTGATTCCTTCGAGTCTCAACGTTGCTAAGATACATGGTACACATAGCTAATCCCTCATCGACAAGATATCCTTGTTCCATACTTCCTTCAAGATAACTCTTATTCCAAAGATATTTCTTTAACGTTTGTAGGTATCTAAAGACATGGTAAAATTGAACATGTTAATTTAAAATTAAAATAGAAAACTAGAAAGAATAAATAAGAGTTGAACTAATTACCTTTCAATGGGATACATCCACCGATATGAGGTAGGCCCTACTACTGCAGCCTCATCTGCCAAATGCATGATTAAGTGTACTATCACAACAAAGAAGGAAGAAGGGAATATATTTTCCATCTAGCATAATGTCACTGCAATCCTAGGTTTTAAAGCCATGTATGACGCTTCAGATTCCTTCTTACTACATAATTGTCTAAAAATTGCACTTAGCTCAAGCAATATAATGGTAACAAGTTTTGGTAATACCTGTCGTATTGCAAGGGGCAGCAGCTCTCGCATTATAATATGATAGTCATGACTTTTCAATATGTGTATTTTCATCTCATTCACATTAACACATCTAGACAGGTTTGTAGAATACCCATCAGGAACTTTCACATTGGCCAAGACTTCACAAAACATTGTTTTTTCCCTTTCCTCATGTCAAAAAATGCTGGATAAAAAACCTCCTTACCTTTCCCATTTATATAAAGGTGTTGTTTTTTCCTTATATTCAAAATTTGAAGGTCCTTACGAGCTTTTATTCCATCCTTTGTCTTCCCAGGAATATTTAACAATGTACCTAAAATGTTTTCCCATTTATATAAAGGTCCTTACGAGCTTTTATTCCTTCATGCAATGCGGGCACGCTTTCTTCCCCTTCGTGCTCCATCCCGAAAGAATGGCATAAGTAGGAAAGTCATTAATCGTCCATAACAATGCAGCCTTCATTGTAAAGTTTGGTTGGTAAACACATCAAACGTCTTAATACGAACCTCCCATAACTCTTTCAACTCATCGATTAATGGCTTCAAATACATGGAGGTAAATTATAAATTGACAGTACAGGGTTTGCTCATATTTGAAAAGGGATTAAACCCATCACTCGCACGTTGCGTATCTCCGAAGAAAATTCAGGGTATAAGGAATCTAAATGCTTCCACGCATGGGAATCTAATGGGTGCCTCATGAATCCATCTTTAGGACATTCGGTTGCATGCCATCTTATATCTTCAGTAGTATGCTTCAACATAAACAACCTCCCACAATATTGACTTTGTACCTTGAAGCACCACAAAGTGTGCACTCAGTCAGGTATAATGTATCTTTCCAAAATAGCATACAATCATTGGGGCAAGCGTCAATCCTCTGGACTGTGAGTCCGAACTCCCTTTGGCAAACAATTGTTTAACCAATTGTAACAGCATTATAAAGACATTATTGCTCATGTTCCTTAAACGTTTAATCTGGAACAATCTCACGACATAATACAATTTCTTATATTTACGCCCAGGGTACAACTCCATGTTTGCTTCTTCAAGTAACTTATAAAAATTTCAGCCTCATGTGTTTGGCCATCAAAGATAGGTGGCTCTCTCGAAGTCCCAACGGTTTCTCCAATTATTGTTTGCACAAAGGCTTTATTGAGAAAATCATGAATGTCTTCTATACCTACTTCTTCATTGTGAATTGATTCTGTATCCTCTTAGAATGGTAAATCTGTCATGGGCTCTCCACGATGCCTCCAAAGGGCCATTCATATATGTGGGATCCATTCTTTTTTCTATAAGATGCAGTTGGATGATGGTTCTTTCATAGCGATAATGGTTACAACATTTTTTGCAAGGACATATGACCTCCAAAACCCACTATGGTAAAGACGTCATCTAAAAACATTCTCATTCTGTCTGCGTATTCCTTACAATTTCTCCTAAAATGTTCCAAACTTTTATCCATAGTTCACCTAATATTGAGTGCAAGGCATCAAATACAATTATTCCGCATAGATCATCCCTCATACTTACTGTCTATAAATTCCTACCAAGTGGGTCAATTTATTATCCAATGGATGACCCTCATAACCCTCTACTTCAATTCACTAGCAAAACCAAATTAAAATACCAAAACATTCTCATTCTGTCTGCGTATTCCTTACAATTTCTCCTAAAATGTACCAAACTTTATCCATAGTTCACCTAATATTAAGTGCAAGGCATCAAATACAATTATTCCGCATAGATCATCCCTCATACTTACTGTCTATAAATTCCTATCAAGTGGGTCAATTTATTATCCAATGGATGACCCTCATAATCCTCTACTTCAATTCACTAGCAAAACCAAATTAAAATACCAAAACCTGAGTCTAAAGAATATATTAAAATTGCACATTCATTCAACTGAAGTCTGGCGACTAGGGTTTGCGTTGTCTAGTGCTCACGTCCACGCATGCAGCTCTTTCCCGCTTATAGGCGTCCTCTATCTGTGTAGGATTGATGACGGTGATTGGCTCGTGACTCTCCAGGGTTCGACATCGCGTTTTGTGAAGGTTTTGGGGTGAGATTTAGAGTGGGCTATGAAGGCATTAGAGGATACCGTTCAAGGATTTACCATTAACCTGGCTCTCTCAAAGGCAGAGGCTTTGGAGATTGTAGGCGTGGATAAGCTGAGTAAATTGAAGGCTGATCGTTTCCTTTTGGTTGGGAGCTTACTCACAACTAAGCCTTTCCATAAAGAGGCGTTGTTTGGTACTATGAAGAATATATGGTGTACACGGAAGGATGTCACTGCAGTCTCCTTGGATGCACGCGAGAGGTTTTTGTTCTCCTTCAAGTCTGATCTTGATCGTAGGGGAGTGTTGAGGAGTTCTCCTTGGACTTTTGATAAGGCCCTGTTGTTGCTTGAGGCAATAGATGGTTATGTTGATCCGATGACAGTTACTTTAGATACCCATAACTTTTGGGTAAGGGTTAGGCGTATTCCCCTTGTTTCTGACTCCAGCAATGGGCGAAAAATTGGGCAACTACCTTGGATCTTTTGTCATGGTGGATCACGGATTGAATGGGGATTGTTTGGGCAGTTTCTTGTGCATTAGGGTAGGGTTGAAGATATCAGAGCCCCTAAAGTGTTGTGTTACGCTTCGTTTAGCACTTGATGAACTTGCAAAGCTGTACGAGATCAAGTATGAATGGCTGCCTTATTTTTGTCTGTATTGTGGTAGATTGGACCATGTAGGTTCAAACTGTGAGTTGAAACAGACAAGGGATATTACTATGGAACGATATGGGCCGTGGAAGACTATGCTCAAAGATGTTTTTTGTATTAGGATGGTCAATGATTTGACAAGGAACCGGGTTGGATTAGGGGGGACGAGACACAGTTGGACAATTATGCTTCACCTCTGAAGGTGGTGGGCATTATTCACCCACGCTAAGCGATGGGGAATAGCCAGGGAGAGACAACCATGGAGGAAGATGGTTTGGGAAGTGATCATGTGCTACATCTATTCAGAAAGAGACGATTTTCTAGTGAAGGTGAAGGCTATACCACTACACACTATGCCAAATTTCACTTTCCGCAACACTACATAGGCATCGGTGAAATGAAATACCGATGCTGTTAGTATATTAGGCATCGGTTTTATAAATAATAAGACTAAAAGTATATAAAGGCATCAACACAAATATTTGGTTTTCACTATCGATGCCATTGATTACACTTAGCATCTATGATAGATATATACTGATGCGAAAAATAAATTTAAGCGCCAATTTAGCTCTGATGCCAAAAGCCTATAGTTGACCACTACAGTGATTTTTTCCTAAAAAATTTCAGTCCCTTGTGAATATTTCAGATTCCCCCCTTCTCACCAAAAATTTCCCTTTCTCGATACCCACGAACGACAGTGAGCTCCCATCTTCTCACCTTCAAACTCCATCTATTCTCTCTCGCGATACCCTCATTCACCTTAAACCTTATCTCGCTATACCCACAGCCACTGTCACTCTCTCATCACTCTCTCATCCTGTCACGCATCCACTCGCCTCGTCTTCGTTTTGAGATCTGTGCTCGTCGGTCATCTCTTTCCTTCCTCTTGACGATTCTTCTTCAGCTAGGGTTCGTAACTCTGATCCTTTGCTGGTACGTTCTTGCTTTTACGATTATGAGAATGTCGTTTTGTACACTTTATGCTGCATTTTTAGCTGATTTTACCATCGTTTTTCTGTTTGTGGATTTGATCCCATGTTTGCATTTTTCTGTGTGTGGAATTTCTGCTAGTTTATGGGATCAATTTTTCTAGATGTTGAGAGCTAGCCTTGTTTTTTGTTATGGCTCTGAGATTGCTCATGTTCTATGTGTTGTGAATTACTTTCTATTTTCTAAATTTTAGTAAAGTTAAAGTCATAGTTTGGTAGATCTATACATGGCATTTTTTGATTTGGGTAATTTGTTATACATATAATTTTTAAGTTTAGGGTTTGATTATTCTTCATCTGAGTTCTATTATTTTTCATAGATGTTGCATGTTGCAATTTGAAGCTTATTTTTCAGTTTGTTAAGGGTTGTGGTTTTTTGACATTGTTTACTGAAAATGGGTGCCTTCTTTCAGAGACTGGGTAAGGGCACCACAATAACCTTCAACAACTCATTTGGAGGTCAGTTGAAGTCCAAATTTTGCATTCCCTTTGGAGCTCACGCAACTGCCTTTGGTGGAGTCTTTTATCTCTACCTGTACTGAATCTTGATAACTATAGGTAAGACAAAGCATCTTCCTCTTCAATGTTGAGTGTATTTGTTTCTCACTATTTGAGTTCTGAGTTTCGTATGCTTCCATTTATGCTTTTACTATTTCTATTTGGATACCATTCTATTTAAAATTGTTTGAATACTCTGGTTTGGTCTTTGAGAGTTAGTAAAAAAACTTTGGTTCTTTGTTGGCAACTGTGGGAAATATTGTGATGCAATTTTATTTAAATGATGGAAGGTCAATGTTGTGCTTGTAATTTCCATTGCAATGGATGGTTTAGAGTGTAAATTTGATGCTGTTTGTTTGAAGCTTTTTGTGTCTGCATGGTTTTTTACTCTGCGTGATTCATGTTCTCAAATAGAGAATCCAATGGTTGGTTGATAAATGCATCACAATGGTATAGTTTTCAAAGATTTGAGCCCATTATTCTGTTTTAGGTTCAGCCACCAATATTAAAAGCTGAAATTCAAGCTCTAAAATAAATTATTTAGTACAAATCCAAGGTAACCAACTTACCTTATTAGATTATGCTTGTTTTAGCCAATTAATCATTACTTTCGGATTAGATTAACTTTATAATTAGAAAAACACTTAAGAGTAGCCCCTAATTCTATTGTAGCCTACCATCCAAACCCACCAAAAGGTGACACATTCGCAACTCCTTTTCCTTCCTGTATGCATGCCTTTTTCTTGATTTAGAGGCATTAAATATAAGGTCAAAAACTATGAATATCCATAGCAGCACCATGTAGTATGTAATTCATGTAACATCATTGCAATTGAGCTGAATTGCATGCAATTGGTTGCTGCCCTCTTTGTTTGAATATAAAGTAGTGTTTCCTCTAACTTAATTGTGTATTGGCAAAAATGATGGGTTAAGCAATTGTGGAAAAATCTTGGATGCTTGCCGATAAGAGAAGTAAAGAGTATGAAATGGGAGTTGAAGAATTTCTAAGGATAGCATTAGCAAATGCTATTGATCATGGACGCATTCGTTGTCCATGCCAGAAATGTGGGAATACAAGAAAGTATACGATTATAGTAATAAGGGAGCATACGTATTTTAATGGTTTTGACCAAACATACAAGGATTGGATATGGCATGCCAAGCCTATTGAAATAAATGCTAGTGAAACTGTAAATTAAGAACCACAACCGGAACGTGATTTTTTTCGTGAAACGGTTGACATGTGCGAAGGTGCACATGAACACTTCACTGAAAATCCAGAGGATTTTAAGAAGTTTATGGAGGAAGCCGAGAAGCCTCTTTATCCTGGGTGTCAAAAGCACACCAAGTTATCAGGATTGGTTAAGTTGTACAATCTTAAAGCAAGGCATGGCATGACCGACAATTGTTTCGCGGATATGTTGATCAAAGTTGGTGATTTGCTCCCGATTGGTCAAGAGCTATCCTTGTCTATGTATAAGGCAAAGAAGACGTTGAATGCATTGGGATTGAAATATGAGAAGATACATGCATGCTCTATGATTGCATTTTGTATAGGAAGAAGTATCATGATTTGACAAGCTGCCCCAAATGTGGCCTTTCAAGATGGAAGGTGACAAAGAAGAACGTAGTGAAGAAAGGGGTCTCGACAAAGGTTTTATGGTACTTTCCCCTTATCCCCAAGTTTAAACGTATGTTTAAGTCCTTGGAAACATCTAAACGTTTAACTTGGCATAATGAAGCTCGAATGAAGGATGGTCGATTGCATCATCTAGCTGATTCGCCATCGTGAAAGCTGATTGATTATAGGTGGCCAGATTTTGGGAATGAGCCAAGAAACCTTAGGTTTGCTCTTTCTTCAGATGGAATCAATCCACATAGTTCACTTAGTAGTAGATATAGTTGCTGGCCAGTGATTTTGGTGACATATAACCTTTCTACAGAGTTGTGCATGAAGAGGAAGTTTGTGATGTTAACATTGTTAATTTCTGGCCCTAAGCAACCTGGCAATGATATAGACATCTACTTGGAACCATTAGTTGATGATTTAGCGTTACTATGGGATGGGGTGGAGGGAGTCTATGATGCTTTCCAGAAAGAGTCATTCACTTTGAGAGCTATCCTTTTATGGACAATCAATGATTTTCCGACATATGGTAACTTGTTTGGATGCACTACAAAAGGGTATTATGCATGTCCAATATGTGGTGACAAGACATATGCGGAAAGGTTGGAACATGAAAATAAAATGGCATTCACTGGGCATCGAAGATTCTTATCACGTTATCATGCTTACAGAAAATTAACCAAAGAATTTAATGGTAAGGAAGAATTTGACCCAACAACAATGCCTCTAGTTTTATAATATGCATATGCTTAATTTAGTTTAAGGCTAAGGTATGCTTGATTGTTATTTTTTTTTTTTGTTTAAATGTCTTTTATATGTGTATTAGGGCAAGGATTGCAAATTGGCTTTCGACTCAAAGGACAATATTGTTGCAAGTGGCACAATTGTTGACATCAATGTGCCTCAACAGTTGCTTCATAATGTTCCTTTAGGAGAGGGAAATATAAAAATCTCTGTTAATTATGCCATAAATGGAGCTTCTCCACTACCAATACCAGTGAAAGGAGTGTTGAATACTGTTGAGGATGTTGTTGGGTCTCAAGTAGCTTGGCCAAAGGATCTTATAGTTTTTATAGATGATATATGGTAAGCAACCTTACTTTTGAACTTCTTTTATTTCATATTATCCCTAATATATATGTGACCTTTTGGTATATGTGATAGGAGAAGAAAAAGAAAACTACAAAGGAAAAATTAGCAAAGTCATTGTTTCAGTCTATCCCGGAAACAGTACCAAAGTCATTGTTTCAGTCTATCCTGGAAATAGTACCAAAGTCTTGCAAGATTTTATATGGCTTTGCATAGAAACTGATGTCCTAAGGTCAGACTCTCGCTTCATATATTGATGAGGGCATATTTGGGTTAGAAAAGATTATATATGTCCTAAAAGAAGATGTTATTAGCTTCATTCAAATGAATGAAATAGGACAAGCTGTAATAACCGCTTACATTAGGTAATAGTCACTTTGTGTTTTATAATTTTACGTTTATATTTGGATATTAATAATGTATTTCAGTTTACTGACTCTATGATAATGGTTAATAGCTATTTATTTAAGTTGGTAAAAGACCAAGAATGGGAACCAATGATTGTATTTATGAACCCAAGTCTTACCTTTCATGATCCGAAGTCACCGGATGAGGCAGGGAGGGTTCAATACATTGTGAAAGCTTTGAACCAAGTTAGTATTGACAACTTCCCTTTGATCCCATACAATCCTGGGTAAGTAAAGTGGTTTGTTTTTTAGAATATATATTTATGACTATTACTAATATATTTCCAATTAATATGTAGGGGTCATTGGATCCTTACAATCATTGATGAAGAGAAAGACAATATGTATATCATGGATCCTCTTGGGGCTCGTCACCCTCATGATGTGTGGAAACGTATTGTAAACGCTGTAAGTCGTTCTTTTTTAATTATTTCCTTAATATGTCAAACTTTTTCATTTGTATTATAGCCTGAAATCTTCTGTTATTTTTGTGCTAAAGTGGAATTAAACAATTCAATGCTGAAAAAGGGAGAGGCCTGCGTAGACCACCAACATGGATTATGCTTTCGGTATGTGTGTATTTGACAATCTAGTAAGATTAATTTTAGGGAATGTAAGTACTAAATGCTGAATGTGTTTTGCGCATAATGTAGGGTCCTCCTAAACAAGCTGATGGAAAGACGTGTGGTTATTGTGTGATGCGGTACATGAAGGAAATTTGTGAAGATTCAACCCTTGCATTTTGAACTAAGGTACTTACACAAATTATATACAGCTTCAGTATTTTTAGTCTTTGTTAAGGATTGGATGATTGGGTTCAGCTAAAATACCAAATTTTTTTGATTCCTTTGTTTGATGTTGTTCCTTTTCGGCTCTGGCAATGTTTCCAGCTTTGAGGTGACTTTTTTGTTTTTATTTTTTATTTTTGTGTCGATGAATGTTAAATATAAAACCTTATTGTGCATCGCTTCTTGTTAAAGATTTTATATAGTTTTTCTTAAGCTTTTTGTTAAATATTGCGCATAGCTTCTTGGTAAAGATTTTATATACTTTTTCTTAATCTTATATGATCTTTTCATTTCATTTCAGTATGCGAGAAGTGGGAAAAAGAAGGCATTTTACACCCAAATGGAATTGGACAAGGTTCGAGATGAATGGGCATGTCATGTGCTAGAGTGGATTTGAGTTTGAACATTCTCCTTGTTTTTGTCGTATTTTGCTTATTTATGTATGGATGATGTATGGATTTTGGTTTACTGGCAAAACTCATAAGTTTACATATTTTACTTAGTTTTTTTGATGTTGCAATGGCAATATATATGAAATGGATGAGATGCCTCTATATTTTGAGACAGAAACTAAGTAAAATATGATGTGAAATGTGGAAAATTGCTTACACTTTATTAGTAACAAGGATGTCTATTGTGTATAACAACCTCAGTTTTGCCATAACAACTGAAGTTAAAAAATAAAAACAATATCATCACTCTCTGGGAATCGAAGCCTATAATCTGAAAGGTCAATAATATTTGTAGAAAGTCAAACTATTTGTTGGTTTTTCACTTCCGCATAAGTACAAAAAATGAATTTGTAAACCATAATTTGCAACAGCAGTGGCATATTTTCTGAAGTGGTAAGTCAGACACGCTTCAGTATAAAGAAAACCATTGATGCTATAAAGAATATTTAGCATCAGTGCTAATATATTCCCTAATGTTATTAAAGGTTTAGGCATCAAAGGTCAACGCTCTTTTTGGCATATGGTAACAACTTAAGCATTGGCAATTAAGTGAAGAGCGAAGTCGTAAATCACCTTTAGCGACGGGGAATGTCCAAAGTGTATAACTATATCATATGCATCAGTTCCCAATACTTCGGTTCTTGGGTACCTTTAGCAATGGACATTCTCCAAAGCTAAAGGTCAATTTTCACATAGTGACAGTACTGATGGGGGAGGGGCCAGGTGAAACTCATAAGGGTTTATCAATGAGCATTGGGGGATCAAGAACTCAAGAGGTACTGATAGAATTGCCAGAGACTAGGACTATGGAGAAGGCGTTGATAGACTGTGTCGATGTTGAACAACAACTAGGATTATCTTTGTTCTCTAAGGGTAAAGAGCAGATAGGCAGTAAGGGGGCCTTTACGATGAGAGGTAATTGAACGAAAAACAGGCCAACAAAAGGATACAGGCCATGTAGAGGTGGTGGACGAGGGAAAGGAGAAGTGCAGTTACAAAAGCAAAAGACGAGCCAAAATGGTCAATCCGTGACCCAGGAATTGGGCCCATCATGAGCAATGATAATCTTATGCTAGAATGTTTGTTGTCTGGGCAATCCACGAACATTTTGGGCTATGAGATTCCTCCTTAGATACAAAAAGCCTTGGGTAGTTTTCTTGTCAGAAACGAAAAAAACTACTTGTCAATGGAATACATTCAATGGCTGCTACGTTGGGCTGGTTGCTTTAGTGTGGGCAAAGTTGGCTTGTCCCTGGGGGCTTGCCCTCCTTTGGCAACATGGGGTGGATATAACGATTCATTCTTCCTCGCCAGGTCATATTGATGCCATCATTGGGGGTTTGGAGCCAACTACATTTAGGTTTACTAGTTTTTATGGAAATACAGATATGAGTCTACGCATGAGATCTGTTACGATGGATTGCACATGATGTGACTGGCCCATGGCTGGTGGGTGGTGATTTTAATGAAATCGTTGCGACACATGAGTATTTAGGCCATCAATTTAGGGTTATGTCACAGATGAGGGATTTTGGCACAACTCTTAAGGATTGTGGTCTGTCGACGATAGGTTTCAAAGGGTATAAATTTACTTGGTCCAACCAATGGAGAGGTGGTGGCAATGTTAAGCTAAGTTTGGATAGAATGGTGGCGAATGATTTAATATTTCTAGCTTTCCCGGATATGCTTACCCATCATCTTAATTATGTGGTATTGGACCATCTCCCTATCTTTATGGGTTTGGGTTGCATAGTTGGGCAAGGAGGAAGCGACGCTTTATGTTCGAGGAACTTTGAACCACAGTTGAAGGTTGTCAGGATACCATTACTAGTGCTTAGGGGGGCTAATCAGGGGTCTGTTTTGAGCAAATTGCCACTATAGTAGAAGGTGGGCTATATTCCCACTAAAGTAAGATCTTTGCATAGTAAGCTAGATATTTTAATGGAAAAGGAGCAAGATGCAACAATTGCTCTTCAACAGAGAGCTCTATCCTGCAAGATGGATGTGTTGTTCGATTGAGAAGAAATGTTGTGGCGTCAGAAGTCTCGTGTATCCTGGTTGAAATATGGGGACTAGAGCACGAAATTTATCATGAGCAAGCCAAGAAGCAAGGAAGGCAAAATTCAATAAAAGGGATTTTAGATGACAGTGGCAATTGGTATATGTCTAGAGAGGGAATTGGTAAAAAAATTTGTGACTACTTCTAAGGATTATTTCAGACAAATGGCACGACTGACAACTCTTACATCATTGAGGTGGTACGGCCAGCTGTAATGTTGGAGCATAATGAGAGTCTAAACCATCCCTTCCCTAGGGATGAGGTTGAAGGTTCCTTGAATCAAATGTTCCCTACCAAATCGCTGGGTGTAGATGCCATGCCTGCTCTGTTTTATTAGAAGTATTGGGATGTAGTGGGTAATGATGTTGTGACTTTCTATCTAAATATTATGAATGGGAGAGCCAGTGTGAAGGAAGTGAACCACACACTCCTGACTCCCATCCCGAAGGTGCACATGCCAACGAAGGTGACTGGGTTTCGACCAATCAATTTATGCACAGTGCTATATAAAATTATATCTAAATCAGTGGTAAACAGATTGAAGCTGATCATGCCTTTTATTATTTCTGAGTATCAAAGTGCCTTTGTTCATGCAAGGCTTATCACTAATAACATTATTACGGCTTTTGAGAGTATCCGTGCTATTAAATGGCGGGGTCAAAGTAAGCTGAAAAAGATGATCCTCAAGCTTGATATGTCAAAAGCATATTACTGGGTGGAATGGGATTTTTAGAAGCTATGCCGAGCAGATTGGGTTTTAATGCCAGATGGGTTAACATGATTATGGATTGTATTTCTACAGTTTCTTATTCAGTTAAAGTGAATGGAGAAGCTACGGGTATGATTGTGCCAACAAGGGGTTTGCGCTAGGGAGATCCAATGTCCCCTTACTTGTTCCTGATTTGTGTTGAAGGTTTATCGACGCTACTGACAAATGGCCTCAAATTGAAACTTATTAAAAGGGTTTTTGTGGCGCAAGGAACTCTCACTCTCTCCCATTTATTTTTTGGTCGATGACACCATCGCTCAGAATGCGATTTATTTGACATGACCAATTTCTTCAGATTCTCGAGTGTGTGAACAGTGCATCCGTCAAATGATTAATTTTGACAAGTCTCTTGCTGTTCGCTTTAGTCCCAAGACTGATCCCATCACAAAGCAACTAATCTCAGACATGCTCGGGGTTCGAATTGTGGCTTGCCATGAGACATATCTGGGGCTACCTACACTTACCCAACGAAACGAAAATAAGATGTTCAGCCATGTTCGTGACATGTTGTGGCATAAATTATCTACTTGGAATTCAAAATTATTGTCAGCAGCAGGTAAAGAGGTATTAATCAAAGCAGTGGGGCAAGCACTACCTACTTAAACAATGGGTGTTTTCAGATTACTACGTAACTTGTGCCATGAGTCGCTCATGATGCTCGCACGTCGTGGGGAAGGGCAAGAGGTCGAGGTGTCTGGGAGGAATTGGTTTTGAAAACTTTGAAGCTTTCAATAAAGCTATGGTGGCAAAACAGGTATGGCGCATTCTGAACACCCTATCTCTCTGTAGGGAGAATGCTAAAGGCTCGTTATTTTCCGAATGGAGATTTTATGCAAGCAATTGCGGGGCCTTCACCCTTCATGATCTGGAAGGCTATTCTGTGGGGTAGAGATGTTGTGGATGATGGGCTTGTGTGGCATGTTAGGAGTGGGCGTTCCATACAGGTTTTCAAAGATCGGTTGATTCGTAAGCCTTTTACCTTTAAGTCGATACAAAATGGAGGGTTGGATCTCATTACTCCTTCTAGAGGCTAGAATCAAGCTTTATTAGCCACATTTTTTCATGAGGATGATCGGGAGGCGATTTTCGAGATTGCTTTAGGAGCTGTTGTTCATGGAGGATGGAAAATATTGGTACTTTGTGAAAAATACACAGTTAAAACTGGTTACAGGGTGGCACTACGACAATGCGAAGGGAATGGAGATCAAGGTGAGTCAGATCAATGTTCACAACAAGAGTTCTGGAAAAGAATTTGGAAGCTAGAGGTACCAACTACAGTTAATCTCTTTCATAGGAAGGTTGTGAATTCCCCGACAAGCACAAGGTGTGGGGTGGGTAGTGAAGATTCGGGGCATGTGTTGTGGAGTTGTAAGAAGAATAAATTTTTTTGGTGTTATACAAGTTTTGTGGCACGTATTCAGGCCCATGGCAAGTCTTTTGCTGATCTCTTTCAGTTGGCTGCAAAAGAGCTCTCACATGACAACTTGGACCATTTCGATTGTTGTGCGTGGAAACTCTAGCAAATGCGAAATGATTTTTTCCAGGGAAGAATTACAGCTGAGGCTGTGGTCTTGGTGGAGCGTACAATGGAGTGGCTAGTACAGAACAAAAATTGTATGGAGATATCAAAACCTGTTGTTTCTCCCCTCTTGGTTGGTGGATTCGTCCACCTTATCACACCCTTGTGCTCAACTGTGATGGTGTCGTAGGAAAGGAAGGCCGACAGAGGGGGTTGGGGGGTTGCATACGGGACTACAATGGTTTTTTCCTATGAGGTTTTGCTGCTACAGGACCAACGGGTTTGGATGTGATTGGAACTGAGCTAGCGGCCATAAGGAAGGGACTCTTTCTAATGCGAGCCAACAATATTGGGAACGTGGTGGAGGATATTTGTCGACTCATGGTGGACTTGGCGTTTTCAAGAGTGCTCTTTCAACTCTGGTCCAGCAATGGAGTGGCGCATGCATTGGCACAGTTTGGATTATCGAAAGGGACTACTTTTGTTTGGGAAGATGTCGCTTCGCCTTGGCTGGAGTCGAGCCTTGCCAGAGATATGGAGTTAGGCCAGGTTTTTATGTATTTAGTTCATGTCGGAGGCGATGCGACACTCTTTTTCCTTGACCGGATTTTCCCCCTTGGGGGTTTCTAATGGCAAGATTTTAACGAGGTCACCTTTTATATCAGGACCCGACCCAAATTCCACTTTGGAATCCGAGCCAAACCCTATGCGTGTCCGACACCTGGCGGGTGCTGGGCACAAATGACAGAATTGCCCTTTTAAGTCAACTTCAAAGTTTATTACAAGATTGACTTTTGCTGAAAATTCGGCAGAGTCTCCCCTGTAATTTGATCAGATCCCAAAATTTCAACCTGTCAACAAGCATAAATAGGTAACCCAAACGTTCTACATGCTTTCACATAATATTCTAGCAACTCAACATCAAAACGAAATGGCATCATGCTTACAACAATCCTAGGACAATATTAGAGCAACTAAACAGATTGATTTACAAGTATAATTCAATTATACAGAAACCCTACATAGGGAAAGGATGAAATGGAAGGTGGAATCTTCCCAGTGGTGGCGCTCTGGTGCACGTCTATTGCCTGAGGGCACAAAACATTCAAAAATGTGAGTTGACAAAAATAAAGTTTTAGAAAATAGTATAAGAACATACTAACATGTTCGTAGAAATATTTAGGAAACTTAATCAAATTGCATACTATATTCGTACAGAAATCAAGCAGGCATATTTATATTTATATAAACATTCAATCATTTAAACAAATTATCAAACCAATTATCTATCATAAAAAAGAAATAACTTTCTACCACTTAGGTGTACCTATGATATTCCGTCAATTCTTCGTGCCACCGAAGCAACACGTCCTCACAAGCCTCGGGAACACAAAGTCACCCGAGCCGCAATCCGAGCCGGACTCAGGAGACATTTGGTCAACCTTCTCCGCATTCCTTGCTCCCACGATCCCGATATCCCTAAGACTCGTGAGGCAAAACTCAAGCGCATTGACAAAACCAAAGGCAACTAGGATGTCCGTGGACATCGTCATATCCGAAGGCAACTATAATCCAAAGGCAACCAATTTATCCGAAGGCAACTTAATAACCAAAGGCAGCAATTAGGCACCTATGGTGGTTTAAAACAAATATATTTCTAAAAAAAAGAGATTAAAGATTATAAAACTATTTCTTAATTATCCTTATATTCTGCTGCCATTCATAAAAACTATAATTTTATTTCTCATCAAACCACTCAATCTGGTAATCACCTCATTTCCTACTTTCCAAGCCCTTTCTCATTTCCAACATAGCAGCATATAAATAAAACATTTAAATCCAATTAAACATGCTTGGAAAGCCATAGTCAATAATGACTTATTCAAGATCAAATAACATAAAATCATTTATAAAACAAAAGTCCACTCACTAAGCGTCCGAGCTCGCTGGACCTTAGGAGGGTCCCTTTTGTGGGTCAGCTGGTGCTCGAGTAGCTATTTATGCCATTACGAATATTTAATTAATAAAGTAGCTCAACATAATCATTTAATTCAAAACCCTGACCCTCGGCTCCTAGAAGTGCGTACACTTATTTTTAGACCATTCATATGCCCACTTAAGCCATTTCCAATGATTAGAATGGTTTAAAAAGACCCGGGAATCGATAAGCAATAGATTTCCATATTGGTCGACTTGGGACCCCATGGGGTCCATGACCTCCAATTGTCAATCCGAGAGTTTCTATAGGTTCGACATATTTTAATAACTATGCTCTGCAAGTTTGGTCCAAATTAGACTATCGAATTAATCACGATCGCACGATCGCTCGATCGAACGGTTACGGTTAATTTCACCTAGGGTTCGCGATTTCGGAGTATTCAGGACTCCGATTCACGATCCGTTGAATCCTATACGATCCTAAAAATATGGGGTACAACATACATGAGTTTAGTTCGATCCAACAGTTCGAACATATTGACTCGAAAATCGCACAACAGGTGAAATTCGTTCGAAGCTCAAATGGTATCCAAATTGGAACCGAGCGCACCTACGCGCTCATGACAACTAGGGGATTGCATTGGGACACAATGTGTAATAACCCAAACCCAACATTAATATTTAATTATTAATTTATTTGAGAAAAAGACAAAAATACCCTTAGAATATTTTATTAGTTTAAAAGTTGACTTTTTGACCGGGAAGGAATTTGGGGATTTTAGTTGTACTTGCGTAGAGCGCGACGAAATGAGTTCGTAGACATGTAGTGGACTCAAATCGGAGTTGTAACGAAGGAGTTACGATCAAAAGAAGTTCAGTGGCATAACCGTAAATATTTCAAACTTCAGTTTATATAAACCCAGAAATTTCTGGGTTTTGGGGGCTCGACCAGCCAGTTTCCCGGTGATTTCTCCCACCTCCGGTCACCGATTCAGGCAAGACCGGTCACGTTAGAACCACCACACTTTCCTCTTCCAGTCCCAGCCCATCTCGTCTCGATCTGCCGTCGTGATAGCCGAAAACCGCCACGAAACAGGCGGTTTGGACAGCTTTGACGGAATTTCGCGGAGCTCGTTCTCCCTCCTCCGCCATCGTTTCAGACGAGTGAGGTATGGTTTTCTAGCTATTTTTCGTGCTCTAGCTGCTGGTTGGGTAGGATTTCAGAAATTTCCAGCGTAGATAGCTCGATTTACGAGCCAGGTTTCAGAGGTTTTCGGTCACTGTTCCGGCCACTTCCGGCCAGTTTTTGGGGTAGGTCCAAGAACAAAAGTGGTTCCAAATAGGGTGTTATACCTAGGATAGGAGTCTTGAGCTTAGATGTTGAGTTTTTCTGGCAAGGCGTTATCGCTTAGGACACCCACGCGCTGCCGGCGCGTGTGGCGGCGCGTGAGCAGATTGGTCGAGACCCCATTCAGTTCCAGAATGATCCTTGGGTCGTCATGAGCGCCGTAGGAATTCGCGGATCTTAATTCGGATACCATTTGAACCCCGAACGGATCTCGCCTAGTATGCGATTTCCGGGTTCTATATGTTTGAACCGTTGGATCGTAGTCAACTTCAGGTATGTTGATCTAGGTTTTTCCAGGATCGTATAGTATTTGGCGGATCGTAAAACGGAGTCCCGGTACTCTGCAAACGTCAGCCCTAGAGTATGTTTTACGGATAATTGAACCAAGCATGTGTCGTAAGGTGAAAGAACTACGTGTGGCTTGATCCTCGAAAGGGTAATGAGGCAGCCTACGCTACTGCCGCAGCCACGAGATAGGGCCCCGAGTTTGTGTTATCGCTTCTGGGCATTTTGGTCATTTACGACCCACAGCACTAGGTGTCGCTTTAGACAGATTCGACCCGATTCCAAAGTGGAATTTGGGTCAGGTCGTTTCAATTGGTATAAGAGCATTAGGTTAACTTCCTGTAGACACTGCATTACATGTGCATCCGTATTTTCAGAATTGCTGGACAATTATTAGGTTGTTTTATTCCAATTGTTATTTTCATTGTTATTTTATATTGTTATTTTATTTATTGCATTGGTGTGACGGAGAAAACAGATATCCAGAAGGATTTGAAAAATTTGTTAAGGTTTTCATTTGAGAAACTTGTTATATATGTTATTATATGCTTATATGTCGAGAACTGAGGTTTAGCAAGATCAGTATTTAATTATCTATATTTGTTCTTATGATTAATTGTGTTGTAAGGGTATAAATTTATTATTGGAATTATATGCTCAGCAGAGAGTAAGGTGGTTAACCAACTAGCTAAGTAGTTGATGCATATATTCAGGGGTTGAAAAGGAAGAAATTTAATTTTTGGTTTTCATCAGATTTTGGTATATATAAATATATGTATATAATTATGTATATATGAATATATTTTAAGCTCAGTTGAACACCAATTTATTGGAAGTTGTGAAAATAGCAGATTATGGTTTTCAAACCCACCGTGAGGGTACCCCCCAGTTGCCTTGAGATAGTTATTTTGCCCACGAGTTCGGGGACGCTGAACCGTGTGGTGCCAGTGTACAGTTATTTTGCCCCACGAGTTCGGATTGAGAGGTTGTCTCCGAGACCTGCCACTTTACTGGATCAGCTAACTACGGTCCCCGAGTCTCGCTATGGGCTCGGGTTGACTTTGTGTCACCGAGACCTGCCAGAGGAATTGACGGATAACAGTGAATTGACGGAATATCAGGAATTGACGGATCGATATGGGGGTACACCTAGGTGGAGAGGATTTTATACAGTTACCATTATTTTCTTAAGCATTACATCTATATATGTATATATACACACACATGGTTACTTATGAATTTTAAATGAGTTCGATGCAAGTTTATTCAAAGTTTGTTTATTTTATTTTATTTTCATCCAGGGTGCTTTAAGTTATCTTATTTTATGTTATTTAAATTGTTGATAGTAATTTTTATTGTTTGTTATGATATTAAACAGTTCAAGTTTTCTAGCATATTTTGCCCCACGAATCTTACAGCTTATCCGACTGTGGGAGCGAATTATGGATCAGTTGACTGATGTCTCTGGTCCAGCCAGATTACAGTAACATGATGAGTTATACATTCAGTGTTTTTCAGCAGAATTACTATTTGATAAGTCATGCATGAGTCAGGATGTTTGAGATTGTCAGAGTATCATTGCTAATCTAAAAGTTCACATGAATTGCATTAGTAGATCGAATTATTTGAATTGTTGTGGCCTGATGCCAAAATATTATGATGTTTGATTACTTGAATATGATTTGATGCATGATGGCAGATGAGTTATATAAATGTGTGGCCCTCAGATTTTATTGATTACCCTATAGATACAGTTATTGAGATGCAAGTAGTGAGTACAGTACTAGAGGGACAGACTTGAGAACCCCGGTAATAGATGTAGGCTTAGTACCCATCACTCGAAAAGGTGAGGGTAGATAGATATAAATAGGTTGCTCTCGGATTTTATTATTTGAATATTAGATGCAGATACTGACTTATAGTTACAAACGAGTAGTAGTTGTGGGTCCAAGACTCACCCTCCGTTATAGGGAAAGTAAATTTCGAGGACTAAATTTTTGTAAGGGGGGCAGATTGTAATAACCCAAACCCAAAATTAATATTTCATTATTAATTTATTTGAGAAAAAGACAAAAATACCCTTAGAATATTTTATTAGTTTAAAAGTTGACTTTTTGACCGGGAAGGAATTTGGGATTTTAGTTGTACTGCTATGTAGAGCAACGACAAAACGAGTTCAGACATGTAGTGGACTCAAATCGGAGTTGTAACGAAGGAGTTACGATCAAAAGAAGTTCAGTGACATAACCGTAAATATTTCAAACTTCAGTTTATATAAACCAAGAAATTTGGTTTTGGGGGCTCGACTGCATAGCTTCCGGGCTATTTCTCCCACCTACGGTCACCGATTCAGGCAAGACCGGTCACGTTAGAACCACCACACTTTCCTCTTCCAGTCCCAGCCATCTCGCCTCGATCTGCCGTCATCGTGATAGCTTTAAACCGCCACAAACAGTATGATTTGGACAGCTTTTTGACTAAATTTCGTGGAGCTGTTCTCCCTCCTCCGCCATCGCTTCGCATAAGTGAGGTATGGTTTTCTAGCTATTTTTCGTGCTCTAGCTGCTGGTTGGGTAGGATTTCAGAAATTTTCAGCGTAGATAACTCGATTTACGAGCTAGGTTTCAGAGGTTTTCGGTCATCTTCCGCCACTTCCGCCAGTTTTTGGGGTAGGTCCAAGAACAAAAGTGGTTCCAAATAGGGTGTTATACCTAGGATAGAGTCTTGAGCTTAGATGTTGAGTTTTTCTGGCAAGGCGTTATCGCTAGGACACCCACGCACACGCCGCTGTGGCGGCGCGGAGCAGATTGGTCGAGACCCCATTTAGTTCCGAATGATCCTGGTCGCCATGAGCGCGAGGGAATTCGCGGATCTTAATTCGGATACCGTTAAACCCCGAACGGATCTCGCCTAGTATGCGATTTCCAGTTCTATATGTTTGAACCGCTTGGATCGTAGTCAACTTCGTATGTTGATCTAGGTTTTTCCAGATCGTATAGTATTTGGCGGATCATAAACGGAGTCCTGGATACTCCGCAAACGCCAGCCCTAGAGTATGTTTTACGAATAATTGAACCGCATGTGTCAGGGGCGGTGAAAGAACTACGTGTGGCTTGATCCTCGTAAAGGGTACGAGGCGCCTACGCTACAGCGCAACACGAGATAGGGCCCGAGTTTGTGTTATCGCCTGTGGTATTTTGGTCATTTACGACCCACAGGCACTAGGTGTCAATTTTGCACAGATTCGACCCGGATTCCAAAGTGAAATTTGGGTCATGTCGTTTCACAATGCCCCTTTGCTATAGTGCCCACGCTTGGCAGCGTGGGTATCCTAAGCGATAGTGGCTGCTAGAAAAACCTCAAAATTAAGGGCCAAGATTCCTACCCTAGGTTCAGGACATCGATTGGAGCGACTTTTGTTCTTGGACCAACCCCGAAAAATGGCCGGAAGTGGCCGGAATTTCAATTCAAAAACCAGCCAAACTTTGAATCGAAAATCGGGTTATCTAAACTAGAAATTGATCAAATCTTACCCAGCCATCAACTAAAGCTCGAAGAATAGATGAGATTCCATACCTTGACTACCAAAAATGGCGATTGGAGGAGAGAGAACAAAGCCGGGGAAAATCACGCGGAAAACCGATCCGTTTTCGCTTTTTCCTGTCTAAGACGGCATGGCGGATAAGGTTGGGGTTCTAAGGCCACATGGGTAATGGGGAGACTAGCATCAAGGCTGCTGCATTTTATCATTTCCAAAAGATCTTGGGACAGATCAGATCTTGCAATGTAAACTGAAATTTTTAAAAAAGTACTCAAATAGGTAGGGTGACTTTTTTAACCAACTATTCCATTTTCCGATCCAAAGAGAAGAAAGAGAGAAGAAAGGAACGAAAAAGAAAATAGAAGTTGCTAACTCGAAATCAAATTCTGAAAGATTTCGTTGAAATGTTGAATCCACTTTTATTCTTTCTCTTTTCGAACTTATTATAATTTAAGAAATTCGAAAATTCAAAGAAGGGAAGGGGAGGGATTAGTCACTGATATTTGATTATATCTCTAATCGTCTTCACCCCCTCCCATGTCAATAACTAGAACGAGAATTAAAAAAAGGAGAATATCAACGGGAATAAACGATTGATCTCTATCAATAGACCTGCTAAAGACCCAAACCATAAAGTACTTACTACCGGTGCCACGGAGAGATATGTTTTTAGATCTCGCATTTTAAAATCCTCCTTATTTATTGTAATTTGTAATACATATATGATCAGGACATATATGTAATTAATGATCACTTGTATTTGTACGCGGAATGCCTAATTCAAATTGAAATGTACAACGTCCATTCTTTTGGCAATAGCTTACATGTCATTGTGGCGGTTGGCGAAGTTTGAAAAGAGAGAGTGAGAGAAAGAGCCGTTGGGGAGAGAGAGAGGGAGATGAGAGAGAGTGTCGCACGAAAGAGAGAGAAAGAGGGGTTTTAAAAAAACAAAATCTGATTTCCTGCAAAATTACAATTTCTCCCTTTTTAGTATTTTTTTTAATCATTTTTTACTTAATATAACTCGGATTTGAGCCCAATACGTGTCTACAAACTCATTTCACTGTGCTCTACGCAATGGTACAATCGGAATTCCCAAATTCCTTCCCGGTCAAAAATTCAACTTTAAACCTAATAAATTATTCGCGGGGGTAAAATAGTCTTTTATTTGAATAAATTAATAATTAATAATTATTTAAGGATCGGGTTGTTACATTTTACGCCCTCCTGTTCCATATTGATGTATTGGCTATTTGTGCCTTATGTTGAAGGTTAATGAAAGTTCCTATTGATTTTTATTTTTTTTTATAAAAAAGTTCAACTGAGGAAAAGAAGAAATATAACACTTGTTTATACCATATTTGACCAAGCAACTAGAAGCAACTCTAAGCAAGACAAAGAGTCTCGCATTAGAATATTACAAGAGTGAAGACTCCCCATCACCTATAAAAGGAGATTACTCTCCACTTAGGAGGGGATCCTTGGGCTAGGCTTGATCTTTAGTCATGGGCTTGTCCCTTCTTACCTTTATATTTGGGTCCAACCCTATGTACAAATGTAAATATACATTATTATGATAATTAGAATATACTTCTCCGTGGATGTAGCCCATTCATTAACGGTGAAACCCATATATCTTGTCTTCTGTATATCTATCGCTTGCCTAAATCTTCACACACATGATGAAAGTCCTCACCTTTACCCATCATCTATCATACCTTATCACTAAGTTGGGCTTAAAAGTGCTGAACCATTTTTTAGCATCAACAGTTTGGCACAGTCTATGGGAATCGACACATAAAGCTTATGTCGTTCTCTCCTTTAGTGCCCTTCGGCACCCTTACAATCAACATCACCTAAGTTCCCATTCAGGAATACTTTGTTGGAGCAACCATGAATGCTAAGGCAGTAACATGTAGAAGATGAAGCCTTGCAATATTGCAGAAGAGGAACAATATGAAGGACCCAGCTCTTCTACAAACCCTTACCTTTCGGCACCTAGCAAGCTAAAGCTGTCGAACAGCAACATATTGCCCAACAATAAGATAAGCTTAGTCTTCCCCCTTATTAATATAATAGAAAATAGGCTATCCAATTAAAATAAGCAAAAGCCATTTGTGTTGCCTATATGCTTTTCAGCAGTACTACATCTTATTAAAATTCAACACTTGTCATTTGGCAAGTCAATAAAATATCTATGCAAAGAGGTCTCATGCTGTTCAAAGTACGATAAAAGTTTGCCCTCTCAAGATATCTCATATTTGAAGACTCCAGACTAAGGCATCTATACCCACAGGCTCTAGGACTTTCCAAGTTGCTAAATTCTCCGTTCCACCATTAACAACACTACTGATTCAGAAGGGTTCCAATATACCAAACGGCACACCCATCCAGAGATTGCTCAAGTCACCCAAGAGCCCTTGAGAGACCACCACCTCCATGTCGTTTGGTAGCCTTTCCCCACCGACCCACCGGGGTACTTGACCTTTTATCATCGTTTGGAAGCTTCTGACTACTACCATGTCTTTTTTGCATCCTACACTTGTTGCTTGGGAATGCTCAAACTGTCATACCCCTCAAATTTTTGCATCGGCCGATATTTTAACCCTTGCTTGTGAGATCGAGCCCAACAATATAAGGTAAATATTCCTGGTCTCACAGTGCAGCAAACAATACAACGTCTTATTCAACAATAATCAAAGAACAACAATATAATAGAAAAAAATTAAAGGGAAACACACTTGGATTCTAAGGGCCCGTTCGGTATCATTTTCAAGGGCCATTTTCTGTTTTTGTTTTCTGTTTTCACGTGAAAACGTGTTCGGTGGGTTGTTTTGAGAAACATGCTGAAATTGTTTTCTGAGAATGAAAATGAAAGTATGAGTAAATGTTGAAAACGCCAGAAATTCGTTTCGTTTTGCTTTTGTTTTGATCTCTCGAATCAAAGCCAACTCTCCTCCGTCACTTGAGCAAACAATCCAATCAAATTATATCCAAAACAATCAAATCTCCTCCTTCCAACCATAATCAGCCCCAAAATTTCTAGAAAAAAACTCATAATCACACAAATGCAACTAAGAAAAAAGACAGAGAGGAAGAAGAAAAGAAAAAAAGGGGAAGAAGAAGAAGAGAAAGAATCAGAAAGAGGGAAAAGAAGGGAAAGGGAAAAAGAGAGAGAGAGAGAGTTGCAGAGGGAGAGATGAGAGAAACCACCACCACATACCCAGCTCAACCACCATCACCACCCAATCTAACCACCACAACCATTAATTAGTGGAACTGGAGAGATGGGTTGATGGGATTCATGTAATGGAAGGAAGGAGGAGTGAGTGAAAAAGAAGGAAGGAAGAAGAAGAGAGAAAGTAGAGAAGAGGAAGAAGGAAACAAAAAGGAATCTGGGAAGAAAAGAGGAAGAATAGAGGAAGAAAGAAAGAAAGAAAAGGAGAAAAAGGAGAAAATAAAAAATAAAAAAGAAAGGAGAAAAAAGATAGTTTTATCTTTTAAAAAACAATAGAATTTTTCATTTGTTAAATTATACATTTTTAAAAATATTTTTTCAAAACAGAAATTAGCAAAAATACCCTTGAAAAATAATTCACATAATATTATTCTCAATTTGTACTACTAGACATATTTTCATTGTTTATAATAATTTTAGCCTCTAAAAATATCAGAATTTTAAAAAAAGTAGAACTGAAATTAGTAAAAATACACATGAAAAACAATTGTACTACCAGACACGTTTTCATTGTTTTTGTTTTCTAAACAAGTTTTCTAATTATCTACCAAACGCATTTTCATTTCCTAAAAATGCAAATTTGTTTTTTTGTTTTCATTCTCTGAAAATATTCTCAGAAAACATTCTCAAAACGTTACCAGATGGGCCCTAAGTTTCCAACAAAAATTCAACATACCTGCAATAGATTAATACATGCATACCCGCATATTAGACTTCATCAACAAATAATAAAAAATTAAAACAAGAGCTTTGAAAAATCAAAGGATGTAATCAGTCTTCACCTATACAACCAGTACATCATTTATATCTTGGAATAAAATATCAGTATTCTAATTTTTATAACTAATTGGAAGGATTCATGGGTCATTACCTATGTTATACTTGAAAAAATAAAATAAACAAACAAAATAAGAACAAAAATCTCACCAAAACAGGGACCCTCTTTAAAGAAGAACAACCAAGTCAGCCCCAACTGAAAAGAGCAAAGAAACCCTTAAATTTAATCTCTCTCTCAATCTGAATTAGCAACCCCAATTGAGAAGAGCAAAGAAAACTCCCAAATTTAATATATATATATATATATATATATCTCAATCTGAACCAGCAAACACGAAAATCACTACCACACATCCCTCCAACTCCATGGCTCTAAGGAAGAATGCAATTTCTTCTTCAATGAAAAGAAGAAGGAAGAGATGGTTGGTTTGGAGGAAGTAGAGAGAAAGTTTAAGTAAACAATTGAAGTTTTATTTTATTTTATTTATATATATCAATAGTAAAAAATTGAAGTTAAAGATTATATTTAAGAATAGTATTGGCAATCGAACTCGTTAGTGACAAGATTTGGCTTCATAGTGTCTAAAATTTTAAGTGCTTAATATTTTCACTTCCCACGCTAGAAGGGACTGGCGCATTGGCTTGCCAGTAAATTTAGTAGTGACAAAAGACTTTGTCAGTATTATTTAGTAGTGACAAATCATTAGACTTTGCCAGTATTGGGTCCCAGTGCTAGCTGAACTGCTCTTTTGCTAGTATTAGGCCCTGTTTGGGATTATTTTTTGGCTAAAAACTCGCTTCACTTTAAAGTTAAGCGGTTTAAAGTGTTTGATAAAAATAAAATAACAGATTATTTTAAGCGAGGCTTTTGAAAGCAAATTTTAAAAGGTTCTGCGTTGCTTTTCAAAATCGCTTTCAAAAGAAGAGATGAACCTTTAATGAATTTTTTTAATTCCCAAAATACCATCATTCATTTTAAAAAATGACATCACCTCCACTTCCACATCCAACTTCACCACTTGCATCACCACATTCACTACCTCCACAACCACCGCCACCACCGCCACCACCACCACCACATCCTCCTTTTCCTCATCCTCCGCCATCACCACCACAACCACCACCTCCTCCACCAACTCCACCACCACCTCCTCCACCTCCACCTCCACCACCACCACCACCACCTCCTCCAAAACCTCCACATCCACCACTACCTCCACAACCACCACCACCACCTCCACAACAGCCATCCCCACCACCACCACCACCACTACCACAACTACCAACTCCACCTTCATCACCATCATGACCTCCACTCTACCACCACCACTACCACCACATGATTAGTACATAACACTTTCAACATCATGTTTATTTTAGTCATTATTCACAGTTACAACAATTTTATATTAAAATTTACCAAATGGTTTTGTCACTGCTTTTTGTACTAACAACACTTTAAAAATATTGTTTACCAAACATAGAGCTGCTTTACTTTACAACTAATTATTTTCAAAGCACAGTAGAAACAACTTTTTTTAAAAAAAGTGACAGCAATCCCAAAATTGTAGTAGTGTTTGAAATTATTTTATTTTATTTTTGTAATTAGGAAATTCTTGTGGGGTAGGTGTTGGGTTCTTCTAATTTTTTTGTTTGATTACAAACGATATTCCACTTTAATTTAAATTTTTGTTTAATTATAAACGATATTCCACTTTAATTTAATCTAAATAAAGAGGAGGTGGATTTGAACTCGGCTGTGTTTTTTTTTTTATCGAGCAAAATGATTTTGATAGAATAATTTTTTTTAAAAAGTAGTAAAATAAATAAATTTGGTGGTTTTTTGAGTAATTTATTTATATCATTTTTATATTATGTGCGGATTAGACAATCACATTAATTAAAAAGTGTCAATAAATCATACAAGTTAAGAAAACTTTAAATTAATTTTAATTGATGTGTTTTCATCCGCCACATAAGGTGGTATAGATACAATCTGAATGTAAGAGTAGATTATTCTTTTTTTTTCATTTTATTTAATTTTCGTTAAATTGGTTGGTTGGTTTGCATTGATTTTGAAATTTGAAGTGTTTTGGTGCGAAACTGGCCGGCGCGCGATTGAGTCGAAGCAAGGAAACCCACCAAATCCCCGGAAAAGGCAACAGCCGAGCCTAGGGAGCCGAGCTAAGCCAAACAGCACCTGTTGCAATGGATATTAATGTCAAGGACAGACCAATACAACCGCGGAGATTCTGAATTATGACGCGAACCATACGGACCGGAAGCTGACGTGGCAATCAAGAGGCGGAAGCAGCAGATCAAACGGCTGAGATTAAATAAAAAAAACCAACATCCCCAATCGAACAGAACATGGGTTGAGTAGGAGGATTTGGAGAAAAGGCTGTCAGCCAGGTCACCCTATCTTTTCTCGTGGTCGAAATGATTCTTCACCCAGAAAATAAAATTCCAAAAAAATTAAAATTTAGAAAAAGTGGAAATAAAATAAAAATATGCAACATTTAATTTGGTCCAAATTTCATGTGCATTTCAAAACCCGGAGCTATATATATATATGACCCTCTCTCATTGCAGGCTCACCCTAATTCTGCTCTGTTTTCATTTCGACCATTTCTTGTCAGCCTTGAAGAAGAGAGAGACACAGCCAAGCCTTCGTCTGCAGAGGTTGGCTTGGTTATTCTTCATCGTCGTCTTCGATTGTCTTCGTCTTCAAGGTAATCTGAGTGGATCTCTGCAATTTCTGTGTGGTCGTAGTTTGAAATTCTCTGCGTGTTGTTTTTTGTTTGGTGAAAATTGAGCTTGATTTGTAATTGACGAGTAGATTGGAGCTCATTTGTGTCTGATCTGGAAGATTTGCTGCCGATTCTTGTGTATTTGTGATTGCTGGAGTTAAATCTTGTATGAGCATAGTGATCTGTAGTCTCTTTTACCGATCGCTTTGGTAGATTGTGATTTTGAATATTTCTTTGTATTGAGGTGGTTTTGAAGTTTGATCTGGTGCTCTCTTCTTTGGATCTAATGCTAGTGATCTGCTTTGTTTTGCATATCTCTGTTTTTCTTTTCTTTTAGATCTGTATATCTTAATTAGTTGGAATTTGATATGCTTTGATTTGTTCATATATTCAGTGAAAGCATTGAATTTGAACTCTGATGGTTGAGATTTAAATCTCATGCAAGCCTTTTTCATTGCCTGTGAAAAATAAAAACCCAGGATAAACAGTGTGTTTGAAGTAGGTATTAGAGTGAGCTGTTTTGAAAAAAAAAAAAGATGTTTATTTTGCTGATTGAGCATTGTAGTAGCAATCTATCTAAGCCATCGGGATAATATGGAAAAAAAATCTTTTTATTTATAGTAGTGATGGTTTGATTTTGTCTTGTTTGCTTTTGGCTGGCTATGATGAATGGGATCTAAAACTTTAGGCAGTATTCATCAGTGTGTTGTGTATTGAATTGAATAACATATTGTAGGAGTAGTGTGCATGAGGTTTTTTAAGGTGATTCTTTATGAATGAAAATGTAAGAGACTTATAATGCACAAAGGAATAATGAGACTGATTACCTTTTTGTTATACACGAACTAAATTAACTGACAAGATATTTGATAGTGAACATGGCATGGCATTTTGATCACTGATATGGTTTCACTCATGTAGTATATTGTTGTTGTATTAATTCTGTATGTCTTGGTTTCAGGTTTGTAAAAGATGGCTGATGCTGAGGACATTCAACCCCTTGTCTGTGACAATGGAACTGGAATGGTGAAGGTAAGTGTCATTTATTTGCCTCTTTTGTGTTCTTTATGCATTGAAGTTTAATTGAAGCTTTAATTAAACCGTTGTCATATACTACGACTAATTATGCAGGCTGGATTTGCTGGTGACGATGCACCCAGGGCAGTGTTTCCTTCTATTGTTGGTCGACCACGACACACTGGTGTTATGGTTGGTATGGGTCAGAAGGATGCCTATGTAGGTGATGAAGCCCAATCTAAGAGAGGTATCCTTACCTTGAAATATCCCATTGAACATGGTATAGTAAGCAACTGGGATGACATGGAGAAGATCTGGCATCACACTTTCTACAATGAGCTTCGTGTTGCTCCTGAAGAGCACCCAGTTCTTCTTACTGAGGCTCCTCTCAACCCTAAGGCTAACAGAGAAAAGATGACGCAGATCATGTTTGAGACCTTCAATGTGCCTGCCATGTATGTTGCCATCCAGGCCGTTCTCTCTCTGTATGCCAGTGGTCGTACAACTGGTTCGTATCAACTATTTGCTGAGTCTGAATCTTGATATCTTATTATTATTGTTCTGGCATTGAATGAGCTTCCCATTGTACAGGTATTGTGCTGGACTCTGGTGATGGTGTGAGTCACACTGTGCCAATCTATGAAGGTTATGCCCTCCCTCATGCCATTCTTCGTCTGGACCTTGCTGGTCGTGACCTTACAGATGCCTTGATGAAGATTCTCACCGAAAGAGGGTACATGTTCACCACCACTGCTGAGCGGGAAATTGTCCGTGATATGAAGGAGAAGCTCGCATATGTTGCCCTGGACTATGAGCAAGAACTTGAGACTGCTAAGAGCAGCTCTTCAGTAGAGAAGAACTATGAGCTTCCCGATGGCCAAGTAATCACAATTGGAGCTGAGAGATTCCGGTGCCCAGAAGTTCTCTTCCAACCATCACTCATTGGAATGGAAGCTGCTGGAATTCATGAGACTACCTACAACTCTATCATGAAGTGTGATGTGGATATTAGGAAAGACCTATATGGAAACATTGTGCTCAGTGGTGGGTCAACTATGTTCCCCGGTATTGCAGACAGGATGAGCAAGGAGATTACTGCTCTTGCTCCTAGCAGCATGAAGATTAAGGTTGTGGCTCCACCAGAGAGAAAGTACAGTGTCTGGATTGGAGGGTCCATCCTTGCATCCCTCAGTACCTTCCAGCAGGTGATCATCATTGTTGTATCTCTTGCTTGTTTATGATTTCCTTTCCTTCATTTTTTTTTTATTCCTATGCTATATATAGTTTTGCTTGAGACTGATATGCTTTTTTTTCTTTTCTAATTAGATGTGGATTTCCAAGGGTGAGTACGATGAGTCTGGCCCATCCATTGTCCACAGGAAGTGCTTCTGAGTTCTACAAATGTTTTGATGGTGAGTTATTTTTCAATTTAGTTGGATTTTCGTGTCGTGTCATGTGAAGTCAGTTTGGTTGGCAACGATATGCGTTGAGGTGGGGTCAGTGAAGGACGGAGTAGATTCTGATGTTGATGTATCATAGCTTTTCATCCATGTGAGAGGCTTTGCTTGCAATGGCAATGGTGTTCTGTATATGTGGTGGGCAGAAAATCAGTCGAAATCCATCCTCGCCTTACCTAATCTTTGGTTCAACCATCTCTTTCAGTAGGATGTTTGTAGCAGGAGAGTGATTGGGATGCTTTTTCATTTTTTTTTTTCCTTTTTCCATTTTTCCTTTTTATTTCCCTTTTGTTCTATATTTGACGGTCTTTTTTCCTGAGAACATTAATATTAATAGCTTTATTGTATCTGAAATTTTATGGTAGTGTCAGTTTGTGGTCATAAACTGCTATGGAAATTATATTTAAATACTGGCTTGAAAGCTTGAGAGGAATCTTGGCTCTTCTGTGCTTTGAATTGGTTCTTTTGAGGTGTGTTGGCGTTTTGTTTTTGTTCGTGGTCAGGGTTTTATTTTGTCAAGGAATCCTTGGCCTCAAACGAATGGATGGGCTTGCCATTTGCCAATTGTATGCGAGACCTGCCAAGGGTTTTATTTCTTAATTTTTTGTAATTTTGTCTTTATGCATACTTCACTTTGAAACTACTTGTGTGTACCTACCACTCAAATATTCTAACAAATACAAAGAAAAAAAGAAAATATCAAAAAGAAGATGAGATTGGAACCGAGGCATTTATTCCGTTAACATGACCGGCTAACTTCTCAGTTCCCAAAAGAAACCTCCTTTTCGAGCTTGGTTTTAGAGTGGAACGTTAACTTCCTTCATGAGTTAACCTCAATGAAATTCGAATCTGTACCATACTTCCTTTACAAACTCGATGCATGATCGCTTCCGCGAATCAAAGAATCAGAGCATGGCGATCTCTACAGTACCTATATTTTTGGGTATAAAATTTATGATGATCGGTATCAGAAATGGAATAATTTTTGTGTGTTGGGGTTTAGATTTAGAGTGGATGAAGTGAAAAACTTGTTTTGGAGGAGGGCACGGTGTTGGCATCAAGATCCTAAATAAAAGTGAAGAAAATGTAAAGGCCATTTGTATTTGGATTTGAATATCAAATATTATGTCCTTTTTAGCAAAACAAATTAATTGTATGGATTTCATTTCAGTTGAGGATTTCAAATAAGAAATTGAGAAATTTTAATGCCACCTCTCCTTGAACTTTTAACGTGAGAAGTCTGGCTCAACCTAACATGAACTGACTTTTGTGAGGCCAAAGAATTTTTTAAATTAAAATTTATTTTCTGACTACACCCTCAGATGTTATGTTTCTTAAACCTACTATCACTTTAACAAAGTGAACCTCAACCATTAAAGGCAGAAAAAATCACACAAGTTGATGAAAAAGCTATTCGTAACTAATGGAACATAAAATCGTCTCTTTGGAGCCTCCAAATGAGATATGGTTCAATAATTTTTTACTCTCCACCCTAGTACAGTGTTTAGTTGGATTGACTCTGATTTTTGGTGTGCTGCTCTCTCAGGTGGTCATGGGGTAAGCCTCCATGGTATTTGTGTGTGTGAGTTTCTCCCTTCCCCCTTCTTAACTAAAAATCCTTAAAATTTTAAATTGTTTCGTGCTGAATGTTAAGATTTAGTATTCTCTTAGCGGTATCTCTCAGGTGCGTGCCCTCTAAAATTTGTTGTGTGCGCTGAAATGTTCCCCCCTTCCCCCATCTTAACTAAAAATTCTTAAAATTGTAGGTAGTTTCGTGCTGAATATTGGAATTTCATATTTTTTCTTGATGGTATCTCTCACGTGTATGATCTGTAAAATTTGTTGTGTGCTCTTGTTGGGGCCTGATTTTTTCATCTTAAATTAATGCCCATTTGGGCCAAGTCGTGGCTTGGGTTTTCGTTATTTGAAGTGGATGGATTCCTTGGGCTATTTTAAATGGCTAAAAATGGAATTATCTATTAATTAATAATTACCTAGGAAATCAAGGATAATTCATGCTCATTTTTGGCGCAAATCAATTAGATAATTGATTTTAAAAGATTACGATCTGATCTTCACAAAGGCGTGACCTAATAGACTATGATCTCTCTTGATAGGGTAAAAATCATGTGAAAGGGAGGAGATAGCTAATGCCAAAGACACAAATTTTCAACAATCAACTCGATACAAATCCTAATCCCTTTCTCAAGGCTAGCCAGTTTATTGATAATTTCTCTGCTAGATCTATCTCTCGTATCAATTTCCAATTGATTTGCATCAATTGAAGGCGTTGTGCTTGACCATAGTGCAAGTTATGACATTATTTCTCGACTGTTATCATTGCTTGACTATAGTGCATCATTTGTCATGAGTCATGAAAAAGAACTAAATGGAACTAGTTTTCCCATTCAATTCGAAAATTGTTTGATCAAAGTCAGTTTCTTGGTGTGCAAGTTAATTCTTATTCAAGCTTATTAGGGTTTAACACTACTAATAGTGGCACGCTCGCAAAGTCATACAATCTCAGGCCTACTCTCTCCAATGCTTTCACCGTCCACAACCGGAGACTTGACGGGTTGGGAGAGCTCATGTCTTGGGGAGATGTTCACAGTTTGGGGTTCTCTTTTTAGGTTGATGTACTGTAAACATAATAGTATGGCGGATGGACAATTACTGAAGGACAGTTCTGATAAGTTGGATGGTTGCAGTCAATGCATGAACTTATTTTCATAGATGTGTGTGCGATCATCTATAGAATAACCATTATATTTAACCCCAATTCGCGTAAGAAAGCAAACAAAACAAAACCAATTGGGTAATAATTATACAACTCCAAGTGAGGAATGCTGTTTTATAAATTTCACTGGGTGTCTAAGCAACGTAAATCTTTTTTACTTCACAACCACTAGCAAAATCACGATGCTACAAAATGAAAAAGGTGGGAAGCACACTCCTCACTAGTTTTCTGCACCTGAAACCGCACCCGCAAAACAAATAGATAAGAGCAGTAGATCGATTATTGAACTACCGTTCGAGCCCTCGCTACCTTAGGCATGTCATCCATCAATAAAGTTGGGGCATAGCCTTCATGCATTTACTTTCACTTTCTTCATCAGATTTATGAATTCCCCAAAAGCTGCAGTAAAAAGTTCCGTTAATCAATACCGGTTTCTTAATGTCAATACAGTACGCATGCACCATCAGAAAGAAATGGAAAAGGGTGTGTAGGGCAAGAAAATTAGCAACGAAGAAGACGAGGCAAAAAATCACATGCTATGAGCTCTACCTTCCCCTTGCACCAGTGTATTTGATAATTGTAAAATAGAAACATAATTCACATTACCATAATCTGAATCACGAGGTCCTGGGGATGCTTCAGGGTGGTATTGAAGAGACATGATGTTTTGTGCAGGATAGGCAAGACCAGCACAGCTTCCGTCATTGAGATTGACATGAGTGACTTCTACACCTTCTGGAAGTGATGCAGGGTCAACTGCATAGTTGTGGTTCTGCCACAAAAGAAAATGCAGAAAAAGTTTTTGAATTCATAGATGTAACTCATATGATTAACTACAAAAAAAAAAGAAAAAAGGAAAACAAATTCTAGCACAACAAGCTTAAGACAGAATATACAGTATTACCTATCACTTGGCATGCTTACTTCAAGATGCCAATTGAGTTCTTTCAAATTTATTCAAATATAACAGTACTCAAATATTGTCACATTCTATTTAAAAGAAACTTATGTGATTTAGTTACCTGAGCACTGATCTCAACATGTCCACTATGAAGGTTACGTACTGGATGATTTCCTCCATGGTGACCAAACTTCATTTTAAATGTTTTACCACCTAATGCCTGGCCAAGCAATTGATGACCCATGCAAATTCCAAAAACAGGAACCTTTCCAAGTATCTCCTTGACTGTTTCAACAGCATACGGAACAGCAGACGGGTCTCCAGGGCCATTGCTGAAAAGAACCCCATCTGGTTTCCTCTTAAGAATCTCTGATGCTGGCCATGTTGAAGGCACAACAGTAATTTTACAGCCATGGGAAGCCAAGCGCCTAAGTATGTTATGTTTGATTCCAAAATCATATGCAACAACCTTCAATCCATACACAGAAAAAGAGTAAATTAAGACCAAACTACCAACATGGCAACATCGGGGCAACAATTTAGTAATTCAAAATTCAAATAGAACTTTATGAGAACTTACATGAAAAGCCTCTCCATCTCTTCCACTGTAGTTAAATTCCCACTCTGAATTTGTTTTATCCACCCATTCATAAGGTTCCTTGCATGACACACCACTTATTAAATCGACCCCTGCAAAATTAAATTAAAACCATGAGCCATTAGCTGTGCAATATTTACCAACTTCTTTAACTAACTCCATGAGATCCTTACCAACAATATCCCACAATCGAGACATTTCTAATAATTCCTCATCTGTTTTCGACTCTTCTGTGCTCAAAACACCAACAAGGCTTCCATCTTGTCTTAATCTGCGGGTGATAGCACGTGTGTCAACATCATCTGTTATATAATCAGCCAGCATCAAAAGAAAAAGTCAGAAGTTGCACAGATAAAGCATATCACACCAATTAACATGATTCAGAAAAAGATTACAGCCTGGTTTAACTTACAAATTCCCATGATATTCCTTTCGGCTAAATAATCACCAAGTGTTTCTGTACATCTCCAATTTGAAGTACTGCAAAACATGCAACACAATAAACAAAACCAATTTACTGAAAAAAGTGAGCAGAGCTAATCAGAAAAGTTAGCAAAAGGAAGCATACCTGATGCTTAAACTCCTGATCACTAGACCACCAAGGAAGCATTGCTTTGATTCTTCATCATCTGAAAGGGAACCCATCAATATGAGAATTCACATATCCAAGTCAACAAAATTTTTAAGACAGAGGAAAAACCAACCTACCAAAATTCACACCAGTATTTCCAATATGCGGGTTTGTCATCAGGACAAATTGACCAGCATAACTAGGGTCTGTAAGAATTTCCTGATACCTGCATATAAATGTGGAATGCCCATATATCAGACGCCATGTATGTTCTTAGCAACTCTAGAAACATTCAACCCAACCAAAGCCGTGGTAACTACTTCCATTCATGCAAGCACTTGATCTTCTTTACCCAAAGTGTGATTATCTTCAAGCCCTTGGGGTTAGCCCAAGTGGTGGGTGGATAATGAGTTAGGATTTGGACAGGGCAAGGGTTTTATTCCCTCCAATGTAACAAAATGACAATATTTATCATCTTCACTTTCAGATGGAAGAAAGACAGGAGATGTATAATATTTCAATAAGTTGGTCAGCTTGTACTCAGACGACTCAATAATTACTCAAACATTTAGTGACTGACTTATGTAGTAATTTGACTAATAGACAGTATCCATGCAAGTTAACATATTCACACATTTTGAGGTGGAGAAACCATGGCTTGTAGGAAAGAACATTTCACAACTATGTAATGTGCAGGAAGGTACTTGGCACTTAGTTTGACTCATTTGAACAACAATTGCTAGCCAATGGTCTATGGGCCTAACAACACCCTCCTTTCCCTTAACAACAAGTGTGGTGGGTGTGTTTCAGGATTGAGTGCCTGGTATGTGCATGTAGTAGGAAGAAATTAAAAGGCAATGCCATCCAGTTAAGAAGACATGGAGCCTATATATCTCTTCTACCAATACGGGGAAATCATGCATGTTTGTTGGCCCATAGAATAGTTGGGAGTCAACTATTACTGTTGGTTGAAAAAATTTATTAAAAAAAATTCAAAATATATCTACATGTATAAAGGAAAACATAAGCTGCTCTATCAACACCAGCTCCTCAATAATCACTCAGATTCCGTCTATGTTGCACCTAGGAAGGAATAAATCAACTAGTCTGAGAAATCAAAACATGCCACAACATGTAAAATCAACCTCTCCATATTCCTATACCCTTGGGCACACAAATATCTATTATTTATTTATATATACTCAGAAATCCCACCAACCCACTTTGCTCATTTGAACTCAAAACTGGGGCCTCATGCGGAACCCAACAATCATTGGGAGGCAGGAAACTCTAGCAAATACCTAGGCTATCTTGATGAATCAAACCCCAGACCACGTGGGGGAAAACCACAGGCCTGAGCACTCGATTATAAAATTATGAACATCGGCACCATGGTAATGACTCAAATTCCGTCTTTTTTTGGTCTTTAGCAATGAATCAACTAAATCAGGAAAAGGAAATGATACCATAGTAGGGAAGTAATTGCTGGAATAACTTAACATTGCAATAGCTTTCAAAAAGACTAGGAAATACTCGTGCAAGTAAATATACTGCTCAAGTCAATATAGGAGGGTCCATGGTGAAAGGTTGAGAAACCCCTTGTATTATAGCAGCTAAATCCCACAAGAAAGAAAGTGACAAGATAGTTGACATGTTAAGATAAATTCCTGGAAATGCACCATTAAGTCATCTTACCCGGTCAAGGATGTGTTGAATACAACTTCACCAACTTGGGTTCCTGAAGCACCAAATGACTTTGCTCTCCAGATTGAACCATCTTCAAGCACAAGTCTAGCATCTGAAGTCTTCCAAGGTCTCTCTGACAAACCTAAATCATAAAAAATAATATGAAGTGTAGATATCAAAGTATAAGGGTCTAGCATGCTAAGATTTTCTTGTGGAACAACGATGAAAAATACAAATGGGAAGGGAGAAAGTTCGGTATTAAAGATTAAAAAAACCATTGCAATATTAACCCCGTATTAGTAAGGAACTAACAACATCTAACATTATAAACTCTTGAAACTTCTACATAGAATGTAAAAAATCCTAATGTGCAACACATATGATGCCGAAATTTGCAGTTCAACTGATTGTTTATTCATCCAAAACATGTTTTCTGAACATAAGAACAAGAATTACATAGCTGAATTGTGGATTGTTTAACCAAACAAAACCATCATTTTGTATATTTATTTTCAATTAAAATTACCATGGCACCCAATCTACTTGCCCTTCAATACAATTACTGTGAAATTAACTGTCAGTGCATTAAATATAATCTTTAAAAAATTAAAAAAAATTCAGATAAAGAACATTTCAACCCTGAGGCACACTAATGGGCTGGAATAGTTGGCATAACCAAGAACAACAATTGAAATGAGGGAAATGAAAGAGTACTCGCAGTACCTGGGACCACGTTTGCGGTGGCGGAGGAGCATCTGAGAGTGCAAACCCTAAGCTTTGTAGGGTTTGGAGACTTTGGAAGAATGAAAGTCGACGGGTTTCTTAGAGCTAAGTTGAAAGCAGCTGTGGCCATTCTCTTCTTCTTCTTCTCTCTCTGTGCCTGTGATGGTGGTGGTGTTTCAGAGAGTTCAGGACTGAAGTATCAGAGAGATTCGACCAAAGAGAAAAAAGAAGTTTCTTCTGACAGCCAAAAGATTAAAAAACCCTCTATTCGGTTTTATAATTTTGGGGTTGTTTTTTCCTTCTGGTGAAATTGGCTAAAATAGCTCTTTTTTCACAAATTTTATTCTAAAATACCTCTTGCATTAAAGAGGTAGGAACGATAAGAACATTTTCACTCATTTATCATGACAAAAGGTAAGGGGAGGTAAGTGTTGTTACTATTCATATGAATAGTACTTGTCCTATCAATTTTTTTGTTGGTTTTTCACTCATTGCCATGGCAACCCAGAGGTATTCATGAGATATCATAGAATTTGTATAGAGTTTTGGTATGGAAAGTGAAGAATATTTAGGTATTTATAAAAATAAAAAATTCGAAATTGTTATTATTTTTTCAGAATTTATTTCTATTTTTCTAAATTTGTTTTCATTCTGGACGTCATAGACCTCAGCAATACTCGAGTTGTTCTTGCCTTCAGGCCAAGGATTGGTGGAGCCCACACCTTGCCTAGGCTATTTTGTATCGCTAGAAACAACTTGAAGGGCCTAGGTCCCTTCATGCTCGAGCTGGGTGGTGCGGTGGAATTGCTCTAAGGAGACACTGTCTGATACTCTAAGATAGGTGGTATTATAGTAAAAAGAGTGTTGATTTTCCCACTTCCCTTTTGTTTTTTTTAATACTTTTTACTAGCATTTCTACCCATTTGCCATGGTAAAAGGAAATGGTCTGTTACTATTTATGTGAATAGTGCGAGTCCTTGCAAAATGCTAGTTGGGTTTCCACCCATTACTATGGCAAATGGCAATTATTATTCACTTTAAATTTATTTTATTCTTTATACTTAACGATTAATTCGGATAAGGATTTCAGTTGTTACGTGTCCATATTTATTATAAAATTCACATTTCAGATTTCGAATAAGATTTTTAGTTGCTACAATTGACAGTAATCATCCATATCCTCTCTATCCTTTCATTTCTCATATTTACAAAACACATTCTACTTTCAATGTCTTACATGAGGAGGTTGTTGGAGAGGGCCGAGCGAGAAAATGAAGAAAGAATGCTTAAACATGTTGAAGAAGAAAAGGAGTGGCAAGTAGATGATGATCAAGTGCCATGGCAGTGGGTATGCTTGATCAATCAAGCCAACGCCACCATGGTTCACAACCCGACCGTGACCCGAACATGGACAAACGTAGGCACTCTTGAGGTAAGAATCTCTTGAAAGATTACTTTATCCCAAATTCGTTGTACTCTAATTTTGATTTTTATAGGGTGATATAGAATGCAACCCCATTTGTTCAATAAAAACATGCATAATGTTTGCAATTGCAACACATACTTCGTTTAGAAGTACGATGCTACTCAGGTTTTGGGTCTTCTTCTAGAGCAAAAACTTACGACTTCTTCTGAGATCTTTGGCGTTTGGTACATCTGCAGACCAGGTGGATGAGACTGCTAGGATGAGGAAATCTATTATCCTAGAGAGCTTGGTGAGATTATGTGATGCAATCGAAACTATCTACACTAGGGATTACCTTCGCAAACCTATGTCTAGGGACCTCCAAAGGCTTCTACAAAAAGTCGAGGCTCGAGGTTTCCCAAGCATGATTGGAAGCATCGACAGCATGCACTAGCAGTGGAAGAATTGTCCAACTGCCTGACATGGATATTATGAGAATAGGAAGGGCCAAAAAAGTATCATTCTGGAAGTTGTTGCATCATTCGATACCTAGGTTTGACATGCCTTTTTCGGAGTTGCGGGATCTCAAAAAAGACCTTAACATGCTCAGTCAATTCCCGGTGTTCAATGATGTGTTGAGAGGTCAATCCCCTCATATTACATATGAAATCAACAATACCATCTACTTAGGTGGCTACTACCTAGTAGACAAAATTTACTCGAGGTGGACAATATTCATCAAAATAATTTTTCATCCCCAATCGGAGAACGAAAAATACTTTACCGCCTATCAAGAGGGTTATAGGAAAGATGTGGAAAGATGTTTTGGTATCCTCCAAGCTCGGTGGGCAATCATTAGGGAGGTTACTTGTATGTTTGATGAAGAGATGCTTCGGAGCATTATGATGACATGCATCATCCTCCATAACATGATTGTGGATGATGAGTATGATTATGATGAACAAGAGATGTTCGAACCCGATCCGATGAACACGACATTGACAAGAATTTATGAACGGCCTGTGGGAAAAATGGACAACCACTGGAGCACTAACCGTTGATTAGGGACAGTCATTATGACAATCGTATGATTAACCGTTACACAATAATGCAATCTTCTTGTGTTCACGAAACACATCAAGTTGACTTGATGGAGCACTTATGGGCTCTGAGAGACAATCACGTTCAATAAAGTCAAGTTTAATGCTTAGTTTTGAATTATGCTTTGTTTGTGTTTTGTTTTGAATTATGTTTTGTTTGTGTTTTGTAATGAATTATGTTTTATTTTGATGTATGCAATGTTTTTAAATAAATAGCTATATTATTGAATGCTTTCTTTATTCAATAAAAGACAAGCAATATAACTAATTAAGAAATACAACTAATTCAATAAAAGAGCAATACAACTAATTAAGAAATAGCAACTCTATCAATACAATCTAATGGTTTTCATCATTTAACTAATTCGTGTTGCTAGGTCCAATGTCAAGGAAAAGCATTTTTCTCATATTTCTTATAACATCCCTTCGTTCTTGCTTCCAAAATGACTTTGTTTCATGGGACATATGGCTTATATCCTCGGCCATGGTTTCTCGATCTTTATTGTCCATGTCTTGTTTATATGCATACTCCCTTTCTCTTGCAAATGCTTCATCTCTTGCCTTGTCAGCCTCATCTCTTTTCATGTCTTTCTCAATTCTTAGTGTGTCATTGATAGCAATTTGCTCCAAAAATTTTGCACAATCATAGTTCAAAGTGCTCCCTCTCTTGCCCTTTGTTGCCTTTCTCCAAATAGGCCTTGGATCCTCTTGGATTGGTGAGTCTTGATTCATTGGCAAGTCCAATGGTGAATTCAATGCCAGTGACACTACTACAAAAATTGAAATAGATGATGGGAAACACCGTCATTTATTTATTTATTTATTTTTAAAACTGTCGTTAAATTGACTGCCATCTTTTTGAATGTCAAACTACAACGGTAATTAACCGTTGTCTATTGAATCTAAAGACGACGGTTTAAAAGAACCGTTGTCTGTTAGATGCAAAGAAGACAGTTTTTCTGAAAGAACCTCGTCTATTAGATGTAAAGACGACAGTTTTTTGGAAAGAACCGTTGTCTTTATATGTAGTGGACATCATTTCTTTTATTATATCCAAAGACGTCAGGTTTGTTTAAAAAACCGTCATCTATTAAATGACGGTTTATCTTCTATTAACTCTAAGACAACGGTTATTAACTATAAAACTGACGTAATTTTACATTTTAGTTTTTTTGTTGTTGTTTCCAATGGTATCAGAAATATATACTCAAATATGCTATTACCCACGCCATACATATATATACTCAAAAATTGTTTCTTTCATAAATAGAATATCAAGAGTACAATAGAACAAAATAAAATCTAAAAAATGAAAGTACTCTAGGGCTACTAGCTACAAGCTGCAAGCCTAATTACAATAAATACACCAAAATTCCTATACTTAATTATCCTTCAAGTCAAGTTATCCATATGTATACAGAGCTATACATTCATCATCACCAATTTTCCTTTGCATTCTTCAACTTTTACCACTAGGAGTAGCTTCGTTAGAATCACTTCTATGGCCTAGGAAACTGCTTAACAAGCCAAATTAATTTAGTAGTGAGATATACAATCCAAATAACATTACCAATAATGAAAGGATTATTAATATAGTGCTACCTAATATAATGACTTAACTTGAAATAATGAGAATCATAAATCAATAGAATAATGAAAACCTAGAGTAAAAGAGTACTATATTCTCTATTGGATGCTGATTAACTCCAAAAGTTGAGATATAAGTATACAGATTTGGAATATTTCAAGTATCATGTGACAGAAAATTCATACCATGGTTGTTGGAGGAATCCTGTATAACACCATGATAAGATCCTTTAAGAGCCAGGACCTGAAATAAACAACTCCTACGTCAATAGAATTGAAGAAAATCTTACCATAACTTCCAAAGTTACATCACTTTAGCAGATCGTTACAATAGACAAGGCAAGGACTTAGCCCAATTGGGGAAAAAGTAGCCACACAATCACAACTAAGAAAAAGCAGCTGCTTAGAAAAGTTAGCTTATCTAAAGCTTAGACCATAATTCTTACCCCATCCACCTCACATAAACTATTCTAGTACTAGCTAAACATACAAGTGAAACAAGGGAGATAATAACATTGAATTCATATTATAAGTCTAACAATTGAATCCATATGGTGCCAAATAAAAAACCAGATACTCATGCTCCAATGCTGAAGACACTAAGTACAAATGCCAAAGTAGTGTTTGCTTTCATTATCATTTGTCATCTCAACTATTTAGGAATATTTTCTGACAAAATTTCATTTACTCATACCAATTCAATTGATCCACAAAAACCAGAGGAGCTTAGGAATTTTTTAACCAACATAACTTTTTCTTTATTGGTTTCAAGGAGCAAAGATTTTATTAAATCAGAAATTACGCATTAAAAAATTACTTGTTGAATTCCATGTAATGATTCTTGTAGCTGTTGTACCATGGGGCAGTAAGACAATCAACCATGGTTTCAACTTGATGGGGGAAAGGCAAAAACAGGAGTTGATTTTACAAATGTAGCAAGTATCTAGTTATGTCATCACCTAATTACTTCACATACAATGATTTTAACAAATATGCAGATGCCAAATTAACAAATTAGACAGTCATAATGAGAGCCAAATGGTAAGTCAAATGTAAAACTTGAGAGATCTTGGAATGAGCAGAGGAGTGATCATTCAAGCTTGGGTGGACTTCATTGACTGTCTTAGAGAAATCAATTGACATTACAACTGAGAGTTCATGGATAGTGTTGACATGTGCGTTTGCAAACGTAAAACCTGCATCCAGAAATAAAAACAAGAAATTCAATTGCAAACACAAGAGAAATTCAAAACCCAAGTTAAATTTAAGATTATCACTGAGTTCTAAGCAGAGCCCCATTTAGTACCAATTATTTTACACAAATGGCTAGTCTTATCATAATCTTGTATTTTTTTTTTGGACACATGTTTAGCCTCCCAAAATCATGGTTAGGATTGCATAATCTTAAAACCAAGCCACTTTCCAAGCCCTGCAACTCAACAACAAAACACTAAAAGGTACAAAAAAAAAAAAAAAACACATATGAACTAGAATTTCTGAACAAAATAAAAGCAAAAAGGTTAAAAAATGCAACTACTGAACTGTATACAGCTTAAATCAAGTCAGATCTAACCACAAAAACATACATCAATAAGCACCGAAATTAAAGAACAAACAAATCGTAACCCTATATCTCAAACAAACAACCATCATAAACAAGAAAAAAATAAAAACTGAAATCAAATCAGAAGAATCCTAAGTTACCCTAAAAAAGTAGCTTCGTACCTTTTTGGTCTATGAGGAAGAAGATCTAATCTAAAGCTTGTAAAATGGAAGATGGGAATCCATTTGAGGGCTTAAAAATGGTCGCGACGAGGAAGGGTAATTTCCATGGACTGAACAATGCGATGGAGACGATGATTTCAGCGAACTCAGTGTCCTAAACGACGTGACGGAGATGTCGATCTTGGCTAGTTCGGTGGACGTCGAGAGGGAGATGTTCTTCATCGATGTGAGGGAGAGGGTTTTCTAAAAGGTTCATGAGAGAATTTGAGATAGTACAGTGTTTTGAGCGAGCAAGGGTTTTTTGAAAAGCTCTGCACTTGCGAACTTAAAGTGAATTTTCATTTAGCGCCTCCTAAAAACACAATGGTCCTAATAAGGTATCGTCGTAATTTTAAAAATCAACTCAATAAATCGATGTATTAGGTACCTTAAAACGACGGTTTTATAACATTCGTCGTTTTTAAAAATACTACAACAGTTTTTATATAAAGGGTTGTTTATTAGGTCATAGTTTAACAAAATTGTAGTAGTGTGAATTGTAGAACAGCGTCTCATTCAACACACCGTTTGGACCCGTGGGAATAATTTTGAATCTCAAACAATTCTTCACAACCTTCCAACATTGGTGATTGTTGAAAGATTTTTTGCCTTGGCCAATGACACCGAACCACATTTGTACTTGCATACTTTATAATAAAAAACAAATTAGAAATGCAAGAAAATTTCTAAAATATATGACATTAAATTTAATAAAACGAAAATTACAAAAAATGTACCCCGTTGCCAAGATTTTCGCCACTTCAAATGTTGTCCCTCACTTTTGCCAACGCATCTCTCCATTTCCCTAACTCTTTATTCGAAATTTTCCACCTACTAGCCAATGCCATTTCCATACGAGTCGAACTCAATCTTTCACAAAATTCAGCATGAGTTTTTCTCCACATATGAGAGAACTTCATCTCATTGCCCGTGATCGGGCAATGACCAACTTGGACCCAACATTCACACAACAAAACATCTTCCATGATTGTCCAAGACCCTCCGGCTTCTATGGAAGAGGCCATTTGTATTTTTACACAAATGAAATTTAGTAGTAGAAAATTTGATGTGGAAAGTGAATAATATTGGAAGGCAAAGAATTTGTTTGAAGATTTTTGGTGTGGAGAGTGAATAATATTGGTAGGTATTTTTAGAATAAATTTCAGAATTTTTAGGTATTTTTTCCAATTTTTTTCAATATTTTTTACACAAAATTTGGCAACTGTTGGATTGGAGTAGAAATAATGGATCAGACACCTAGGAAGCACCATGTGGCTTCTATCCGTTAGGGAAAGCAGGTGACAACAAGTGGCGTCACCACAAAAATTAGAATTTGTTTACTATTGGCGTGTGTGACATACAAGGGAGTGTAAGTGGACAAAAAAGTAGTGGGAACTTACAATTTCCAACATAAGGAGTGTAAATGGACAAAAGAAGAGTGGGAAAATCAGCTCCTAATGAAAATTGTGAAAAATGGCTATTTTAGCACAAACCCCTTTTTTCCAGAATAATAATAAACAAGCAAGTTCTAATTTCTTTTTAGGATTAACTACAATAAACCACCCAAACTATGGGGGAAATTTCAAATTCATACCCAATCTTTAAAAACCTGTTTGACCGGTACCTGAACTTATGGAAACCTTTCTTAACATACCCTCTGTTACTTAGTCTGTCACGAGCCTCATTAAGTGATGATGTGGCACTGTCTAACATTGGTATTTTGTCTGATACAATCCATTTTGAATGGTCACCATAAGCAGCTCAAAACCCAACTTGCCACGTCTGATTTACGCTCAAATGTAAAAGGAGTCAATGCATTCCCCAAGACAACGATGAAGCCCTTTTCCCCAAATTGAACCCAAATTTGAACAAAAAATAAAACTCTTTCATAGTGCAGAAAAAAGAACTTTTTTTTTTCCATTGCCAAAAGCCTTTGATTCTTGTGGATTAAAGAGGTTAAGGGAATAAAATCTTGAAAGTCTGAGTTGTTATTGGTGATGGCTTGGTGTAGCGGACCTCGACAAAAGGTGAGACCATGACAAAAGGTGAGACTAGAGTATGGTAAGTTTTGCACCCTACTTTTGTCATTGGGGGTTCTATTTATAAGTTCAGAATGATGGGGCCTTGTTTTGGGTTTTGTTTATCGGCGTGGTGCACTTGTGTTTTGTGCTTTTATGGTTTACCCTTTTAGGGTTTGCTTTGCTGGTTTGGGGGTTTTCCCATTTGTTTATGTTGTTTCCTTTTACGGGTTGTGATTGGGGTGTGTACTAAAAGGTGTGTTTTTGCCACTTTGTATAGTAAATCCAATGAGTTGTGTGGTCCCAATGAATACTATACTATATTTCCTATCTGATTACATGTGCGTTTTGGTATTTTTAGATGATCTTGATATGTTCACAGTCACCATGTATCATGGGGATAGATAGAGTGACAATTTTTATGTTGGTGGTGATATTGCCTTTTTTGATTACGTTGGTAAGGACAAATTTTCTGTGGTTGAAATAGGTTCTATGGTTAAGGAATTGGGTTATCTAGAGGGAATTATACTATACCATTATAAGTTACATGGGTCTTCGGACTCTCTCACCTTGCTTCAGTATGATGAAGATGTCGTATATATGTGTGCATTAGTTCCTAAATTTAGAGAGTTTGAGATATATCTAGAGCATGTAAACTGTGACGTTGAAGAGTTCTTCCCAATCCAAAGGTGGATACAATTATGAAGTCTAAAATGGAAATTGGGGAAATAAATGAGGACAATCCCCTAGCAATTATACCAAGTGGAGTTGAATTTGGGTTTAAGACTGAGTGGTGACTGGAGTTGAAACTGGCTTTGAGGCTGGAAATGCGAAGATGAGGAGGCATTGGTAAGGGAGAGGAGAACAATTAGGATAGGAAAGGCAGTTGTAATAGAAGCATCTAATTCTTCTAATTCATATGATGGTTGACGACTCAGAATTGGTTGATACTGGCTGTGTAATGCATGAGAATGATGATATTAACCTAAATACCTTACTAGGAGATGATTGGCTTGGAGATTTTTGATGCACAAAGAAACAAGGGCAGACTACATGTGAGGCCCAAACCGAAGATGCAAATGAGACTCAAGAACCTGCAAATAAGCATGAGGAACCTGCAAATGGGCTTAAGCAAGGTGCAAGTGGGCCTGAGAAAGGTGCAAATAGGCATGAGCTAGGTGCAAGTGGGCATGACCAAGTTGCAAGTGGGCATGAACAAGGTGTAAATATGTCTCAATCTAGGAATGGCTTGGAGGGGTCTTTTGGCAATGAATTTAAGCCACTAGAAGATATTGAGGATGGTGACCATATTAATGCTGAGCTCAGGGCTGTGTCAGATGGGGAGGAAGATAGTGAGTCAAAGAGGTTCACAGAATACAATTCAGAGACAAACAAGCATGATCTACAATTTGAGTTAGGATTAATGTATTCTGATTGTCATGTGTTTAGAAAGGCAATCAAAGCATACTACTTGAAGCATGGGAAAGATGTCACCTATAAGAGGAATGAGAGATACAAACTGAAGATTCCATGTAAGACAAAGCCATGTCCATGGCAGATTTATGTATTTGCTAAGAGTTCTATGGATAGGACCTTGGTTGTGAACATTTACAATCCCAACCATATTTGTACCAAAGTTTGGGAGAATAAACAAGCCACCACCAAATGGATAACTGAAAAATTCATCACCCTCAAATTTCATCAAAGTCACTTGTGGATGCTGCTTATAAGGAATGGGTGGTTGGTGTATCACACATAAAGTGTTATAGAGCCAAAAGGGATGCTCTTGAGTTGATACAGGGGACTATGGATTCACAATATAGCAGGCTCTGGGATTATTACGAAGAAGTGAAGAGAGCTAATCCAGAAACTACTATGAAAATTAAGTGTGATTTCAATGGCAAGGATTAAGTGTTTCAGAGACTCTATGTCTATTTAGGAGAGTGTAAAAAGGGATTCAAGGAATGTTGTAGGCCTTTAATAAGGTTAGATGGTTGTCACTTAAAGGAGTCTATGGGGGACAACTTTTGATAGCCATTGGAATAGATGCAAACAATGAGACTTGGGTCATTGCTTATGCAGTGGTGGAGATGGAGACAAGGGACTCTTAGACTTGGTTCCTTGAACTACTAGCAGCTGATGTTGGAATTGTTAACTCACATGGGTGGGCTTTTATTTCTGAAAGGCAAAAAGGATTGCTTGGAGCATTTGAAGATGTAGTACCTAATGCTGGGCATCATTTTTGTACTAAGAATCTATTTAGCAACTACATCAAACTATACAAGGGCAAGGCACTTAAGGACAGCTATTGGGGTTGTGCAAGAGCCATTACAATTTAGCAATATCAAAAGGTAATGGATCATCCAAAGACTCTTGATGTTGGGGCCTAGGAGTGGCTAGTGTCTAAGCCTCCACAATAGTGGTCTAAATCCCAGTTCAACTCAGGAGTTAAATGTGACATGCTCATCAACAACTTGTGCGAGTCATTCAACAACACAATTAAGGTTGCAAGAGATAAGCTAATCATCACTTTAGTGAGATGATAAGAATTCTATTGATGAGTAGAATCGTATCCAAAAGGAGCAAGATGATGAGTTGTTCTTATGAAATATGCCCTAACATTTTAAAGCTATTGCAAGATAAAAAAGTTTATATCTGGGCAATGCACTGTGATGTGGTCAGGAGGCTCTAAATTTCAAGTGGATGGTGGCAAAGGGGATCAATATGTGGTGGACTTAGACAAACACACATGTTCTTGTAGGGAGTGGGACTTGTCTGGTATATCATGTCCCCATGGTATTGTTGTAGTACAGTACAAAGGTGCTAAACCAATTGAGGAGTATGTCAATTTATGCTATAGCGCATCAACCTACCTTGGAGCCTATGATAACCTTATACAACCAATCAATGGTCCAAATCTATGGGGTAGGTATGAGCATGAAGCTATTAAGCCATCTTCATATAGTGGACAACCAGGAAGACCAAGGAAACTAAGAAGAAAGGAGCCTGAGGAGAAAACTGCCAAATGTGGGAAGAAATAGCTTGGAAAACATAGCATTGCTATGAGGTGCAGCTACTGTGGAGAAGAAGATAACAACACCAAGATTCATCATAGGCATCTGCCTCCAAATCAAAAGAAGAAAACTGAAGAAGCATCTGTCTCCAAGGGGAAAAGAAAAGGGAAAAAAAAAAGCTGCAAAGGGTAAGAAGACAAATGAAGAAGCAACTCTTGTAAGTCTCTAAACCTTAGTCTCTTCATTTATAAGCTATGCATGTATGGTTACTGTGACTTATAAAATTGCCTTGATGTTTATAGACAAAAAACCCACCAACTGAACCAATTGCAATGAGGATAAGAAGGTCCATATCCACCAATTCAATAAAGGCACCCACCCAGGTTAGTAACAATCAATGTGGGATTCATTTAACTGCACATGTGGTGGTTCTAAGTATCAACTTGCATGAAATGCACATTTGTGTTATGTAGGCCAGCCAAGTAACAAGTAACTATGGAGAAAGACCAAGTCAACCCATAACTAGAAGCAGAAAGATAAAACAATTATGCAAAAACATGTGAAGGCAGAAGATATTTGGATCACAGTTTTAGTTTTTGTTTGGTTATGTTTTGCATTTTGAGATGGGAAGAATTATGGTCAACTCTAAAATGGTATATTTTTAAATGGGAATTGATTATTTTGAGATGGGAACTTGTGTTAATTGTGACTTGGGTTTGAGATTGGAACTTAATTTGAGAATTGAGATTGGTGCTTATGTATTTTGAGAATTGAGATTGGAACAATGTATTTTGAGTGTATTGCAGATTGGTGCTTATGTATTTTGAGAATTGAGATTGGAACAATGTATTTTGAGTGTATTGCAGATTACAACTTATGTATTTTGAGACTTGAAACTTGAGATTGGAACTTGTGCATTTTGACAATGTTAATGCATAAATTACATTTTATTATAGCTAGGGCATAAATTACATTTCATTACAATGTTATCATACAAACTAGAGGTGTCAAATAGGACGAGCCAGCCTAGCACGGCACGATCCCAGCCCGTTTAAATAGGGCACGACAGGGCAAGAGCACTAATATTAGTGGGCCGTGCTCGAGACATGACAAAGCTTGGGCCTGGCCGGGATCCAAAAATTAGGTATAATGGACTAGGGCGGCCCTTAGCCGGACATGGACGCCAACCCTAGCCCAACATGGACCGGGCTTGGCAGCCTGTTTAAGCATAGCTCGAACCCGGCCCGCTTAGCCTTTTTTTGGTTGAAACAAAAGTAAAAACCCACTTAACAATGAAAGCGGACTTGGAGAGTTGGACTCAAAGCATTGAAGCGTGAAGAGCCGTGTGTGAAGAAGCGATGAAAACAAAGCCTCGTCTCCTCCTTTTCCGCTCGATTTTTGCATCGATACCCTTGGATTTGGTTGGAGGAAAAAGCCGTTGGCTTCTTCTTCCAACATATCATAAATCTTTAGGAAATGCCCCCAATTATAAAAACCCTCTCTTTCTACATACTTGGATTTTCAAGGTAAGAGCTTTAACCCTATAGTTTCTATGTTTGGTTACTCAAACTTTGTGAGAAACATTGATTGTAGGGTCTGAGCTTGCTCAAACACTAATACAGTGGAGAAATCATTGCTTGCTCAAATTTTGTTTCCATGGAAAATTTAAATATTCTTCAAGATTTAGCGGGAAATTAGCAAATTGAAACTTTTGGCTTATATAAAGATAGTTTTTGTTTGCTACTTTAATTAGTTCTTGAGCCTAATGGTAGAACATACACTGTTTTTGTTTTGATTTTTAATTATTTATCAAAGACAACAGTCTAAATTTTTTGGTTTTTTGACGTGGATCACTACAAGGAAAAACCCTAGTTTGGTCGCCTAATGTATGGTTTTAGTCGCTGATAAATATTGCCAACGAAACTTTCGTCGCAATCTAGCCTTCATACAAGGGTCGTCGTAGATATTGGAAACAATGACAAAAAACTATTTTGGTTGTTGATTCTCATAAGCAACCAATAGTTCTCGTCGCCCATTTCTCATAATTTCGTCATCGATCCCTTGCCTCTTTGGCGCGCAAAATTGATAAATGGAGTGAAAGTCCAAGGGATTGGCGACCAAATAAATATTGGTCGCAGTTTACCATTGGCGTCCTACAATTTGGGTCTCCAAAAAGTGTAAAAGTTTGGTCGTTGAAGTTATGTTTATTGGCAACCAAATAAAAACTTGGTCTTGGTTTATATTTAATGTCAATATTTTTGGTTGCTTATAATAAAAGCTTTGGTCGGGATAATCTATCTACATCCAAGTTTTTGTCTCAAATATTGAATTATTTTGTCGCCAAGTACTTTGATTTTGAGGTTTTTTAAATTGTTTAAAAAACTAAAAATATATATTTTATTGAATATTAATAATATGTTTTATTTTATTTTCTTTTTTATTATTAATTTAATATAGTTTTTATAAAACTTTTATTAAATGTCCCAAAAAAAATTAGGGAGTTTCACTAAAACACCCAAAATGGAGGTTGAAATTATAAAAAAACCCAAGACCCAAAACACTTTATAAACACACCCAAAACCCATCATTACACACACTCAAAACCCATTTATAAACACACCCAAAAAGTTGACTTTGGGGTTGATTTTGGGTGTATTTCTATGTTTAAATAGTGCTTGGGTTTTTTTATAAATACATGTCTAGGATTGGGTTTATTTATAAATTTGTAATAAAATTACCACATATAAGACTACCCCAACTAAAAATTCTACAAAGTACATAATATATATCACCACAAAAATATATCATATTCCATGCAACATTTTCTTTTTAAAAGCAAAAGGGATTCATAAGCAAAATATAGTGACATGTACCTCCACTTTCCTTCAAAAACATACAAAAGTACTTCTTCATCTCTTTAAGTCTTAGGAACAATTGCCACAAGCAACATAAACATATGCATCCGTTCATACCAAAGCCTACGTAAAATTTTAGGTAAGTGTATATACTACTTAATATATGGATGAGCAATGTGTGTGATCACAATCATACTTACTAGGCAGTAAGTATGGTGAATCTGATCAAAGTTACAAATCATATTCTTGATCACACATATCTTTGATTTGAAACAAAAAATTACCCCAACAATCTCTCTTGTAATTTCAAAGCTTATTAACATAGATATTTTCCCCTTTACTCTTCTTCTATGTCGCTTATGTTCACGATACTTTGAGGTTAGCCAATACCATTTTCTTCTGGATTTTCACCTTGTGTCAGCATGGTCCAATTTTTAAATGATTTTTGGCATGTAACATGGAGCGTTGGTTGTGGTTCTATATTTAAATTGTTTTCGCACGATGAAAATATTTTTGGTTGTTATTAGTGGATTTAGCTTTATGCTCATACACTCTAAATGTGAAGGGGGAAATACAATGTAACAGACTAAAGAAATAACATAATTTTGGAGATGTGAAGCCCGAAGGCTACACAGAGCTCCTACACAAACTTACTTGAAACAAACTTTAATAAGATTGATACTCTTGATACTCACTTGATACACACACTTGATACACCCTTGACACACACATTACATACAGTGGATACGCCGCCTATCAACATTAAACATAACCATAACCACTATACCCACTAAACCTCACTTTTACTTCAACTCATAAACTAGACATAATAGCTAAACCCTTTATATTCTAACTCTTTATTTTCTTAACTCCTGACCTTTGAAATTACCCCAACAATCTCTCCCATAATTTCAAAGCTTATTAACATAGATATTTTCCCCCTTACTCTTCTTCCATGTCGCTTATGTTCACAACAATTTGAGGCTGGCCAATACCATTTTCTTCTGGATTTTCATCTTGTGTTAGCATTCCAATTTCTAGCTCTAAATCCATCACTTGATCTTGTAGTGTCTCAATATCTTCCTGCAGCTTTCCACATTCAATCTTGAAATTCATCAACGCATTAAAGTTGACATCGAGCACTTTAATGATGTCTTATTCAATCCAATAATTTAGACAAAAATATGCCGCTAAGTGTTCATCCTCCTTCTTTGTGTTTTTCCATTTACTTGAAAAATTTGGATGTGGGCCTCCATTGACACATGAATTGCATTGCATAAGCCGGTCCCTTGGTTGCAAAATTAAAATGTGGTTCGACATTAAGGTTGCGTGCAGCTTCAATCAAAATAGGCTTGAATGACACAACGACTGATATACTCATCTTTTTCTCTTTCTGGCTGCAAGAGAGAACGTAATTAATAACCAAACACTTTCCTTCATGAATCAAAAACACTCAATTTTTTTCCTTTTTTTTTTCTTATGGGTGCACATTTGCCCCAATCTTCAAAAGAAAGATTGTTCCTTTTTTCTCTTCGGCATCCTTGTGCCTTTCTCTCTTCCTTCAGCATCCATGTGCCTTTTTCTCTTCCTTTAGCATCCTCGTGCCTTTCTCTCTTTCTTCAGCATCCATGTGCCTTTTTCATTGGCATTAATATGCCTCTCACTTACAGCCAACACACAAAAAAACATTTTTTTCTTACACATCTCAAGCCCACGATAAAACCTTTTAATAACAACAAAAAAAAAAACAGGTTCATCATGCCAACACAATTTAAATATATAACCACAACCAACCCTTCATGCTACATGCCAAAAATTATTCAAAAATTGGACCATGCTCCAAACGCCACATATGTGATACAAATCCTCATGACCGAATCAGCTTTGATACAACTTATTGGTGGATTTAGCTTTATGCTCATACACTCTAAATGTGAAGGGGGAAATACAATGTAACAGACAAAAGAAATAACATAATTTTGGAGATGTGAAGTCCGATGTTTACACAGAGCTCCTACACAAACTTACTTGAAACAAACTTCAATAAGATTGATACTCTTGATACTCACATGATACACACACTTGATACACCGTTGACACACACATTACATACGGTGGATACGCCGCCTATTTATAGGCCATAATATTAACTCAACATTAAACATAACCATAACCACTATACCCACTCAACCTCGCTTTTACTTCAACTCATAAACTAGACATAATAGCTAAACCCTTTATTTTCTTAACTCCTGACCTTTGAAATTACCCAAACACAAAACAACCAAAAGGTTTAAAACCTACCTAATGACCATGACCAATATCTTCAAGACTAGTATACACACCATCATTACTACCTTGTAAGTTATCACCGTGATCAGTTGTAGAATCATTAGAATATGAATAAGAAGAATCAGGTCGGAGCCGAGGTCCCTTACCATTGCACTTACTATTGTGTTTACGCTTCTTCCTAGATCTATCATTAATCCTAGCTTGTAGTTGCTTAACGATGTCACAAAGTTTCTCCATAGTTTCTGAGAGCTTATTGTATATCTCATCTTCAATCACATAGTTTTTGCCATATCTACTTGTAGAGCGAGAACTAGTCTCCACTTGAAGATTCGAGCCCAATCTGTGTATCCTCTTACCCGATCCAATCCCAAATTCTTTAGTCATTATTGATGCTCTTTTTGAAAGGGTCAACTTAGATAGGGGAGTATTAGATCTTCAGTAGGAGAGAAGGTGAGGACCTTCGAAATTTGGAGAACCTGCAGAAGACAATGAGGAAGAAGCAATCGTCAAGCTTTGGATACCGATGTGGTGCCTGTAGAAGGCTCTCCGATGCTTAAGTCAGCTACGTGTGGTAATTTTGGCAGAGTAACAGTAAAGGTGAGAAAATAGTTTCCTTTTTTACTTGGGCACTGTTCCCTATATATAGGGAAGTGAAAATGGGAGTTTTGTACAAAGTTTCGATGTGGGACTTTGTGCAAGCCGATGTGGAGGTGACACTTGTCCTTGGAAATTAGGTTTAGCAGTCGAGAGCTTGTAGGTGGATGCGACTTCAGAAGAGTATCTTCTTTCGGCATGTTAGAAGGTGTTGACGTCACTCTTCTTCTAAGGTTTTATCTATGTGTACCTTTGGGGTACTTCAGCAAGGGAGAAAGCATGTCAGCCTTAGTGCCCGTTGTTTTAGTATTGGATATGCTCGGTTGATTATGGTGTAAATATCCCCTAAGTTTGAGGCCAAGAAGAAGCTTCTAAGTTGGGAACTTGTGAGATTTTTGTATAATCATGACCGAGCATTCTTGATCCAGTAAGGGCCGTAGGGCATTCCTAGTCCCCAAGTTGACAAGCTAGAAGGTGCACCAATCTATAAAGGTATGGCTCAAGTGCCAGAGATTGCTACCACCTTGAGCTTTCTAAGTGATGGGCCTTGGCATGAAGCCGGGAAGGGCCTATGCCATGACCTTAGTGCATCAAGAGGAAATTTTGAGGCCTTTAGACCCTGGGCACGATCCTTGTCATTCGGCAAGAAGTTAAGGTAGGTTTGGGCTTAGGCACGAGGTGTGGCCACCAAAAGGTTTTTTGCATGCCCTTTGGGCTTTGGCGATCCTACCGTTCGACAAGGAATGATGGTGGCACTTGGGCAGCCGGCTCAAGCTCCAGGAAAGGCGTGGTGGGCTTGGGGTTTGTCTCAAGCTTGATGAGGAAATTTTGTGAGCCCTTAGGGCTTCGACAACCTTGGCTCGACTTTTAGCGTGTGGCGTGGGCCTAATGAGGTTTTAGCAAGTATTTGGTGGGCCCGTAAAGCTTGACAAAGCTAGGGCATGGGCTTCAAAGGGCGTCTGTGAGGATTTTGGAAGAAGAAGTGAGTCCTCCTTGCCTTGTTCGTGCATTGTTGGTAACCAAGTCTCCAGCGTTCATCTCCGATCGTTCGGCAAGGGTGGTTGGGAGGATTGTTTGTGAAGCCTTGGCCACATCGTTCGGCGGTTTTACGAAACACACCCGATTTGGTACAACAGGTTTTCTTTTAGAGCCAGTTCAGCAACACGGGGTGATCGGAAAGGATTTGCTTTGTTTTCAAATGCCTTGATTTAGCGAGAGGCTCTGCGAATGACAAAACTAATTTGGGAAGAAAATCTTGAAGCCTTATTGCCCACCTTTAGCGATTTGAAAGGAGAAGTGCAGTTTGTTGCTGAAAAATTCCCTAGGCAAGGTGTGTAGTTTGTACCTTGGCAAGGTGTTATTGAGAAATTGGAGGGCCCCGTGGCACGAAGGGAGGCTGCCGGTGGGGGTGATCTGTAGGTACTATTCATGAGCCCTTTCTTTTTGCATGGACCTTGCCATTCGGCAAGGCTTGTTCAACCACCCCTTTTTTTTTCTTTTTTTTCTTTTTTTTTTTTAAATTTGAATTTTGGAGCAGGTGTAAGAAATTCAAGAGGGAAGGTGAAATGGTGCTAGCATTTTGCATAACTCGAGGTGTCGGTATCTTTGAGTCCTTATAAATAGAACCTTTGGGTGAAGAAGGTAAAACACTTGAGATTTTTGAGAGAAAAATTTGGGAAAAGTGAGGAGGAGAAAATGAGATTTCTGGCGTGATCCTTTGTGGTGAATACATGGTCAAAGTGATTTCTGGCAGTCGTTCTGTGGTGGTGCAAACAAGGTTAGAGCTCGTTTCTCTTGGATTTTTGGATTGAAATGTCTTGTTTGGTGTGAATATGTTGAACATTGGGATGAACATATTGAATATGGATATGAACTTGTTAATATCGTTCATAGAGCAAAGAGCATGTAGGTGTGCCATCCTTTTTCGCGTTTTTGTGTTTCGATCCTTCTTGCATGTGGATTAGTTCCTTTTTCTTGTTTCTGCATATTGTAGATGTCTAAGAGCTCGGGTAGAGAAAGTCAGGACCCCTTGCCTTTGGTGGGGAAGATACTGAAAGTGATGAGCCAAGCTTGTATGTATGTTATGAAGGTGAGAGTTCTCAGTCAGAGTATGTGGTAGAAGGTGTGATAGAGAGTAGGATGGTAGGGCTCGAGGGTGAGAGGGGGAGCCTTCAGTGGATTCTCAGGAGGCTGAATATAGGGATATACAAAGGAATTATAGTGTGTTAGAGGTTGTGGTTGATCGGGTTCTGGCCATGCCTCAGACACCAGAGGTGGGCTCGAGCAATCAGGTAGGACCATCAGTGCGTAGTGCATGGAGATAGTCGTGGCTTACCTTGAAGGGCTTGGAACTACAGGTTGGTGTCCTATTGTCGAGGAAGAATACATTGTGGAGGAAAATTGGCAGAGATTCTATCAGATTATAGTGTCCCACCTTCGGTGGGTTTGAGAACTACCAGCTGCAGCGGATGTGGTGAGATATCCTTTAGAGGATGTGTGCTCATTTTACGGATATGTATAACCATGGCTTGGACTACAACTTCATCAGTAGGTCTGAGATGATGTTGGCCAAACTAGAGTATGTCTGAGACAATATAATCCCAACTTCAGGATTTTACTACATGGGGTATATATTGCTTGGTGGTTGGCAGGATTGAGAGAGCCAATGTTTGAGCAATTCATGTATCTTTATTCAGTTTCTAGGCAGTAGGGCAATTTTGGCTGGGTGCAAGCCAATTCAGCGAAAGAGAGGTTACTTCATTAGTCACTTGCCTTCTTCTCGAAAATCTTGGAGGCGGTGGTGTCGGCCTATAGTGGTGGGGTGTCAGTCGAGGAAGATCGTTGCTAAACACGTTCTAGCTATTTCAGTCCTATAGGTCTTGGGTCCCTCCTTCAAGGCGGTGTTGTTTTGTTGTGTTTTAGCTGTTTTCACTCTTAGTTCTCCATTGTTGTTTGCTATTAAGTACAAGGTTTTAGTGGTATCTAAACTTTATTACAGGATTCGATGAAGTGGAGCCTATCTCAGGAGAAGGAAGGCAGAGATTGGGAAGGTGAGATCATTGCTATCGGTGGTCGGAAGTACCAAAACTTAATCACACGAAGAATCTTACAGTCGGGACTCTTGCAAGGGAGTAAGTGTTTGAGATATTGTGATTTTTTGTCTTCTTCTACTTCATCTTCTTTGCTTTTTATGATTGTGACTAACTCGGTTTTGATGTGAAGTGGCAGGTGTTGTAAAAAAGGGGCAGTGAAGAGTAGTCGTGCACATTAATGAAGCAAATAAGTAGAGGTGGCTGAAGGAGAAGAGAGAAAAGGACAAGGCGTCTCAGGCGAAAAGAGTCAAGAAGGAAAGCGTGCGGGGAGGCTACAGAGAAGCATCCTCAAGATGATGATGAGGCTTATCTCCTAAGCCTTTTGGGAAGAGAAGGCTTTGGAGGCTCATCATAGTGTGATAGGGACAGGCCAGGGGCTTGACCCTTTCATTTTAGCGCAAAGCTTCCCTTTGGTATGGAGAGGTCTTTCTTTGAGGGCGGAGGCGGTTGACTCCGGCGACTCGTCGTGAAGAAAGGTGAAACTGGCCATGCACGATAGGAGGTGCCCTTAGTCAACGTCTTCCTTGAAGGCGTTAAGTGATTTCCAGAGGCCTTGGCGAGGATCACGAACCTTCTTCTTTACTGCAGCGTGGAAGATGATCCTCACCGTCTGCCTATATAAGTTATGTCTTTGTAAAAATTTCTTATTTGTTATGTTGGTTTTTCTTGGTGACAAAGCTTTGTTTTGTAGGCCTTTGGCGAGATGTACATCAATCTAGCTAAAGTGATAAGGAGAATCGAAAAGGATGAAGAGGCGCGAGGAGATGGACAAGGGTAAGATAGTGGGCGCAAGAGGCTATCAGGAAAGGAATGCCTTGATTTTGCGAGCGGCCCTTGCAAAGATGGATGATTTGAAGGAGAGGTTTGCATCTTACGTGCGGTGGCTAAAGTGAGCAGAAGAAGAGAGATAAGCTTCTACAGAGCAGGCGGTCGAGTCATCTTGAACTTGAGGAGTTGAGCAGTTTATATTCAGGATCGATTGGTGGATGACGGATTCACTGGGAGGAGACAACTGTGGAGTTCAGCCCTTAAACGGATGAACATTGATGGTGTGCCTCCTTGGTTAGTCATGTTGCGATTCTCTATTGCCTTGCGATTGAGAGGCCGTCACTCGCCCATGAGCTTTCTTTGTGGATGCCTTTGCACTGCCAGGGCTTGAGGCTTTCTGCACTTATTTTTCTATTTTAGACGATGATGTGTTATTTTGTTTTGTATAAACATTTTGCCTTTGCCATAGAACAAAGAAGTTGCCTTTATTTTCTATGATATTAGACATATTTTCTTTGGTTGGCAAAAATGATAACATGTGATGATAGAGATAAGCCGAAGTCAGGCATATCTTAAATAGATGTCGAAAGGCAAAAGGTACATAGACACGAGACCAAAATAAGTGCGAGCATGAGAAGCAAATCTTACTTGGACACTAAGTAAAAAGCGTCCCGTGATCACTTATGGTAGTACTTCAGGTGATCAGCGTTCCATGGAAGAGGTAGAGTCTTGCCATTGGGATCACGGGTGATAGTGCTTGGTGGCGGGACCTTGGTGACCTCACGAGGGCCTTCCATGAGTCCCAAGGTACCTTGGTAGGATTTTGGTGACATGTTGTTCATAAGAGCATTGTGCATGCTTGCCTGATCGCAGTTCTTGATTAGGTAAGGTTCAGGCCAGTGTCGTAGTTGGCTTTAGCGTCATAGGTGGAGGTTGGTATGTGGGCTGGGCAATCTCTACCGGGGCCACGACTATAGGTACCAAAGGAAAGAGAGAAATCGTCTCCCCTATGAAGATGCGGAAGGTGAGTGCGGTAGGACGAGAACTCACAGGGGTAATTACAGCGACACCCTTTGGCTTTGTCAAGTTTGGTCTTCAGGGTTTTCTTGATGATTTTGTTCACAGCTTCAACTTGGCCATTGGATTGAGAGTGGGCTGGGGAGGTGAAACAAAGACGTATCTTGAGGTTGGAGCAAAATTGTCTAACTTTGGCATTGTCAGTCAAACGTAAAAAAGGAAAAAAATAAGTTGAACATGTAGCTTACTAAAAGTATAGGAAAATTTATCATTTAAAATAGGAAAATTTATCATTTACCTTATTCTCAATTTATCGTTGATCCATCGTCGTTATCCACATGCATATGCATGTTGTTCCAATTGTCGATAAGTGTAACATGTTGACCCTCCTACATTTTCCCAAGAAAAAAAAAACCAAATGAGTTTAAGAAATAAAAAGGGTCTAATATGATCAAGACAACAAGAAATCACAAGGGGTCATTTTATTAATATATTTTGCTTCCACAGCGATACCACTTCACCTAATTTCGGTCAAACCCATTGATATTCTTACTTCACCTTACATGCTATTCAGATTATTCAACAAATATCACATTCACCTTTACTTTAATGCTTTTCCTTTTCCAATAACTAACAAAGGAGGACTACATGAACTTAGTAGGAATAACATTAAATGTAAAGAATTTACTAATTACCTTCTCAGCTGCTTCCTTATGTTTCAGGAAAGGGCGTGAACCTCCTGTGTGTTCATATTCTTTCTTTTTCTGTTATGCTTATTGGCTTTGCACCTTCTTTAATAAAAGCCTGGATAATTTGTCATATTCCTTCTAACTAATAAATAACAAAATGATCATAATCAATGAGCCACAA